>NC_142673.1:21146945-21466112 GCF_964200805.1 Pocillopora damicornis | reverse complement strand
TTGTCTCGTAACAAATCATGACTCTTGAAAAAACAAAACTAACTGTTTCCCTTTGGACCATACATTAAGTCTATAGTGTTATCCATCCCTTCACACAAGTGGCATCAGATAGGTAAGAAGAAGAAGGAAAAATATCAACAACGAGATATTGCTTGATTTAACATCAAATCCTCTGAACTTGAGTCATAGGCAACATATAGGGAACAGTGCAGAGAATATGTATTTAGATATCGGGAATGAAAGGGTCAAGAGTTGTAAGGTTTTGATGGGTGTAATGAAATCAATAATTATAAGAAGGGTTATGATTAAATAACCCTGCAAGCTCATGACAGTTATGTTTGGTGGTTATGTCATATTTTAGCATTTTCTTCATTTCATTCTCTTGTCTATAGTTTCAGAGGAAATACAAGGAAATAAATTCCTTGAAGACATGTTAGTGTGCAAACTTGACCACACAGCACATCGTTGCATACATAACTGGGAACATCTGGCTTGCACACAACAAGTGAATGCACCTCTGGAGACCCGGCTCAGATGTAAACTTATCAGTAGAGGCAGTTGTACTCGCACACTTATTGAGTTCCTGGCTGTTGAAAAAGAAGATAAAAGTGTGCAGGATTTAATAACAGCATTGAAGAATATAAGGAGAAATGATGTTGTTAAAATGATCAAAGAAGTTTATCCAGGTATGTTTTATCATTGTACTTTTATTTTATCATTTGTATTTGAACATCCAAGGTCCTATTCAGATGCTAACTTTTTTCCTGAGTGGAACCTAATTCCTTGAATATCTATAGGTGCATGAAAAGTTTTGCATTTGGGTCTAATAAGAGTGGGAAAGATAAAAGTTTTTGGAATTGCTTGACTCTAAAATGTTCTCATTGGTTTCATTGGGAATTTGACTTTTGAACATCTCTGATTTTTACTGTGTATGTGAAACTTATTATGTACTCAACTTATGCATATACTTTTATGATCATATTGTGCCTGAAAGTGCTGTAGAAATTATTTCAGAGGTTTGGAAACAGTCATCATTGAATGAATTTTTAAACCAGTAGAGCACTCCTTTCACCCCATGAACTTTTAAGAATTGTAATGATTTTAAGTGGTTCTAAGAGGTACTGCAGGTAATAACTTTTACCAGTTACTGCCTGAAAAGAAAAACACTGCAATGGATCCCAATTTTTTTTAACCTGCAGGGGAAAGGAAATTTAAAAAGCTAGAATCTCAGGGTCTAGATGTCAGTGTTTGACTCAGGAAAAGTGAAAGTGATTTTGTTTTTCATCAAATAAATGCATAGTGCTGATAACACCTTTTAAAATGGTCGCTGACAGCTAATATGCAACAGGCTCAGCAAAATCTAGGGAGAAATAAGGGAGGGAGAAAGTTGAGAGGAAAGGAAGAAAGGAGAGGAAAGTTGAAGGAAATGTGTGAAATTGCAGTGACAGTCCCATCTTGCCTTTTATTGTATTTTTACTTTTATGTGTTATGACTGAACAATAATGGCTTTTAATTTTTTTCAATGACTGTTGTGACATTGCCATTTCATTAGATGCTACAGATGCTACAGATGCTACAAGTGCTTCACAAACAAAGTTAAGTGACTTTGTTGCTTCCAATGCCAACAATGATTTGATTGAAAAGATAACTACAAAACTGGATGAGAGATCTCGAGTTAATTCATGTTGGATGGACCTTGGCAGGCAATTTCAACTTTCTGGTGAAAAAATAAAAGAAATTGAATTATGTGGTGAGTCTAATCCAACTGAAGCATTAATGGAATATCTTCACGCCAAACAACCAGGTCTCACAGTGAGAACGTTCTATGCAAAAGTAGAGGAAATAAAGCGAAGAGATGTCCTAAAAAAGTTGAAACCTGTTTATGACGGTAGGTTTGTATATATTCATATTTTGGAACTAAATCGTGGGTCACTGGAATAACATTGACCCCCCAAAAAATAAATTCTTTGATACTGACCATAAGCTATTAAACTGAGCTGGGAACAAACCCTAATCCAAGTCAATATGTTGTGTTAATTGATATTGCCATAGTGGCAAAAATCGACACTTGACTTTTCACCCCAGAGAGAATATGCCCTCCACATCTTTGGAATGAGAACTTTAAACTTGCCCGAGCTCCCGCCTGCAGATATATTTTTGTTTTTTAGCAGAAAAAAAAAGTTTGGTACTTACAGCCTTGACTGTGACTAGAATTTTCCAAATTGATATTATTTCTAAGCCTAACCCTAAGTCTATGTGAAGGATTAAACCTTTTTCTAAAACACCAGATTTTAGAACGAAGAGCATCAGAGGTAAAGTTGAGGGAAACTTTTGGTGAAGCCTTTGGGCATCTTGAGAACCTTTTCAGAAGTCTTCTATCTGTGTCTTTAGACATAATAGGGTTTTTGCAAAATTTTGAAAGTAACAAAATTCTATGCCTTTGAGTTGAAAAGGTATGATTATCTCCACCATTACTTCTCTGTTACTTTTGATATGTCTGAGTACCCCTGAGGTAAAATATTCAAAACTAATACAGGGAGTATTTTTTTCTTACAACAGAAGGTCCTGAAAAACCTTTATGGGATGGGATAAAGTTAGATTCGAATGAAATGATGAGCATCTGTGTTGATCTAAACTCACAAAACAAAGCACTGAAGAACTGGAGGCATCTGGCCAACGCACTGCTGGTTCCCAGGGACACGTACACGAATTTTAACCCACAGCAGCCCAAGAGTCCTACTAAAGAGTTGTTAGATTGGATCTCTACATCTAAGAGTGATCTGAAAGTAGGTCAGCTTTGTGATGCTCTGGAAAGCATCGGGCGCAATGATGTAGTTAGAGACTTAAGGAATTACTTTGAACAGCGTCCCGCTGGGAACTAAGCTCTATGGACGGATCAAAGTTATTTTGTGAACCAGTCAAGAGCCCACATGGCTTTCAAGTGGAAAAGCAACGTGGAGGAAGGACACAGAACTACTTCATCTGCTGTGATGGATTGAAGGCTGAGAGAAAATAATGTGCAAGTGCGAAAAACGACTACTCGAACATCGAAAGAAACTGAGATTAAACTGATTTCCTTGAAATCACATCCAATCGAATAAGACGGGGTTAACCTTCGGAACAAGGTTACGAGACCCTAAGAAAGTTAGAATGTTACGACGGGTGTTTTTCATTCAGTGAAGGAAGGAGTATTTTTGGCTCTATAAATACAAAACAGAAAACTGAGGCTTCTTCAGAATAACGATAAGGCCGAAAGTTAAATGCGTGAAACGCATGGCTATTGGATCATCTAACTTTATCTCACATTGAAAAATGAAGTAGCTAGTGTTTTGATTTATTTTTTAATTTTCCGTCAAATGCAATGGCAAACGTATCTTAATGGAAAGAACTGTGACTTAGTAGAAGCAACGAATTCTGTTATCCTTGGGATCAAAGTCGCAAAAGAACTTTAACAAGAGTTTTGTATGCAAAGAAAGATAAGTTTTAAACAGAATAAAGTCTTAACTATCTGAGATGGCAAACCCATTTCATTCCTGTCGTTTAGAACTAACATTTTTGTGGACGAGATGGTACAGTTTCCATTTGAGTGATGAGACAAATTTCTTACAAAAGAATATGAAAATGAAAAGATTGACAAATATCTGCGTTCCTACCCTAGGAAGGGCTGGCTTTTTTGGCCTACTTACACCACTCTTATGGCCGATGCACTAGTCGTCGGAGCATGATGGGATAACCATGGGAACGAGTTTGTTGGGCTAGTTCGTAAAACCTAAGAAAGTTTACCTTTGACGATGTAGTGGACGACAGATTGATTTCAAATAAAAATTATATTTTGTCAAAAGCACAAGATGTTTTATGCTCGTCCCTCCTTCAGAATTAAAATGGTTCCTTACGTCTAACTTAACTTAGGCCACGTTAATGAGACTAACTAGTCAAACTATGGAAAGTGGATAGGGAATTCTATCCAAATTTGTTGGGACGGAACGAGGAAACCTTCCAAGATCTTGGCGAAAACCCTAAAAAAGAGCAAACAAGCATAATGAGGGGTCACTCAGTTTATTTATCTATTGAAACATGTATTTCCCTAATAGCGGACTAGATTTGAGGCAAAGCCAACCAAACTTCTCGCAAAGTCATTAAAAGATCTGCAGAATAAATAGTTTCCCAACTGTTCTTCACACCATTACATTTATTAGGGGGGTAAGTTTCTAAAGAAACTGTGGTGATGCGTTGTAGGGGGTGTTACAAGATAAATTTGTTTTCATCCACAGAATTGTATATTAAAAGCAAATTTGATGTAAATTGGCCAACGTTAAGAGTTTCTAAAGCTGACGTTTCAAACGTTAGCCCTTCGTTAGTGTTTTGCTCTGACAAAAGGCTATTGCTCGAAACGTCAGCTTAGGTCCATGCTAGCAAATGTTCTTTTGGTGGATACTTCCCTCTGCTGAGGATATTATTTGGTCTGAAAACAGTTTTTGTCTTTTCATCATGTGCACTCCCTTCCAAAAAACAATGGTCGCTACCAGTAACTGACAAGAACTACACGCAGATACCACGGGTGAGTGATGGTTTTGGTGGAGTACCGATCTCCGCGTATTAAGATAAATTGGGAAAAGAAATTCGCGAATGTGTTGAATATCCTCACAAGTAGTAAGAGAGAGACTTAATAGAAACGACCACAAAATGCTTCTTTACCAAGCAGAATAGGTGTCACTTATAGATACTCATAGTTTTGTACGAAAATCTTGCAGATTGAATAAACGCTACATTAATTTTTTATGCGGCTTTCACAAATGGTGTAACGCCCCACCTAGCCAGCATCTAGCCATAAAATACCCGAATGGATGTCCGTGTAACGGAAAAAAAAAGTTATCTTTCCAAATCGAAAAAATACTGTTTATTACATTGCATTAGTAGTGGCAGGTTGAAATTCAAAATATAAATAAGAGCTAAGTTAACTAATTAAGATAAACAAATTACAAAAGAAAAATGAATACAAACGAAGCGAAACGGAAAAAACCTTACATTGATAGCGTCCAATATATAACTGCAAAATCAGTCTCTAAAACAAAGAACTGCGCTAAGCACGACTTTAGGTAAACTGACTTTAAAAAAGGTTAGCGTAAAAATACAGGCTTTAAATACAAGAGGACTTCGAAATAACTTTCGGTATGAGAAACGCACTCGTGTAACTGACGAAGAAAGACGCTAATAAAGTTAAAAAACACTTACGAGGAGGTCTGAAAAAAATAAACAACAAAATGAATAAATACGAATTACACGAAAAATAATTAGCATGTGCTTAGATGTCCGGATTTTCAGTCAGGATTCTAGAATTCGTTCCGACGGTCCTTTGTTTTGCTCTCGTTACCTTGTGGAAAAGTTTTCTTTCATTGTTCTTCGTGACCGAAATTGACGAAATTTAACCTCCCTGGTCAATGCATGTTTGAGGCTCGCGTTTTCGATAACCGCACCTTTACTGATAAAATATAAAGATGAAGTCCATTGTGAAATATCTTCCCGCGGAATTTCCTTGTTTTCTTGCTTGTAAATATAGCTCTACAATATTAACTGCTCTTTATTAAACTGCGGTTCAGGGTATGTTTCGAAACAGTTTCAGAGACTTAAATTCATACAACTCCTACCAAACGTTTAACAATTAATTATTGATATTTACTTTCTAACTCCGTGCAATTATTTTCGTTTTACCGATAATACTCCCAGTGCAACAAAACCATAGTGGGAAATAAGTATATAATTTTCTTTTTGCAGTGTTCCATAGTAAGAGAGCTACATCTTAACATATGACAGCAATCGTGTACATACGCTAAATGTAAACAAACCCAGTGCTTTTGAAGTTTTACTCGCAAGTGGTCTGAAGCGGCTATATTTTTCCTGCTCGCATGAATTTTTTTCGGTGCTGACGCCTGACGGACGGTTATTAAGTATAAAACCCGAAAACAAACATGTCACACTCACAGACGGTTTTCATTGTTTGAGGGAAATTATGAAGTCAGTTCCTTACGGATCTCACTCTAAACGGGAGTGGAGAATGGGGTATGGGGAATGAGAAATGGTGAACGGGAATGGGGAATGGGGAATAAGAAATGGGAAATGAGATATGGGAAATGGGAAATGGAAAATGGGAAAAGTTTAATATGCGGAAATCTTAAAAATCTTAAAAATCTTTCAGTGGCGATTTCCGATATCCATACTTTCTTTCAAAAACGTTCAGATGCAAAATTCAAGGAACGGAATAAACTGACGATAAAGGAAGAAGTGATACATGACACCTAAAGAATGTTGTAAACTAAATTTTATTCATTTCATAAACAAGTGATAGGTTAAATCAAATTTGTTGAGATTAATGAAAGGGCTATTTGAATGTTAACTTCAGAATCAATAAATTTGAAGTTTCAAAGAAGTTAGCCGTTAAGTGCTTGAATTTTTCAGAGTCCAAGTTTCTACTCAACTTCCAGCGATAAACGAATCCATTTATTTTATTTTTCGAAAGTAACAAAGGTTTGCTTGGTAGAGAAATTTAGATCAGACAAAGCACTTACCTCACTTTTCAAGCTAACGGCTGCAGCGAAATTGAAAGAATGATTTTATTTCACCTCCATGAGACGCGGCATGAACAATGTGGGTAATGAATCTATCAGGTTTCAAGTGGTAATTTGCATGAGTATTAGTGGCTAGAGTGCAGCCAACTCCTGAACTTCCAAAGGTTTCCCGCAAACCTGAGTAATCTTGTCTGTGCGAACGAACGAGCATATTTCCGGCCAAAATGGAGGTTATTTTGTTTATTATCCTTCATACATTTGCAAATTACGGGAAAAAAGTGTTTACGAACAGTTAACCGTTCACTGCGTGGGATATTCACTTTTCAGTATTCTCTGGATATGGTACGATTTTATGAACATAACTAGTTATAGTTCTCACTAGAGCTGCCCCCGCCCTACAGTACCATTTTCTTTTTTTTTTTTTTTGAGTTGGGCTTGTTGTTTACAGTTGTGTAATTTTTCTGTTATGCTGTTACGGAATTGCGGCTCAGTACTTTGGTGTTAGTAATTTTGCATCTCAAAATACTACAAGTGTACAAAATGTAGTTTTGGGAAGTGCTTGGGATTTCTTTTTTTTTTGCTGTGTGGTTTAACTTAGGATTTGTTTGTTCTTCACGATCAAGAAGAAGCAGAATGTAGGGATTTGGGTGAGTTTTAACATTGGAATGTTATAGGTGGCATTGGAGAACAATTTATAGACAGCATTGAAGAACAATTTATTATTATATAGTTATTAGACACAAAATTATACCTTAAGAGGGCCTACATTCTCTTTTCTCCAGTCTTCCTCTATACTAGGACAAATCTCGTGTCAAAGACGCCGATCCTAAAAGTCCTCGCGCGCGTGTCTTTTTACTGGCAGCCCATGACCATTTGCGGGAAAAACGT
The DNA here is from genome assembly GCF_964200805.1 of Pocillopora damicornis. Classification (NCBI taxonomy): domain Eukaryota; kingdom Metazoa; phylum Cnidaria; class Anthozoa; order Scleractinia; family Pocilloporidae; genus Pocillopora; species Pocillopora damicornis. The sequence continues at coordinate 21,458,661 of NC_142673.1, read as the reverse complement.
TGATACCTTGCGGCCGTGCAAGCGATCAAATCGAGATTTTTTCTGGTTATGATCTACCGAAAATACCCACATTCTCTCTTCTCCAGTCTTCCTCTATATTACACGGGGAGTCCTAAGGTGCCTCCTCGGGTTTTTGGCCCTCTGGGGCCAAAAACCCTGCGGGGGCAAAAACATATTCCCTCTCTTTCAAAAACCACAAAACGCTCTCTCACCTTAAATTAATCTTAAACTAAGACTTACCGTCATGGACGTATCGCTTGAAAATTAGGAAATATCAATTGGAGTACATCCTCGATTATGATCCATCAAATATTTTTGCCCGCGCGCGACTGGTTTAAACGCATCACGTTAACAAATACTCCCCAGCCAAAACTGGGATATATAAAGGTAATTGAACTAAGTGGAGTGCAATTTGGGCTGAAATCATATGCGTGATTTCAAAATCGATCAAGCGCTCAGCGCGAGTTTGATTTGAAATCACAAGTATGATTTCAGACAAAAATTTCACGACACAAGGTTCAATTACCACTTTATTACATCCATTTTGAAATCGCCCAAATACAGGACTAGGTCACTTCAAATATTTTGTTGATGCAGTACTGAGCTGGATTGAAATTAAATTCATCTATTTTTTGGGGGGAAATAGTAAGAGTTTTGGAAACAAAAGTAGCAAAATTTGCCATATGATACTCTTTGTCTATCATTTTCCTGCAATTTGATTGGTTACTTTAAACAAGCCTTGAAATCTGATTGGTTGTTTTGTTTTTAGTATGGCCTGCTCATTGGCTGGAAAAAAGATGTGATTTAAAGCAAAAATGGTGCGATTCATGAATAAATTGCACCAATTAGAGCCAATCACATTACATGGACCACCAGTGATTTCAAAATGGGTGTAATAAGTTGGGATATCACCCAAGCGATGCTCCCCAGTTTTCAAACCTTACGTCCTATACGATTAGTCTTCGTTTATAATCAAATTCATGATGGAAGAGCGTTTTATGGTTGTTACAGAAGAAAGGAATGTTTATTTATTCATAAAGTCGTACCAGAGAATACTCAACAGAAAACATCCCACGTAGAAAACAGTAAGCTTTTCGTAAACAATTTTTACTCGCGTTGCAAAATATTTGAACACGATAGCCTCTGTTATGCGCGAAAATATGCTCGCATATTTTTCCTTGGATATTATCTGTTCCTCGAGGCTTACTTCCTTCCTCGGTCATCAATTCATTTCGTTCCTTGACTTTTGCCCCTGGACTTTTTTAAAAGAGAACGTGGATATCGATGAAAAATACATGTTCTTCATAATTAAAGTAAATTTACAACAATTTTTCCCATTTTTCTTCCCATTTCCAATTCCCTATTCCCGCTGTTGGGGGAACAATTCATGCGTTTTAGTTTTGGACAATGTTTAGTATTTCTTCGGTGGTATAGTTCAAGTTTTGCTTCAATTTAAGTTGTATCTTCCAAGTTTCAATTTAGTTCTTGTAATCTGTTCATTCTTTGACTTAACTGGTTGAGCTATAAAGAATGATGAACGAATTGCTCTAGTCAAATTGTTGTTACCATTGTATAAATTATGGCCGAAAAATTTATTCGTTGACACATATCATAAAATATTATACTCAGGGTTTTTGTGGTTTTTTGGGTATATATATTCGCTGATTTTCTATATGTATTCGTATACTTTCATATTTAAAATATTCGGGTTCATTCAAGTTTTTCTTCTAGTAAGTAAAAAAAAAAAATATATATATATATATATATAAAAGCCACAGTAGTTTTTGGAATAGATTTTACTTGATGGCGGTTTACATCACACGTGACTACATCGTGAGACAAACTTTTATTGTTATTCACCACGATGAATAATCACAACCTTTTCTACGAGATTTTGCTTTTTACTTGCTTTCATTGTACACCTGCATGTCCGTACTTTCGTTGTTCATTACTGGTAAAATTTTAGGTAAATATAAGTGTTAATGGTCTTTAGAGTTTGTACTCGAAAATTTAATTTCTTTCATACCATAATTTTCCACGTTGCTGTTTTCTGATGTTAACGTCAACCTCGCATGGATAAGCAGGAATTTTTTAATTGCTTTTATACTTTGATTTCCCAAGCTGGTCTACTGTAATTGAGATAGGTTTATTTTCAATATCAGAGCTGTGAATTCTCACTTAAGTTTCCTATTTTTAATGGCCTAGAGTCTATTGCATCCTCTTCCTTAATTTTGACAGATGAAATGTTTAAATAGTTTTCGTTTGACTTCAAAGAGACATTTTCCGCTTCTTTGAATATTTATCCAAATATTTTGATTTGTGTGACTTAGTTCTTAAGCAAGTACATTGTACAGCATTTTCAATTACAAGATTAGCTTTGACTCTGGCATGATGTATGTTAGAGTGCTCTGCGAATAAAAATATTGTTGAACCAAATAGTGTCAATCCTTGACGTCCGTATAATCTCGCTTGAAGCAAATATCCGTGTAACAGGAAATCGTGACGAGTTTCCGTTCTCACAAGCCGAGTGGTCTCTACCAAGCTATTTTGCCCCCGTTATTGTACGTTTCCCGCGAAGTCTAGTTTAGTGCGCGAAAACCTATCGCCACACCGCTTTTAGTAACATCCGCCTGACGAGCGTGAAGCGAAACCACCGATAGATTTCAAAATTCAAAACCTGTGGTTTCTGAAATACATTAAAGAAAGGCATAGGGTAAAATATGGACTGGACCATTTTTTGGACCATTTTTTACTCTATGCCATTAAGAAATGACTCAAATAACAGTAATGCACAATGATAACAAACAAGGTAAATGAAAATCGAACAAAGAAAGAACAGCAAGAAAATATCGACAGCAAGGATACTTGTCCAAAACGACATAGAGACACTCTCCAGGAAAATTTGACTAATTAACGCGAAACTTATTTTAATATGATAATGTTGTGCGGAGATTGGACACTAGGAAACTGCTGAAAGACGTTGCAACAAGACCCACTATGAACCCTGATCAATTCTAGTTTCCGCTACTTCACGCACACTGGTAGGAGTCACATGCAGCCATCGGCTGCCTATTTTTGTGTTACACAAAATCCCTTTTGTCGGCACCATGAATTTCGGATGTGACTTAAAAGGTTGGAAAAATTCCCAATGTTAGTTAAGAAATTGGAAAACTTTCCTATGTCAGTAAAAGCTTGGAAAAGGTTCCGATGTCGGTAACAATAAATCTTAACCGATGGATAAACCAACAACTATAACACGACGGAATTCGCTGCAACTTGGTAGCGTCCTTACATATCTTCACGAAATTCATTAACTCTAGAAGCAATTATAGTTATTTAGGAACGCTATTGGCTGGTAAAATGTTTTCATTTATTAATTTCCTTTATCGTCCTACCATCAACTCTGTGGTGTCTAAAGTGCTTTTAGTAATAACCCCTACAAATCTGTTCATTAAAAGTATAACAACAAATCAGTGAATGACCGGTACAGCTCGTTAGCCGCACGTGTACGCATCGAGGACCTATATTTTGTACAGATTGGAGTTGACCCTGCATGGATGAATCGTACGCGAAATGCACTGTGGTCGGTCGGCTACTCAAGTGAAGGCGGAAGAAAGGGCGAACGGGCAAAAGAGTCAACTATGAATGGAATGGCATACACAGATGTGCGGAATGAAGAGAGGAAAGAAGACCAATGGCTGCTGGGAGTGTGTCGAATTAGAAGGAAAGGAATCAGTCGGAGGCCAGATGAAACTCTAGGCTTTGGGTTCCTTGTTAAGGATTTGATCATTCCTAACCCAACCAGTAGCTTTAAATATTGTCTCATAACAGCCACTCAAAGTATCGATGCTAAAGATTCCTCGCAAAGTTATTATTTGGAGTTTAAAAAGTTGAATTCAAAGGTGAAGACGGTTCCACTACGCAAAATCGCAGATCTACAGGAAGCCTTTCGAGCTTATAACTTGTTGTTCATTCGGTTAAAAGAGCCTCCCAGTAAATGCTATAAGAAGAAGGAGAGCATATTTACATATCGACCTTTCGAGGTGACAAACGAGAATCAAATTACATCGACTGATTTATTGTGTGTTTTAGTGGAGGACAAAGAGAAATCTTTTGATGCGATAGACCTGAAAATTCAGCGGAGAACTGAACAAAACTCTGACAAGATTACTTTCGAAGTCATAGAATACCAAAATGTTTTAACGACACGCTCAGAACTCATTCGCAACAAAAACCGTATGCCAGATGGTGGTGTGATCTTGATGCATCAAGAAAACAAAGACAAAAGATTTAAAGCGGCGGGATGCCTTGATTTTGCAGACGACGGATCTATATGTCCTGTCTTTTTCCCTCTCATTCCTATAAGTATGTTCAATGTAAGATACGTTCGTCACATTCTCAGCCTTACCTACGATGTACCTACTCTTGGATGTTCACGTTGTCTCACTTCTAATGTTAAGATCGATCCGTTATCCTTAATGTTAAGATATGCAAAGATTTCGTACTAGATAATCCCCATCTAAGTCTTTGTTGTTGTTGTTTTTCTTTTTAATGGAACATCACGCTATTTGACTTTAGGAAATAATTTCAATTTGTTACATTAAATTTGTTTCATCATAAATACTAAAAAGTTACTATAATTTGTATGTTACTTTGTAGATACTTGCCAAGATGGTTCTCGAACAACAAATGCAACTTCCCTAAGAGGAGGTAAATTTATTCAAATTTAATCTTTCTAAGATGTTTACGTTAATGATACCAATGCATGTAATTAGTTTTCTAACACTGCAGTAACTTTTGGATTTAGAGATTGAGAAGCAGATACTTAAAGATAATACAAGAGATATAGATAGAGGTATAATAACCAAACAATCCACTGAAATATAACAATTTGTCAGTGTCTGGTGGAAAAAGCATCAAAAGACTGAAAGTGGGACAATGATCAATGCTTCAGTTATCCCAAAGATGATACTTAGAGTTTCCCTCAGCTTGTAATTAACCACATTATATATCTTATCTTATTATATATCTAGTGTAAAGTCATGGGAAAGCTGGAAATTTCAAGATTTTGTGCCCTGCCAGTTTAAAAGACCATGGATTATAGCCCTTCAGGAACAGAAATTGGCAGATTTTTTGGACTAATTACAGTTGAATCCTTAGGGGGGAAATTTAGTGTCGGTAATAGTGAGAGTCCCAATAGCAGGGTACAAGAGGGAAAAAATTGTTTTGTCTCTAAACTTATGAAATGATATGTAACTATGCAAACAGTAAGTTTCTAAAGTGGCCTCGTGCACCAGAAAAAGATCCAGCCACATGCAGGAAATTTTCATCTTCACACCTAATATGTGAGTCAGACTCAGAATTTTGGATGAAGTACTTAAGTGTCCACTATAGAAAGAAAAAAAACAAGTGAAATGTAGCATTGGAGGGTATGAAAATGTCCACATTTTTGTAATAATGAGAGTCTGTAATAAGGGAGTTTTTTTCAGTCATTTCTGTATGCATTTTGTGGGAGAACTGGCTCTTGTCCACAATGGCAGGGTGTCTGTAATAGCAAGGTGCCCACAGGGCAAGAGTCTGTATGTAGCTTTTCCCATGAGCAAAATTCCTTGAGAAGATTGGTAAACAGGAAAAGTTGTAGATTTGTCAAGTGATACTTCCTAATATCAGAAGTATCCTGCATTGGGTCAGCTTGTTAACAAAAACATCCTTTTACAAGTTATTTTATTTGATCTGTTTCAGCATCTGAGGTAGCACATCTTAGCTATGAGACAACTATTTGTACTGCTGTTGTTACTACTTCTCCTGCTATTTTTCCTGCTTCTGATGTTGGCACTACTGTGGTCACTGCCACTACCACTGCCACTGAGACTGCACCTTGCAGCATGGTTACCACTGCTATAGTGACTGCACCACCAGCCCTAACATCCATGTCTGCTGCTGCTATCACTCCCACAGTGACTGTAGCACCCACCCTCACTCCAGAGTCTGCTGTTGTAGCTGGCATTAGGGATGCCACTGCTCCTATCACTGTCACTGTTACTGCTGCACCTGACGGTGTTGCTGTTAGTGCTGCTACTATTGGCACTACCACCATCACAGGTGTCTCTTCTACCCTCAACACCGACACTGTTGCTGTCACTTCTACTGGTGCTATCACTAGAGCTGGTTGTGAAGGAGCAGCCTCACTTCAAGGTGAGAACAGTTTTTCAAGTATAACACCACATCCTATCCAAGAACAGGGAATAGAAAGCACAAATACTGATGAAAGTCTTTATTAAGCACTCTAAACAACAAACGTGTTTAGTTACAATGATATGAAATCAGTAAGTATAAAACTAATAAACTAACTAAATTACTAACTGAATAACTGATAAGAGAACAAACATCTATTAATAAAGGTCCTTTTGAAACGTTCAGTTCTGACAAGCGGTAGAATATAATTATGGCGCCTCTTACGTAGCGTATCCATTGTTCGCTCTGGTGGCAAAAGGTCATCTAAAGCTGTTGGAAAATCGCTGTCGGTGATCTTGGCCCACAACTTCTTATCTTTTAGAATAATAATATTTTCAATCGAAAAAAGCTCTTTACAGTAGCCAAGCTTAAAAGCTCTCTTGAACAGCCTGTCTATGCGACTCAGATACTTATGATAATACGCGCAGCCCCATACTTCTACAGCATATGTAAATATAGGTAGAATAAGACTGATAAAGAGAAGATGAAGATGATCCAGCGGCAGTCCATAGAATTTACAGACACGTAAGATGTACAGACGACTACTAGCTTTCGATATAATATTATCAAAATGTAAATCCCAGTTACACGGATCAGATTGAAAAGTTACACCCAACAACTTCAGACATGGTTTACGCTCTATAGAAACCAGAGGAGAAGACTCCTTGCAAGTTGAATCACCTCCACAGGGGGAAGCAAGTGAAAACTATGAAAATTGTTTTGGTAAGTAATTAGCAATCACAATGGTGATGGAAACATTTTTATTTTGTACAGATGGAAATTCATCAAGACAGCTACCTTCTAACTTGAAAATGTCTGTTAGTGATATATATTATTTTGTTTTTAGCCATGTTATCAATCTAGTATGTTCTACTCTAAAACATGAGGGGATTATTTCAGGTATAACAAATGGTGCAACTCAAAATTTTAGCCTCATTTCAATGAGACTATACTGTTAATCAACATCTTGGTGTGTTGTGTCCTAATGTCATAAATATCTTTTTGTTTTAGATGTTGCTTTAAATTGAATTTCAAAATGTAACTGCCTGGTTATTAGTTTCAGAAATACTACAAGAATGCAAATGTAAGGGCCTTTTAGACAAGTTAATTAGTGGACTTGGTAACACAGCCAACCCTTGTATAGCAAACTGGGAACATCTGGCTTGCAGTACAGAAGTGAATGCTCCCTTTTGGACTCGGCTCAAGTGTAAATTGCCCAAAAACTACAGCCAAACTCTACAGCTCTTTGACGTCCTGGCTGGGCATGTGTATGATGACGGGGGAGTTGTTACTATAGCAAAACTGGTTAAAGCACTCGGAGATAATAAAATAGGGCGAAACGATGTTGCTGGTATGATTGAAGCTGCATATTTGGGTATGTTAAATCATTTTTGCATCTGTTTATATTGAATTAGACTGACTTGGACTGGATCTAAATTAATGGACTGATTAATAATCCTGGCATAGTCAACTTTTGCTTAATCTAAATAAACTTATCAATTTCTTTAAATTCATGTTTAAGCATATTTCATAATGTTCAAGGGATGTTTTGTTGTGGTAGACAATCGTTCTCTGCATGGTGTATAGCAGTGCTATTGCATGGAATTGCTATAATGTGACTTGATTTTGCAAGTGTTAAGTTTTTTTAAAAGTGGGTCACTCACTTTTGCAATGACATGAACATCATGGAAAAAAATTCTCTATTCCACCTTAGAAGACAATTTTTTTTCCTCCTGTGTAATAGCATTTTTCATGGAAAACTCAGCTTAAATTTGAAAAACTCTCAATCTGTTTATTTTACCTGTGGTCAGAAATCAAAGTATTCTTGGGTTTTAAATGCCAAAGTCTTAATTTTTATCATGCCAAATATAAAAATTGATGGATCAATCAATACAACAACTGAAGGATACATTAGATTGAATGGAAATTAAATCAGTCATTTCATCAGGTACATATTTTACTCTTGTCATAAACTATGAATGAATATTACTTCTCAAAGGAAAAGTCTCACAAGGGGTTTTCAAGTACCACACTTTCACAGGGTCTTTAAGGTCTCAAGGTGTCAATTTTTAAATGAGCAAATATTAATATATTCCCAGCTAATAAATCCTTTTATTTTCCTTTTCCTTTTTTTTTTAAGAAACAGATGATGGAATTTCTATACAAACATTAAAGGACTTCTTGGAGTCCAATTCCAACAGTGATCTGGTTACCAAAATCATCACGAAGCTGGATGATCAGTCATCATGAGTTAACTGCAACTGGAAGCATTTAGGCATTTATTTTGGCATCAAATCTGTAACTCTGGATACAATTGAATATTGTTTCCCGCATAATCCAGCAAAGAACTTGATGGAATACCTCATTTCAGAACAAAAAGATCTCACAGTGGAAAATCTTTACCAAAAAGTAAAGCAAAATTTGAAGGGGAGAGCTGATGTCCTATGCAAATTAGAACCTTTCCTCGAAGGTGAATTGGTTTTTATGAATCAGTTTTTTGAATAAATAATTTAACATCTGATTTATTATTTTTATTACTAGGTACTTTTGAATTGGAAACTTAATGTCAGTTTCAGTTAATGGCACCCAGATTAATAACACACATTAGAATAACTGAGAAGTGGGCTTTTTATTTCAGAAGAATGGGAGTTAATTTGTTTCAACATGAACATTGCAAAAATTTTAGACTGTTCATAAAATTTGAAAAAAATTAAGTAATTTGCTCTGAATTTAAAAGAATTTGCTCTCGATTGTTTCCCTATGCAGAATTCTGGTGGGCAACCTTTTTGGCATTTCAGTTAAACAAAAAGAAAAAATTTAAAAGATTTAGTGATGAGTATGAGTTAATTTTTCTGTGATTAGAAAAGAATTAAAATTTAGGGGGGGGGGGAAATTAGTGTGCATTAAGACTAAACCCCTACTAAAATAAAAACAAATAAACTATTGTGTCATAAATGTGGAACAAAATGCATAGGATTTAGTGCAAGTTTTTGTCATAATGTTCTTTTGGCCAGCATACTTTAAGTAATTTTATTTGTTTACAGGAGATGATGGCAATTGCAAACTGTTGGAAGACGTGATTAATTTAGACACTGATCTAGATGAATTTTACATTTGTTTGAACAAGAAAAAAGACTGGAAGTACCTAGCATGTGCTTATGATATCCCTCGCAAAATCTACACAGATTTTGATACAGAGAAGCTTAAGAGTCCTGCTGAACAGTTCTTTGAATGGCTGGTTGTGAACAAGACTAAACTAACAGTGGGTCAGCTTTGTAATGCTCTTGAACGTGTAAAGAGAAATGACTTAGTGAGAGAAATTAGGGAGTACTTCAAACCACGCCATTCTTCTCAACACTTAGCTCTATGAAAACTTTTTCAAACCTGTCCCAAAGGCTTGTCTCATTGGATACAGGATGAGGTATTTTTTTATGAAGAGGTTAAGTATTTTTTTTGGAACCACATCCTTTTAGTAATGAAGAGTAGAGCTCTTTTTAAAAGCTAAGCTAAGTTAGATTGCCATATTTAGTAGACTAGAGGTAATCTTTTCAAAGTACTATCCAACAAATTTCTTTACAAGTTCAGTTAGGCATATAAAACACAGTGAAGGCCAGACTGCAAACATCTTGACTTAGAGAGGGAGGCTCAACATGTCTTTAATAACCTTTTACACCCTAATGCATTTAATTAGGTATTTATATCTCCTCAGTGATCCCTAGCTCTACGTTTCCTTTGATGACAAGTATGTGTTTAATTATCAAGATCTTTTTAAGTTGGTGATCATGTCCATTATTCTTTTGACCATTACATTTGACTCAATGGTGATACTGTAAGGAAAAATTAGAAGCCAGTTACTCTGAGAGGTTTAAAGGTTATACAATTCCAAAAGGAAAGATGTGACAAGTTTGTGTCAGACCAGCCATGAACTACTTTTTAAAAGTATTTAAATGGAATAAGTCTTAAATTTGTATTTTTTACTTTAATGTTTGTAATAAAACACTTGCATAAAATGGTGCCTTACATATTTTAGAATTGAGGGATAAAAAATATATTATGTAGCTATACAGTTGATTTCTGCTTGTTAAGCCAAATCAGTCAGTTAAATCAGTCAACCCAGTAATTACTGAATGCAGTGTTCAAGTCTTTCACTTTTTAAACTCCTACAACCAGCATGAATGCAGAAGTACCAAGAGGCAAATGGTTTTAGGCTGACTATCTGGGTAGTCTGAATTTCTGTAAGTGCAATCAAGATATAAAGAAAAGGTGTCTGCAGTGAGTTACTTTTCCCAGGAAATCTTAATCCATCATCATTAATGCCAGAAGGTACCATTGTCCCATTGGTTTGTGGTTTCAGGAGGCAAGATAATCTCCTGCCATGGTGCAAGTTATTTGCAAGCCTGTATGAGCTAAAATCTTACATTTGATTTTGGGAGGAATACAACCACATTTATAGGGTTTTATAAATTTGACCGATTTTTGTCAAATTTTGCCAAAACATTCCAGGAATAATGATAAATAAAGAAAAGTCACGTAAATGATATTTTTATTGTAAACTGCAGTTATTAAGCTCTCTTGTGATGTGTAGTTTGCTAGGGTTTTAGTGAAACTAGTGCGCATATGAATTTTTTCCCAAAGGACACCCACAAAGGTGGGAAGTAACCTTAAATTGTGGAATAATCAAGTAGTCAAGTATGGTCTGACAGGCCTGACTACACAACCTAATCCAGCTGTGCTTAGTCACATTTTTCTACCACAAATAAGTTTACAATCCTTTGCCAAACTCAAAAAAGCATGACTACCTAGCTTTCTTTAGATATTGTTACATTTCACTCTACCACAGGGTGCCAGAGAGAGATACAAAGTTCATTTTTCCTTTTCTTTTCCTTGCCTTTTGGTAATCTTGTTCAGATGGTAATAATAAAAAATTCATTTTTATAGTTTTAAAAAGGAAAAAAACCTCAGTTCCCACCAAAACTCTTCAGCACCCCCAATGCCCAGCAACGATTTAAAAGTTTTGTTACTATAGTAGATGTAATATGAGTTATTTCTTCTTATTTATTAAAATTAATTTTCACTATATTAATAATAAAAGAAGATCATTTCTATGGCTAAAAGCTTATCAAAAATGTATAACATCTCCATTTGGGTTTTGTTTCTTGGAATAAGACTTTATCACAGTGAGAGTATTACTCCTATTAAATAACAAAATAATCTGCATACTCAACCAACTCAAATGTCTAAAAACTAGATACTGGACTGAAATTGCTCCAAGGAACTTAGTTTATTATCAACCTCTGCCTGCCCAGCTTCAGGAGAATAACCATGGTGGTTGATCATAAGTCACCATTCTGAAGAAGCCAAAAATGCTGTAATGTTTCGTCCATCGATATACACTTCGAACTGTCTCTAACTTTCTCCACTTTGTCTTGGCAACACTTGCTGGCATATCTCACAGTTACAAGATGAGATCAAAAGCCTTTGAACACATCCAGCTAGGAAAGGAAAACATATGAGACCTTTGAAATTCAACCATCCCTACAAATGTGATTCTAAAATCTTCTTTTTAATTGTAAATGCTTCTGTGAGGACTTGATTCTGTTGATCTTTTCAAAACTAATTATAGAAATAAGATTGGAAGCCTGTCGTGCCAAGCCTAGAATGATGGCCTATCAAACTGACTACCTCACAACTAGCTGGTGGCAGTGGTGGGTCTGTTTGCATATTGACAATCTTTGGCCTATTACGTGTGGTATTAAGCATTCTTTTAAGTGCCTTCTCCTACAAACTTAACCAATACTCTGTCAAGCTCCATTGCTTGTCCTTACTTTATACACAAGATAATTAAGCTGTCAAGAACCTGCAAATGAGATAACTGAAACTTAACTCAGGTTTGAGCCTGTTTTAAGTGGCTTTTGGCCTTGAATGAAGGATCTGGTGTTGCAAACCTGCAGATACTATGTATATGAGTTTAGGCACAGCTGCCAATTTTACTCTTGACTGGCTTGAGTTAATTTAATTAGTTTCATGTTTTTCACCTGAGTTGCAGGTTTTCAGCTCAGCCTGACATAGCTTGGTTGGTATGAACTAACCTTAGGGAATTGCAGACATTCTATCCTGGGTAATGTCATTTTTATCAGATTATTAGCCCTTTAAGCCCTAACCTCAGTATACATATTCTTCATACTGTTCTCAAAATAGTTCCTGAGGGGCTTTCAAGGAGAATTTGTTTCACAATCAAGAACTTCTTTAGATGTTGATCATTTCCTTTATTTTTGTGACCTTAAAGTGTGATTTCTGGGGATGATATTGTAAGGAGAAATTAGATTCTAGTCACTCTTAAAGGTCAAAGGGTGAAGGTCCTTGGCAGATTCCTTCATTGCAGTAAACTCATACACTGATCTTCCAATGTTCCAGAGCATAGAGCCTTTGATTCATTAGTTTTGATTTGTTTTTAGAAACAGGCAAACAAAAACAGACATCAAAATGATCACAGTACAATGTGCAAAACATAGAATATAATCATGCTATAATTGGCTTCCTATTTAATTCAACCATATCGATAATATCCACATCACCAAAATTCCATACCTGGAAGGTATTCATCCAATAACACAATGACATCAGGTCGGCTAATTTCATGTAGTGCCCATATAAAATCTACAAGGGTCAGACTTGGATTGGAACCTCCAAGACGACAAATCAATGCCTCTGTGGGACTTTGGTTTACCTCCATAGAGGGTAAAAGATCATCCAAAATTTCTTTCTTAATCTTTAATCGGTTTCCAAGATTTCTCAATCCAGAGACTGTGGTAGTGCGATTTATCTGATTGAGTAAGTCACACACCTTCTCCATGACTTCAACATCTGCAACCAACTCTTTTATCACAGAACTTTCTGTAACTACAAGGATAACAATAATCAACATGATCGCCTTAAAATTATTAATAGAAATAAACACAAATCCCACATCACTCTAAGTAACAAAAATTTCAAAAGTGAATAAGTTAACAACAATGATATTGAAACAACACACTGAATTCAAAACTGTCCAACCCTTGCATTTTCCAGTTATTATACAGCCCTTTAGCAGACACATGAAAAGTGATGAGGGTAAAGAGAAAAATAAAATTTTCCAAACTAACATCATACAAATTGTATGGCAGACAGTAAGGGGAATTACTAGTGAGATCTTGGGATTGAAAGTGTTAAAGGTATATAAAAACAAAATCTAAAGAAGCCAATGAGAACTCAGAGCAAATTGCCTGAGCAGGGTAGACACAAGAGAACAAGTCATGATTGCAATTGGTTTGGGTTTTGAATCTGATTACCTGAGAAAGTGGTGGGAGTTTTCTGAGCCAGTCACACAGTGAAGTAAAGCAAAAGCAAAGCATTACTGCTGTTTTGCATTTGACATATTAACTTGAAATTTGCTCCATTCAGAACTTACCCTTGGTGCTCTTTTCAATTGCTTTGATCACATCATGTCTTTTCAAAGCTTTCAGATGATTGATCAATTCACCAATGGTTAATTTGGGGCTTTGAACTGTTACAATTTCAAACACCTTCTCTGTTGGATTGCCAGCAGTGCAATTTTCAAACATCCTGAAAATTCTTCTTGGTATGTTCAATTTAGGAGCCAAATCTGACCATTTTTTAACTCCAGATTTCTGAATATCTAGCAGGTAGGCAAGTTCACCAATGATATCAGGATCAGTGTCGAACAGGCTGGAAACCAATGTTTTATCATTCAGTGCCAATGGATCACCTGAAAAAAAAGATGTGATAGATTGTCAAATGAATTAAATTTATGATATACATGTAATAAGAATGGTAAAACCCAATAAATATTGATCTACAAAAATTAGCTACTAAAGACAATCAAGATGTTTAACTAAATTAAAATATATTTGTCATGGGTCACCACCTCAGGATGGGTATGTAAATAAATTAAGTTTATCAAGTTATAAAAAATAAACAATAACTATGTTAATTTGCTCTCTCAATAAAAGTATTAAATTAAAGAAAATAAATGTTATAAGTTGTTATTTATGGTATACTTTATTCAACTAGCCACTTCAAACAAACCCACATTTTTCATGTTGTACAAGCAAGTTGATAACATCATGCCTCTCAATTTTCCTTAGCCCAACTTTGAGACAACCAATTGTGACATCTGGGTCAGCAGTTTGCAAATATTCAAACATCAGCTCGGTAGGACTGAAGACTGGTTGAAATTCAAACCTCTGGTACTCTTGTTCTGAGATGCCGAAATATTCAGCAAGGTGTTTCCAGTATTTGCAAAGGCCATATTTATACTCTTTGTCCAAACTTCGACACAGAGCCTCCAAAAGCTCCAGACAACTTAGTAAGGTCTCTTTAAGTGCGTCAGCTATTTGTAAATTGATAACAAAAGAAAATTAACATATAAATATGGACTCTCAATCGTTGTCAAAAATACAACAAATTGTTAATTTTATGAATGTGTGACTGCATGTAGTTTCAGAATTACTAATTGTAAAAAGTTAAAAGTGGAAGATTGTCACTGACACATGAAAGCTTCATAATTTTTAGATACATTTAAGGCATCTCATATAAATAAGCCTTCCAATCAAAAATTTTGCCAAAAATCACTGATGGGCAAGGAAGACTAATTAATTAAAAAATACATTTGATTAGCACATCATGCTGATCACTTTGATAATAAACAATGGTCATTAAGGACCGAGTGGAGTCCAATTTGGTCTGTAATCATACATTCAAGTGATAAACAAAATCAGATGACAGCCATGCAGGAGTCCAATTTGCTAATCACAACACAGAATTACAGACAGAATTAGATGGCATAATGTCATGTTACCATTAATAATCATAACAATTACAATTTTAAGAAAAAAAAAAACATTTAGGAGAAATAATGTCTAAAGTAAAAAATTCCTCAATTGTGGAAGTTCCCGAGTCTTTTTTTCCAGAGTAAGTGGTTGTTGTTATGGTTATTATGATCAATTATGTGATTGGTGGATTTAGCTGAGTGGACTTATTATGATTGGCTGCTTCAACTTTTCGATTACAGGTATCCAATTACAGCCAATTGCCTGATTACACTGCCTGACAACAACTATTCAAAATGATTAGTGAAAAATAAAGCAGCTAATGCACCAATCACATTTGAGGAAATTGTAACAGTTGTGATTAAGACTTTAGTTGGTCCCTTTATGTCTTAATACCTGCATCTAAACATATTTGTGCATCTGGATATTAAACAAGCTATCATTACCTAAGTTATATGTCTTTTTAGTTCCAGTTGACACAGAGATGGAGCGCTTCACTTCAGGATGCTCTTCTTTCTTTGGGTGACAAGACCCTGATAAGCTTTGTTTCCTTCCTTCACCATGAGCTCCTTCAGGCAACTCATTGTACCTTCCATTTTGGAAAAGAAAAACACTTTCATGGCTGTTTAGGTCAGTAGATGCTTCTTGGGCCTCAAGGCCTGTCTGAGGTAATGGGGGTATTGGGTATTCTGGACCTCCTGGCTCTGCTGGAGCCAGTGGAATCTCTGCTGGGTTCCTCTGGATTTCTGTTGTTACTTGAGGTACCTGAGGTACCACGGCAGTTAAAAGAGGTACAGGTTTTTCCTCATTCTGCATTGTTGTTGCTCCCTGGCATTCCTGGGGTACTGATGCTTTGGTAACTGACACCTCCTGGTTTTCCAGGATTACTTGTGCTACCTGCTCCTCTCCTTCTTCCTCTGACCCATGAACTTGCTCATCTGCTGGTCCTCCTTCAACTTCTTCCTCTGAGCCTCCTGTCCATGTTTCAGGGCTTAGTTCAGGTGCTGAATGTTCTCCTGCAGGCTGATTTTCATTATCAGCAGATGGCAAATATACCGGCACATATACAACTCTGTTGGGATCTAAACTTTTGCCCAAAGATCTACAGGAGTTTTCAATTGGGGAGGCCTTTTCATCTGAAAAATAGTCAAATTGACAATGTGAAGCCACATTGCTCGGTATGAATTTCACTTAAGGGATAATATCTGTCTAGACCTTACTACTAAATGTTCCATGAAAGCCACTAAAACTAAAAAAGTACAAAAATGAGAATGTAAAATGATTCCAATGGCTTACTATAATTTGTGAAATGAAATGAAATGAAAGTCTGTAATTTGTGAAATGGAAATATGCTAATAAGGTAAGTGTCATTATGCATTTGAGTTATTCATCGATAATTTACATTGATTACACCTGATAGACAGTACTGTTATAGTGTCGACTTACATTTCAAATTTCCCTTGTGCTCTATGGCCTAAACAACACATTGAGTTATTCACGAATGTAGTGGAGATTTTGCAAAGTTCACCAGGCAGATTTTGCAAATCATTAGCATATTTTTCATTTGGCAGATTTAAATCTGTGACTAGCAAAATGGAAATATGCTAATGATTTGCAAAATAGAAATCTGAAAGCCATTTTGATGATGTGAAGTTAAGTGGATTATTTAAGTTTTGAGCAGCAAATCTGGTTCTGAAAATTGTGTTTTTGCTCTAGGCTGCAATTCAAGGATTAAGGTTGATGTCTCCTGCATTCAGTTCTAAAAGACATTGCCTACTTTATAACAGTAACTAATTTAAAATTGCTTTGATTGAGATGAGGGCCAAATTGTTTTAGCAGTTCACATTCATGAGACAGATTCTTTTTTTGGTCTTTTCAGATGCAAACCAGAGGGAACCAAGCTGGTCCAATCACAGCCATGGAATTCCATCCAATCACAGCTGAGCACAACAGCATAATTAGGTGATGCATACTCAAGTGACCTCATCCCCTGAAGACGACTAATAGTATGCAGTCAAAATGTTGTGATCTACATCCTGAGTGACCATATTGTGAGACAAACAATCATATTTCTCTTTTTAAAAGTGTTGTTTACCACAATGACAAACCACAACTGTTTAATGCATACTATTTTGGAAGTGACAATCTCTAGGTTCAGTTATAGTGCTGCAGCCATGCCTAAACTGATCTTCTTTCAGGGATCAATTCAAAATTTCCTAATAGGCTCCCCTGTTCCTTTCACTTTATGGAAGACATCACCCTTTGCTGGCAACAAGCAATTTCAGAGATGTAAATCACAGAGAAAATCTAAAATTTGGAAATGTGACTTTGTTATAGAGTTTTTTTTACCAAGACTTTCACTCAACAAAATGAGCACTGTGATTGATTCTTGGTCATGTAGCCCTGATCAAATTCAAATATATCTCTACAGGGATACAATTGTACAAAGTAAGTTGAGATAAAGGTGTGTCTTAATTTCTGTATTACCTTTACTATTTTTGCCTGACTCCTCTTTTTTCTTACCTGACTCAGCCTGGTTGGTTGCACACGGTATTGTTCTCAAATCCTCATTACCATTGTTGTCATTAGTTGACTGAAAACCTGCCACAAACTTATCTGAGGCTGTAGGTGTGACTGCAGGCTGAGGGAAACTATAAATGCCAGTCTTTTCATTTCCCTCTGATCTTTCTTTTCTCTTTGGATCTAAAAATGGATAAATCCCACCTACTGCACCAACCAGCCTTTCAGCTTCTTTCACATCACATCTCTGAATTGCTGTTGAAGTAATTATAAGCCCTTTAACTCCCAAGATCTGATTGTTAATTCTCCCCTCTAGCTGCTACACATTTCTGAGTTAGTGAAAAGAATTAAGTGTTGGATGAAGATAACAACTTCTACTTGATGACTTCGGGTATTCTTATTACCTGTTTGCTAGGTAATATATGGATATTTTAGGGAGAAGTTACATTTTAATCACTTCTAAGGGTTAAAGGGTTAATGTGGTTCAATTGCTTTGGACAGAGCTAGAAACACTGGTAAATTTCCCTCTAGCATCTGATATGAAACAACAAGTTTGTTGTTATAAAACGGTATCAAAATGCTTTTACAAAGTCCCACTACAATACTTACAACTTCTGAAAGTCTAGAAATTTCCAAGATAACATCTTAAGACTATGAATGAGATTGAGAACAGTCTCTTAAACTGGTGTAAAAATGACATATTAGCTATTCTATGTTAGTTTCTATGTCACCCAGGGGTTCCAATAACTTATGTCATAAGCACATGAAAATGATTTGTTATATCACTGACAGCCCTCGTGGGCAATATGAAGCAAATCCTGATTGGCAACCCAAGCAGGCAAGATGGGTCTATCTTACCTGCTCTGGATGGTCTGCTTAGATCCTATGCAAGAGAAACATTGTGTGGAGTGAACTTACAAAGATTGTAATTTTTGGACCATGTTATCAGTGATAGAGTTGCAAAAAGCAGTAGAAGACAGTGAAAACAAAGAAATCATAAATGACTCATGGGTTCATTGAGCCACAAACACAGTTGGCTTTCTTTCTAAGCTCTCAAAATAAGCAAGTCAATGAAGCATATGCAATAGGCCGCTTTTTCCCCAAGGGGGGATCTAGGGGCATGCTAAACAGATGGCAATATGCTTATAGACTGCAGGTAACTGCTGCTTTTATCAAAACCACTGATGTCACCCTTCCTATGAATTTGCCTCTCGAAGTTGAATTATTTTTTGTCAGGGTATTAACAAATGAACAAGTAGCCTGAGTGCATGGTATCTATTTTTGATTTGATCAGACATAAAAAAGTTGTTCACTGTAGGACAGCATAATTGATGTTCCATTGTCAACAGGAAGGTATGCTTGACCCACACATTCAGATATTAGAAGTACCGCTACATAGTGCTAAAGGAGTTGAAACATTCCAGTATTCAAAAGCTATTTCAAAGAATTAAAAATCAAAGAATTTTCAAAGAATCAAAGATCACAAAACAGAATGATCACAAGCTAACATGGAAATTCAAAGAAGAAATTCATCAAAGTCAGCGATGTACAAATGCCCTGAGAAATGGTGTCGAGCTTTTGAAAAGATGTATGATAGAAACTGCAAGACATAAATCATCCTAGGAGAGAATGAACACCTCAAAATTCCCCAGGTTAAACATTCTGGGCCGGAGGAAGTTTCATTAGGGCCAATTTTTTAATTTTTTAACCATCTGAAAGCAGTAGAAATAATACTTTACATTTTCATGCAAAACATGATGAACTTATTACCTGTTTCTAACCTGCTCTCGACAAAAACTGGCGAAGGCTGTCCTCTGTCAAAGTTCAGCACCCCTGCAAACATCACACCTTTGAGAATGATGGCTCCAAAAGGAATATCGTTCTTTGGAAATTCATTTTCGTTGAAGAAGGGCTTTTTCTCATCATTTTGCAAAAAGTACCTCGAAAATCGCGCCTGATTTTCACAGGTTAGGACTGTGTCAAACGGCAGAAGATGGTAGACCTTGGTTCCAAACTCAGGATTACCTTGCAGTTGGAATGCCTTTTTCCCGCAAGTGGCCAGCGTAAATAGTACACACCGTAGGTCATTTGTTGCCATCCATGCAGATGAATTTCCGCCTTGTATTTCGGCAACTTCTAAAGCACGACTCAACAAGTTGCTCTTACTGAAGATACTTTGTCTCTTTTTTTGCCCGGGAAGGGCTATAAAAATCATCCCATCTGATTCAACGATGTCGTCAAGCGCTCGGCACAACTCACCGCCCTCTTTTATAGGACTCAAGGTCTTGCGTTCGAGCTTTCTTCCGTCTCTTGCCCGAACAAATTCGGCCACGATCTTCACGGAGCGGCCTGAATTGTTCTCACAGGCTTCGATCTGGGTCTTTTTCAAGACTTCGGCACTTGCAACCAAGAAATACCTCGACGCACGCTCTGAAATCGAAGTTTTCCCCGAGGAAGTGGAAGAAAGAATTTTAGGGATGCTGGTAACAGGGAAATGTACAAGACAGCTAGGTCCCAAATATTTGAGTGTTTCATGCCCCTTTGTTTCTTCTACAAGCCGACAGACTGCTAATGCGGCGTCACTCCAGCACCCCTCCGACGCAGAAGCCATATTTGAGTATACTAAGAATTGCAGTTTGCGAAAACTACAAAATGGTGTTCTGAGAGGTTGCCTCGATTCAGTGACTACCGGGAAAATTCCCGCCAGTGTTTATTTTTAACTTACCACGCAATCCTGTGACGTACGTATCTATGGTAACAAGGGGCGGAAGAGGGAAGACTAATAGGGTGCGTAGAAAACTTTCTGAAAATTTCTCCGACAATTTATCGCCTTAAATCTGCAAAAAAAGTGACTTACCTCGTTTAGGAGATATACAAGCTCAAGTTAATCAGAGAAACTAACACCTCTCCGAGAGAAGTTTACTTTCCCTTTGCAAGCGACATTTTGAAGGCATAGCTTCATAGTAACCCTTAAAACAACAAATTAAAACTACTGTAATGACAAAAAGCTACAATTTCAAATCTGTTTAATTTATGGCAAATACCCGATCAAACTCAAATGTGACGATTTTGTGGCGAAAACAGGCAACAGAAACTGGTGGGAACCCTATACTATAACCTGGAAATTTTAAACTTCGTGTTGGCGTATGGACACCATGCCATGGATGTCTGATAAGCTTAACACTAATTTGAAGACGATAACTTGATTGTATGGCTCGTAACTAGCTGAATAGACTTGTCCTAAAGAGACCTTTATTCATACATGAGCACTGGAAAACAGAGTATTTCAAGCGTTTAGGAGAGTTTTTATATCAAATCGCACTCAGATTTTCCCTGAAGTGAAGATGGCCTCTTCTGGTGAAAACAGCGCACCATTCATTTGTGTGGAATTTGGCCTAACCTGATTACAAGGGTCTTTTGACTATAGGCAAGCAGTCTCCAGGAATTGAAACTGCCTTTGTGAGTCTCATAGTGTTACTGAGTTAACAATAATTGTAACCATGCATTTCAAAACGACCCAACGGGATGAGTTTTTTTTCTTATTACCTGCTTCAAAAGATATCTCATTCCTGATTGGTCAACTAAGAATGCAAAATTCCCTTGTGGACAAATGTAAATTTAAATTATGACAGAAAGAGAAGTTTTTCTTTTTCATTACCACGTCCTAGGTGAAACTGGATCATAGAGGAGATTATCAGTAAATATACAGGGTCGTTCAGACAAAGCCAGGGTTTGATACGCGAAGATCATATAGAGTTTACGGGTTTTGTAAGCAATTAACTCTAAGTAAGAATAGTGTCAATCGTAATTTTGAAAAAAGATGTTCATTTCTCCCAGCCGCTTGACGGGACAAAAATCTTGAGCATTGGTTTGTCGCAATTTTGTGTGGAATCATTAACTTCTTCGACTTCTCCAATCCTTGATTCGTGTGCGTCAACAGTCCTGTTAGACTCACGCCTTTTCGTATACTTAATCTTAATGTTTTGGAGTTGCCATGGAATTATTTCACATTTTGCCAAAACGTTTGATATTTGTACCAGTTCGTTCCTTGACGAAGGTAGTAGTGGCAATCGTAAATGGGGGACAGAATATGGGAAAACTTCTTGCTTCATCGGCGGGAAATCAAGTTTAAGCTTCTCTCTGTTCTGCTTATTTCTACGACTCATTTCCTCTCCCATAATCACAAAAGGCTTAAGTACGGGTCCCAAGTCGTAACATGACATCAGCTGTCCTCGTAAAAGATTTTTCAAGCGCTGCTCTTTTCTCACAGGTGTAGCTAACTTCGACACTGTCCACGCCTTCTTTTCCTGTTTGTTTGATAGACTTTCTTGAACTGTTAATTCCTTAGCTCTTGCTACCCCTGCCATCAAGATCTTATGACTTGGCATCAAAGCAACGAGTTTCCTTTTGGTATGATCTTCATTAAAATTGTTAATTTCTTGTACCTGGTGTAGAATTTCCTTCAGGTTAAAGCAATCCGCTCTTGGCTGTTGATGCTTTGAATAAAATCGCTCATCATTTACCACTCGCATTATGAATTCTCGCTGTTTTTGTCGACTCTTTCTCTCTTTTTGGCTTCTTGACCAGGACCTGAAACTGGGAGCAGGACACACCACTAACGGACGATCATCTAGGCTCTCCGAGTATCTGCTTCTCTGCATCCTTGCTACATAATTCGATATTGGTGCAGACAAAAACTGCTGCTTTGGTTTCATTCCTTCAAAGTTTTTACCACGAATACACAAACTGTAGCAGTTGCTCTCTGCGAAACTAGTAAGCCCCGGCTCATTAGACTGAATGTTTGAACCCTTGGCAGGCAAACAAGTGACGACATGGTGTGAGCCACAATCTGAAGACGACTGAACGAGAGGTAATTCAGGGTCTCTTCGAGACAAAATTTTACCTGTTAATTCCCTAGTTTTCTCTTTTCGTTGAAGTAATCTAAATTGTCTTATCTGCTGAAGATGCCTTTCCAGCTCTTTGGCTGTGTGAGATTTCAGAAGAAAACGTGTTCTCTCATCCAGGTTTTCGTCAGACATGTTTGCTTACTTCTGTCTTGTAACTAATGGTAAACGCTTGGGAAAAAATTGTTTGGTATGGGCGACCCACAGTAAAATGAAATAAACACGAAACCGATCCACTTCACAGATCATTATCTTGATTATTTCCCGAAAATAAGGGAACTTTGACAAAACTCCTTTCTTCGTTTCTTGATGACGATGTTTTAACAATTTTGTTTATGTGTTATCTTTCAGCCAGAGAGAGAAACAATTCAGTACCAAATTAATAATTCTGTTTTGGGAACAAAAATTGAACGCAAGCACTGATGGATGTAAGTGTCAATGAAATTTTGCGGTCTTTATTTAAGAGTAAACATGTACTTTTATTTCGATGTGGTATAGTTTTACTCATGTTATGAATGTCATCAATATTTTGTGGATAAAATTTCTAATAACTCTTACATAAATGTAAACGTTTTCGCCTTTGACGAGACGTCATCTGTGCCCTCATCCAAATTAGTACCTACTTAACAAACTTGTTAACACATGTTCAGTTTGCTTCGTGAAAATAACCCGTAAACTATTCTGATGACTGATAAATTTTACACTTATTTTGGCCATTGGTTTGTCTTCATCTGTTCCCATATCACACAGTAGTAGTTCACACGAAAATCTTAACACCTGTTGTATGCTTCTTGAAAATTACCAGTAATGTGAACTCTCTTGACACGATCAGGACAAACATAGCTACTACGTATTTAACCAGATCTTTACTTTAGTATAACAGCTGTTTATAGGCCACTGAGTTTTCCATGATGTTTCATTTATTCATTAGGTTTCTCTTTTCTTTTGTGAAGTCCAAGAAAGAGACGTTTTGTAATTGTAAATTGTGAAATCAACTTTGTCACATTAGTAACCTGAAAAAGACCCATATATAAAAACTTGGTGGATTAGGAACCGACTGCCACCTAATTTGCCATTGAAATATCACAAAAAGTACTGGAGAAGTCTACTTAGTCTGGCAAAGGGACTAAGGTTCCCGTATCAAAGAAACAACTAAATAACGATAGTCAATGTCTGTATCATTGTGTCACTCTGCTTCACACAGAATATATTACATAAAACGCACATGCGGAAGCAGGTTGATTTACGTCTGTAAAGAGTGACAAGAACAGTTAATGGTTTAAACCAGGCCGGGGAAGGGGGGGGGGGGGGACGTTGATCCTTGCGTCTGATCGTCTGGGTGAGGGTGGTCCTGAGTAGGAATGTTGTCGGTTGTAATGAACCTGAGCGGAAATCATTATCAGAGTTAAATGACAAAAGTTGTTTATCAATCGAGTGTCGAGGTCGGGATCGTGTTATATTTATTAACGTTTCGCTTTTACATGAACATTCAAAGGGCCTTTACTTTAATTCAAATTGTTAAGAATTCGTCATTCGTGTTCATATCCCCTTCTTGTTCACCACAAAAATATGGACCACGCTCAAAGTGGTAAGAGGTTGTCAAGTGTAAGAGCGCTTCACACCTCTATGATTTTTTTGCTTTCACGCAAGTGTTCGATGAGCGCTTCACAACCCTTTGACTTATGCTGTCACGCAAGTGTTTCAGTTCGCTTCCTAACTCTTTGGTTGTTTACTGTCACGCGTGTGCTTCAAATTATTCCACAACTCTTTGGTTGTTTGCCGTCACGCAAGTGTTTCAGAGCGCCTCACAATTCTTTGGTTGCTCACTGTCACGCGAGTGCTTCAGAGCACTCTACAACTCTGGTTGTTTACTGTCATTCAAGTGTTTCTGAACGTTTCATATTTCTTTGGTTCTTTACTGTCACGAGGGTGTGTCAGAGCGATTCTCAATACTGTGGTTGTCCACTTTTGCACAAGTGTTTCAGAGTGCTTTAACATCCTTTTAAAATCCACATTCAGGCCAGAGACTCTAAAGCGTGACAAGTATGTTGTAATCACGCAAGATAACAATTTAATAACTTCATTGTGGACAGTGTAGGTGGCCCCAAGTGCAACTGTTGCTCGTCTTACTCTGCTTACCAAAGTACCCAACTTGCTAACGTTGTTGTCTGAACCTTCCATCAAAGCTAAATTCCAGGTTAGAACCAAAGAGTGCAGGCCAACAGCCGAGTGTTCTAAATCAACTCACTTTCCCCCTTTGCTTCTGCTAGTAGCAATCTCTGTTATTCGAGCAAGTACACTGTCCATCATATCCAGAGAGTACAAGCCAGATTGAAGAGCCTTCAGACAAAAACAGACAAGTATCATCACTTTAATAAATTCTCTGAAAGATACTGTCATGGTCTCGTTGCATAACTTTCAACTACCGCCATTGGAAAGGGTGAGCAAGAACAAAGCGCAAGAAATAACGCCCACCTTCTGCTACAAGCGCAAACGTAAGCCAAGCTATAGGAATAAATAAATATGGAGACAACTTTTAATTCTCACAGTTTTTCAGAAAAAAAATGAGTGCTAGTTGGGAAGGAGAACTTCCACGATAGACTTACCTCACACTGGTCTGCGAGCGACATTAGTTCCAGTGCTTTTCCATCAGGACTTTTAACGCTGAACTCAGTGCTCTGTTCCATATTTTTACCTTCAGAATTGAAAAAAAAAGTTGTTTATAACCGTTATTTGAGTAATCAAACGCCATTTGGTCCCCGAGACTATCAATACAAGGTATTGGACAAAATATCTATAAAAAAAAGCACCATAAAAGTAACCTTACTTTTATTTCCTGCCATTTCATCCCGTTTGTTTGCAAGTTCTGCTTGGTATTGCAATCTGGTCACTTTCGATGCCTGTCTTAAGGGCTCCGTGAAATCCTTTTCGATTGTTGTGAAGTTCCTCCATACTGTAGTCTACGTTTCATGAAAAAGTAAACTGGTCAGAGATTTGAAGGCACGGGCCCGACAAATATCACAAACAGGAATTTCATATTTTGTAAGTAAATGAAATGTGAAGATGACAATGCCGGCTGAAATTCGAATTGCATAACGAGATTTTTAGACCTTAGGTGACAAAGGTGACGCACTCTGCTGAGCCGTTAGATGTCAGTCTGAAGCTTTAGCGAAACAACGGTGGTAAAGTTTTGATCCAGGTGATTTAAGAACCCAGCACTCAACACTTATCCTTTTTTAATTGGCAAAGATCGGACACATTCCAGCACGCGACCTGCTGATAATTTTCGTGTGGGATCTTTCTATCTATTTGATCATCCAATAGCATGGCTGGTTGCGTGTACCTGCACAGTGTACGCCTCCTTACTTGTCTCGTATAAAAACCGAAGCTTGGTTACAATCATTATCCTGAACTGGTAGAGAACAGTGCCCCCCTTTCCCTCCTTACAAGGAGGGAACCTTGACACCTGTTTTTTCGCATGGCTAGGACCACAACTTTATGTCAGCTATCGGGAAGTGCCAGTTGCTAGAGGTTCTACCGTAAGTTTCTTAATTGATACTCCATGTTAGTTACATCACCTTGTCGCTCTCATCTCTAAGAAGGACAAATCTTAGGCAGTTCAGGGCTGCCATGACTCTACAAAGAGAGGAGTAAGATGCCTATCAAAACACAACTGAACGTATGACAAAAAAAAATCATGTTCCATACATAAATTAAATAACAATTATTAAATAAACGTGTGAAGCTACTTTAAAGGGCCTCAAGAGAATTTTCCTCGATGTAGTCTCTTAAATTATCAAACTTTTTTAAAAGTACATAGAAGCTAAATTCATATGTCATAGTTACCTATCTGTTTCCTGTACCAGGTCCTTATCGGTGCCAGCTCCCGAGGGAGGTTTGAAAACTAACTGGAGAATTGACATAAGACGGCTGCCTTGAAACCAAGGTTCATCTTCTGATGTCTAAAAACAGAAAACAAAACGAATGCTATAACAAACTTCGCGATTTAATTTCTAAAAAGAAATCAAGTAAAAGTGCGCAGTCACGCTGGGCACTGTGATGCATTTTTTTTTCTAGCGACGCAAATTCTATTCCTGGCAAAAACTCTATGGTTTTAGGTCGCCAAATAATACATCGAGTTTCTTTGTTTGGTCCTACGATTGTTTGATATCACGCACATAAAGGAGCAAAAGACTTTCCTTAGCAGTATCTACAATGGTACAGGTGTTTTTGAAAATCAAACCAGACAACTCTTACACTTAAAGCTTGGTCAACTTGCTCTTTTAAGAGATGAATCAAAAGGCCTGCCACCCCGGGATGAGAACAATCTTGTAGAACAGTGCTGAAAAAAAAAACCAATGTGAAAGAAATTGTTAATTTAGATGGTAACATTTTCGAGACAGTAAAGTAAATCGAACGCTGGTAAAGCACGTTTTATCATATGTATATATTATAGAGTTGAACCTGTATTAAACGGTCACCCAGGGGAAATGGCGGGGTGACCATTAATTACAGGTTGACTACTTCATACAGGTTCACAGAATAGGGGTGTTAATAAAAAAAACAACAACAACAACACGATAAAGAAACCACCATTTTAACCTATGAATGACATAAACACCCTAAACTAACATTGATTTCGGGAGATATTACTTGAAATATTATTTCAAGTTTTATTTGAGTGGTTCTGCTGAAGTGACCGTTCACTACAGACAGGCCGTCTGGGACAAGGTGACGGGTTACCACGACCAATAGAATAGAAGTGACCGTTTAACAGAGGTAAAAATTACTGTAACTGAGCGGAAAAAATTCGGGACTTTGACGATTAATATGGTGCCGCTTAATACAGGTTTGACTGTATACATAAAAAAAAAGTTTCAAACGGTTATATTACTTGTCGGAATCTCAGGACGCGGTCAGTTACATATTTTCACACATAATCCTTAACAAAGGAGATAAACATTGTATGATTTCTGGAAGATACGTCTTCCTTAAACATGATCCCTGTTTACAGCCCTGACGGAATTAGAGTCATGTGCCAGCCTCCTTGGACCAGATTTACCATCTCAATAGTTGTAATAATCTTCTCTTATTTATATACAGTGTTAAGTTTTCTAAGTTGCTACAAGAGGCACACAAAATGTACCTACTATAATAATCCGTATCGACTTCTCGTGTCAAGCTTTGATACCAGATTCGGAAGGACTTGAACTGCTCTTAATCTCTATGGCGCAAAGGAAAACAAACGCATCAAATAATCAAATGTCAACAACGTTGAAATGTTGAGCACTTTTGGAGTGTGCGTTCTTAAGCATTCACATGTCTTTGAGGGTTGTTGAGACCAGAGGCATATAACTTCAGTAATACACTTCTGTTACGATCCACTGTGCGTTATACTTTTAGAGTATTGGTATTCACCAAGCAAGATAATAAAACTAAGACACTGATCGTCATCTTTGGAATTCCTCAATTCCAAAACTTTCCAGGATTTTTTTAATGTTCGAGAAGTTGGTTTAAAGTGGCGTAAACACGACCATGCAATTAAAATATGTATTTCTTTGTTTTTCTATATAAATCGGTAAATCGGTAAGAACATCGCTATCAACACATGTGCACTTACCAATTTCTTTGATGAACACATCGTCATAACATTTATAAGAGCCTGCCGTTAAAATACGAAACAAAACTTTAAAAAATTTCCTGTACTAGGTAATGTCAGTGACAGAATTACGGTTAGATCGCATCCTGGTTAGCTCGCTCCCAGTTAGATCGCTCCAACCAAAAGTTAGATCGCCCCACTCGAAAGTTAGCTCGCTCCATCAAAAAGTGACTTTGCTGCCAACATAAGTTACTTCGCTCCATGTAGAAAACTAAGGTAAAAGTAGCAAAACTAACGTATCTAAATTGATAGTTCATGACGTGAATATCTTACCGAACAATCGATTAATATCGCTCGCGCGCGCTTAAAAAAAATCCGAGCTACGCAGAAAGAACAAATAAAGCGTCATGAAAGGGACTCACGAGGTGTAATCTACTTTATTAATTAAAGATGTCGGATATCAGTTTCCTTACATCAAACAGCGAAAAGGGCCACAGTGGATAGTATTGGTATTTGAATGATCCTTTTCAATATACTTCAGAATATAACGTTATATAATTTATTCCACGATCGGTAGCTCGGTGGCTAATCTGAAGGACAGAGTGGATACTATCTAGTCGAATCGTCGTAAGACACATCGTCACCTATAAACTTTAAAAATAATTGGTAAGTAATACTTCACTTTACAACATGGAGCGAAGTAACTTATGTTGGTAGCGAAGTAACTTATTTGATGGAGCGATCTAACTTTCGAGTGGAGCAATCTAACTAGGAGCAATCTAACCATGGTTCGATCTAACCGGATACCCAGTGACAAAATCAGCTGAAAATCAAACGTGGTGTCCACCTTAACAATGTCCATTAAATCTTTGAACTCGTACTGATTGTACACCAAACTCTTATCTTTCAGTCTTTTTGACAATGTCTCCAACAGTCCCTGAAAAAAGACAAACGTTTATTAGTGCTAAAATTATGAAAATTGATTAGGCGGTAGATAGTCGACACATATAAATTATAAGATGAATGTAAATTAGGAAAAACATTTTTGAAATATTAGCTGAAGCACTCACAAAATACACACCAAACCCTTGTAAATGACACCGTGTTCTGTTCTGCAAGGCAAAGGAGAAAGTTTAGGAGATTTACATTTATTGTAGTACTTTTTTTCCCTTTGCTAGCTAACAAGTTCAGCCAAAACCTTTTGTGTATTCAGGTGTTGAAAGTCTTTTGTAATCTCTAGTACAGAAACTTTTCAATAAAAAATACCTGAATATATCATATTGTTGTTCATCCATTTTTTATATTCTGTATGACTAGACACTAGTCCAATAGTATGTGCAACTAAATCAAAATTGCCTGAAGCTATTCACAATAATGATCACAAAGTATTTCGTATCCAATGCAGAAAAATAAGGAATAATCAGTATCCTACCCCCTCCCTTGGTCACACCCCTGAGCATGCCGGTGTACCCTTTAGTCTCCCTCTATTTATAAGAGAACAAGTCTTCTGGTGCTTGGAATTAAAAAGAAATAAAACAATTTCTTCTAAAAATAACTGACCTGCTAAGAAGGAAGAGGATGCTTTTGATGTTGACTCTTAGTAAATATCTAAAGCTGTGAAAAATATACAAAAAAGGTTTTTTTCCAAGAGTTGATAAATACTTCAGTGAGAAGAAAGAGACTAAGGCCACCCTTCAACTTACTAGTAGTAAACCTTTTACTCCCAAGATCTAGATATGAATTCTCCCAGCTGTCTGCTATACATTTCTTATAATTTAAACTCTGAGAACTTGGTGTTTAATCTAAGAGTCATCCAACTGTTTTTTTTCCTTCTCATGAACTTTCCACTTGAAAATGTATTGGATAAATTCCCCTTTGGTCACTTACCTAAAAACTGCAGGGATATTTCTGTCTTCTATCTTTTCCACAAGTAGTAAATAAACAAAACAGCCAAGGCCTAACACTGGATAACAGCTTCTTTCTTGAAAACAGATAAAAAGGAAATTAAGTAAGCTAGAAACTTTATCTATTATTCTAAATACAAATTAAAGCCCTTAACATTTAAAGTACATTAATAGATTCATTGTAGATAATGACTCAAAAGTATTTTTTAAATGTCTTTGAAAACAGAGCCATAGATGAGCATTTAAACATTCAACCAATTAACTCATGCTGGGCCCATTAATGATGCAACTTAAATTGCAATTTTAAAAAAATGTGTAATCAAAAGGGAAAAGTTTTCAAAAGTAATGTTCAAGAGCAGAATCTAGAGTCAAATTTCTGATACCTTTTCAAATTTGAAGAGCCTCCTTAAATTAGCCTCTTCTGCAATAAGTGGCTTTACTTCAGCCTTATGATGATAAAAGGACTGGCTAAAAGTATTTACAGAAAGTTTTATAGTATTATTTCAGTTACCTTGCTTATCCTCATCATCATATTCCTCTTCTGCAGAAACATCTCTGTCTGAAGTCTTGTTTGATTTTTCTTGAACATTGTTGTATGTTTTAGAAGTGTGTTCCATGAGGTACAGATACGATCCATTAGCCATATGAATGAATTTCTATTTAAATATAAAAAAAAGAATAGTGAAAACAACAGTTAGCCATGATTACATTTGTTGATTAGTAATCTTAACAGTGTAGTCTGATTATCTACATGAGAGTACAGTTGGGAAGGACTGTTGGAGGTAATAAATGACTGAAATTACAACAACCTAAGTGGAAGTCATCATTGGAGTCATGACTTGACTCAAGTGATATAAAAATGGTTGTCAGGATGTAAGTCACTAATACTGATCAAATGAGTCCTCTAAGAGTCTACACTCAACATAACAATCAGACATGATGCCAGCTCTTGGTTCATGTCTATCTAAAATTATGAACATACCATAATTTCCAGTGCAATTGTTCTGTATTCCATTACAGTCAAAGAACATTTCTCCTCAGAAATGGATTCATCATCCTCATTATCAGGGTCTCCATTTTCTTTAGAATGTTTTTCTAAATCCACAAAAACCAATGGATAATCCAAGAGCTGGATCAAACTGTACAAATAGGATAAAACTAGGTCAGAGATTTTAAGAATACATTATCGACATTTTTTATACAACTGACACTTCATACAACTAATAAACAATTGCTTACCAAAGTGGAAGTGAATAGTGGTGGGTATTTACCAAGCCACAAAGGTAAATATCCACTACTTTGAACAACAGAGATGAATAGTTGTTTTCATATACACCACACAGATACAAAATTAATGAAAAATAGTTTTATTATTTGTATAGTATAGTTTGATTGTCTGAATGAGTGTAGTCCTGAGAAGGACTGTTGTTGGTAGTTGTGACTGACATTCGACAACCTGAGTGGAAGTCATCATCAGATGATGACTTCTGCTCAGGTTGTTGAAACGTCAGTTACAACTACCAACAACAATCCTTCTCAGGACTACACTCACCCTGATGATTAAACTACACTATTACAAGTTACCCCCAGGTTTACCGTAGTTTTATCATTTCTTTCAATAAAATGGTCAGAAATTAAACTATTGATGTGTGGTTTGTCATGGCTGCTCAAGGGGTAAATAGTACTTGCTATTCACTTCTGAACTAGCTAATCAGCACTTCCGCTAATCACTTTTCACCTTTGTGGTATATAAATAATAAAAATATGTCTCATTATCAATTGGTAATGTGCACATTCCTCATTTTAAACTGCTATTTGAAGTCTTAAATTTATAAATTATCAAAGAATTTCCCCTTCTCTTATTATTGACTAACTTCTCATTATTGATTGATTGTCTGATTGTTACCCTCATAAAGCTAGTTAAGTTTCTTATCTGTCCTAACTTATATCAATTTTGTTTTGAATTGATTTTAACTACACTAAGTGTCAATATATTACACCAGGTTATTTCACACAAAGTAAAATAAATATTACACTAAAATGGCTCAAAAACCTTCCAATCAAAGCAAAAAGTTATTTTATTTGTTATTTGTTGATTAAATAAATGACCAAAGAACCTACCATTTGATAATCTCTGGTCCTAATTGGCTGATGCAAGAACTTGAGGGGGACTAAACAAACAATAAGTTAATTTTCTTTTTATTTCATATCCACTTAAAAATAAATAGAAATACAGTTTTCATATCTGGTTATGCAAAATGTATATCTTGCTTATTTTTTATCTTCACTCAGTTGAAGGCTTAAGACCTAACTGTATGTACAAGAGCTAGTTATTGAAGAATGTTGCATCTTAAAAAACTGCTCATGCCAATCAGCTTTTATTTTGGAGCTAATGTTTCAATAGCATGTCTTTATGTTTAAGCTTAGTGAATGTCTCTTTTATGGTCTTATATTAGTCTCACCATTCTCTTCCATTACTTTGTCACTCTCTTGTCATTCTGTCATTTAAGGATACTACAGGTAGATCTTAAGTCAATGGATTATCTACAGCTTTTGTAAATATACTTACTATTTCAGCAGAGGATGATTGCAAGCTGACTTCCTGCACCAATGGTCTGAGAAAATCCAGTACATGTTTCATGATGGATGGCATTTTCAGACATTCACTGCCAGACTCTTTTTCTGTCTCTATTTCATCTGAGAGTTGAATACCTTTGATGTATCTTGTCACACATGGAAGTGCCATACCAACATACTTTGACTTCTTCTCTTGCAGCCTGTGTATTGCTTAAAAAAAAAAAGAAAAATGAAGCAACTAAAAACCTAAGGAAAACACCTTATTTAAGGAAGAAAAGACATGATTACTCACCCAAATCTCTTAGCTAACTGTCTTCTTAATCATATCTTGCATTATATTTTTTATTTACCTGTCTTAAGGGTATCCAGCAGAGTAACAAAATTGTTAAAATGGCAGTCTGTCCCAGAGTCAAGTTGTTCCAACACTCCTATGCAAACCTCCTTTGCACTGCATCTCTGTAAGTTTCACACCAATAATTCAATATTTGAAATAAACTTTTATCATAAAAAAAAGAATTGTAACCACCTGAAAACACATGAGATCTCTGATTCAAGTATTTAAATATTTTATGATTTAAATGTCAACTTAATACATTTTTTCATCATAGACAAAAATAGAGTATTTTCTTTGAAAAACAAAAAAAAGAAATAAACTTCAACTAAACTGGTTTTAGTAGAATCCTGAAACAGGCCTAAAATGGCAAAAAAACCATTAGACATTTTTTTTTGTACTTGTAGATATCTAAGTGCACAACATATAATATTACTCTGATAAAGGGTGATCATAGTTAGAAACATAATTTTTATCAGTCTTCAGCTATGACATGAAGGCAAATTAATCACAACTGTTTGTTTGTTATGGTTTTAAACCTTCCAATTTGTTTCATTAAGTAGAAACAGAAGCTAAATAAAAAACCAATAACTGCACAGCTCGTCTCCACTTTGTGAAAAGTAACTTAATTTGCTTACCTCAGCGATTAATTGAAGGATTTTCTTTCTTTCTTCAAGGGCATCTGATTCAAAGTCATCAGCAATAGCTTGAGATATGACTCCAATTAGTTCCCAACCAACAAATTCAAGAGCATCCTGTGCATACACAAAAAAAAACATCAACTCAGGGCTGCAATGAATAGGTGTGACCTCTGCCGGTAATAATCACTAAATCAAATGTTTTGTCAACAGGAGCAGAAGTCAACTTGATAACAGAGTCAAGAATTCAACTCAAGTTATCAAAATCAGTCAATCACTTAAAGCACTCATTTCAAGACCACCTTATCAGAAAGACTTGACAACATGGCAAAGAGTGCCTCCCAAGCTCAAACCATTAATCATTTCACAAGAACAAACCCACTTTAGTACTGATAAACAATAAAACTTAGTTTCTGCTCTTTAAAAGTACTGATTATACGAAAAAAATTCTAATGATCCTAATGTGTGGCTCGGCAATTAAACTTCATTAGGCGTGGGTTTAAATCTAATGAGATTCTAATGAAAGACTTTCCTTCTCACTGTCGTTTGGTAATTGTGAAGAAGAGCTCCCCAAAAAACCTGTCGGCCGACTGTCGGCCGACAGTCGGCCGACAGTTGGCCGTCTGTCGGCCGACAGTCGGCCGTCTGTCAGCCGACAGTCGGTCGACTGTCGGCCGACAGTCGGCCGACAGACGGCCGACAGGTTTTGCCTGAAATATAGGCTACCTGTCGGCCGACAGTCGGCTGACAGCCGGCCGACAGTCGGCCGACTGTTGGTAATGTGTCGGTAACCTGTTGGTAGCTTGTCGGTAGCTTGTCCGTGAAACGTTAACACAAACCTTAATGTTTTCTCTCGGTTTTCGCTTGAAAACGACATCCAACATGTTTAATACGTTGACAATTGACTTTCAAGATTTGGTGGCTCCTAAAGGAGCCGTTTTGTGCGTGGTGAAATATACAAGATATTTCACTCGTAAAATCGTGCCGCGAACTTCATTGGCAACAGCTGCCCCTCTCTCCTCATGTTGCTCATGACCGGGATGTAGCGCGCGCGTGTTTGTATTGATACGTAGCTTATGGTTTTCAGAGTTTTTGGCCGAGTTTTCGATTAAATTATCTTCCCATGCGATTCTTAGATTGTCTGGTGTGTTGTAAATTACGCAAGTGATATATCCTATACGCATCTGATAACATTTTGGAAGAAACGTTTCTTTACATACTACCAACTTTGCCGTCGATCGGTAAGTAGGTGAAGTCTGTCGAGTCATACATCACCATTACGGATTGTTATGTCACGTTAACTGTTCGTTTTTAACACAATTTTTCTTTTTTCTTAACCTGTCGGTAGACTGTCGGCCGACTGTCGGCCGAAAGTCGGCCGACAGACGGCCGACAGGTTTTTTGGGGAGCTCTTCTTCACAATTACCCTGTCGTTTAGCTGTTAGCTGTAGTACGACCCAATTTCTTTATCTTCATGTATTAGAATCAAATGAACTGGGCATAGAATAATTTATGCAATATTTCAAACCAGAGACACAAAATTGTAAAACATCTAGAATATTAATTAAATGACGTTTAATAATTCTTATCGATGGTGAATAAATGTTTACAAACCTTATGGTCAGATCGAGTCAAGCATTCCAAAAGCCGGGTCCATTTTCCACTACTAACGCATTTCTGAACAGCTACCAAGATGAGGTGGGTATTTGGTTTCTCTGTGCACTGCAGGAAAAATATAATGAGCCTTCGGTAGTATTAATAGAGCTTTAATGCGCGCTCCACCAAAAGCAACACTTACAAATTTTGATAGACTTTCCTGAAGTTCTTCACCATCATCGTCCGCCATCTTTGAAAATTTCCCTTTTTTCATTTATATATGCATGACAGTACCGTCAAAATCAAATACCGCTGACCAAGTAATCCTGCCGGTAGATTTAGAAATACGATGAGTGCCGGAGCTAAATCAACAACAACCACGTGAGTCGGTTATTTGGACGATTCATATCTGAATTATGTCTGAGAAATCGGCTTCGATTTCCTTTGAAATCTGCAATATTTAATGTTGTGATTTAATGAAGCAACTGGGCCATATAAAGCAGAGAGTAAGATTTGTACGTTTCCATGTGGCAATATCGATCTGGAAAAAATCTTTGGAGGAGGAATAAATATTTGGGATTATTCCGACCTGGAAATGGTCGCGTAGCAGTCGTGAAATTACTTGTAAATGACCACAAATTTACAAACATTGAGGAGGTAAATTGTCATGTTTACGTTTGGGTAAAGTGTAGGTGTGACTCGCGACAAATCACAAAGTCCATTTGCTGCGTGTCAGTTCTTACCTCACCGACTATATTTATGTACCACACTAACTTGTGTCTTTGAATCGGACTCGCTCTTACTTTGAGAGGCCAGAGATTCAGAAAATATCGATGTTCAAACTTGAGGAATCGAAGAAGACTGTCCCTTTCGACTTCGGAAGAATTTCTCCCAGAACTAAGATTACGTCGTTAGCGCAATTGCGCAAGGGCGATCATGTCATGGAAGAAAGCCCGTTGGGTTACTGGCATCACTTCATCGTGGATAAAGTAAAGCCAAAATTTGCGTGGGTTATACACAAGACTGGTGATCAAGACACTGGTTTACGATCTCTTCGAGAAAGTAACCCCACTACCAAAGGAGAAGTTTCAAGAACTAAATTTGTTCTTGAGTCTAACCAAGTTGTGTACAGGATAGAGTACCCTCCGACGGATGAGGTCGATGGGGTTGTGGTGTTCTCCTCGGATGAGGTGGTGCGAAGGGCGAGGAAGCGCTTGGGAGAACGGCACTATAATGCTTTAACGAGCAACTGCGAACACTTCTGTCGAGATTGCAAAGCAGGAAAACCTGAGAGCTATCAATCTTATGATGTAGTATGGACTGTTATAAGGCTTTTGTTTGTCTTTCTGCAAGGAATACTAGGGGCAATACTGTTCATTGTTGCTTCTACAACAGGTTTGTTAGCTCAGACATCACTGTTGCTGATGGGTCATGTAGTAGGTGTGATAGTGGGACTCCTACAGGATATTCTGTGGATAGCATTTGTTGTTATTACTGCTGATCTTGCGAGAACCAAAGGTCATGTGACACCTGTGGATGCTGAAAAAATCAAAGCTAAAAGAGTAACCCCAATAGTGTCAGGATTTGTGGGAGGGGTGGGAGGGGCAGCCCTTGGCTATTATCGCATCCCCTTACCAGTGTTTGGTAGCATTATTGGAGCAGTTATTGGAAACTTTCTCTGTCAAGCTTTAGGTCTTCTGGTTGGTAGATGGGTTTCAACCTTGTTAAAGTAACACACCATGTTGTGTATATCATAATGCCATTAGTAATTGGAAGTCAGATTGGGTGGGTTAATAAATTGATTGTAATTTTATCAAAAATATAAATTTGAAGTACTTCCTAGTTAAATTTTTGACAATTTGAAAATGGATTGGGAAGAATTTTAGAATTTTTTTATTCGGGGACTCTAACTTTTGGTAAGAAATAATTCACAATGTTACCAGCCCCTTTCCCCACCCCAATAATCAATGTTGACATGAGCCCAGAAGGCTAGATGAATGAAACAAAGCATTGCACTGGGAACTGAAAGGGGAAGAGACATACATGAATACAGCACAATTGCAAAGAAATTAATTATCTCAGGACTCAAACCACTGGTTGTAAATAGTTATAAATGAAAAACGAATATTTGGATTCTGATATGACAGAAACAAAGACTATAAAGATCTTTGTTTTATTTAACATAGCCATAACTTGAAGTTCATTGTTCAATTAAAACTGGGAAGATTGTTATGCATATTATTACTTAATAAGTAAGTAAGTAAGTACTAGTCTTTATTGCCAAAAGATAAAAGTACATATCTTTTGTTACATTCTAGTCGCCTATACACGCAATAAAAATCTATCCTTCAAATTAAAATACTTAAACTACAAATGGATGATAAAATACTACATAGAAAATACATTACATTGTGTTTAGAAATCAATCTATTTACATATGATGTCATAAATCGTTTGCTATTTACTTTGGGGAGGGCACACTGTTTTTTATGCAGACTATATTTATTCTCATGTGTTGGTGGTAAATATGAGCCTAGTGGATGGTTATCTACAGAGGTAATAGCCTTTAAAATCTTGCAGTCCTGTCTATTTTAAAGGTCCTTAATAGTTCATGTGAAAGTTGGCAAGTCCTCTTAGGGTGTGTAGCATTAAAATATTTGTACAACTAGGTAGAGGGAAAATGTATCATCCTCAGAGCTTATGTTATCTTAAACATGATTAGACTCAACATATTTATAATTATTTCATTAAACTAAAATTATTTAGCTGAGTCTCTCTGAAATGAAACTTGTAAATGGAGTAGCATATAGAAACATTTCATATGTAATAAAGGACCAAATAAATTTAATAAACTATTTACAAGGTTCATTTACTCGATACTTCTCACCATGAATTTAGAGGCAAGAAATTTTTTTTTGTAAGACTTAATAGTCTTAGCCCTTGATTTTTAAAATAGAGGATGCCTCTTTTGTGAATTAAGGTGATTAACAAAAGCTGTGAGCCTAAAGCCTTGTTTTCATTAGCAATGCAAGCAAAAGTACCACCACAAGCACAGCAGCTGATATTTCACTGTGAAAATGGCCTTGTTACAAGCATATACACAAGGGCCAGCATAAGGATCAGAATTTTCCTTTTTCTTGTGTTAATGCTTGTGCTTGTCAATATTCATTTTCTCTTGGTATACTTACCTCATGTACATTTGTACTTGACTGTGCTTGTGCTTATGTCACTACTTATAGTTAGAACCAGGCTTAAACAGTTAAGTATTCTTATGAACCACTTTTCAAAATGGTCTAACCTGAGATTATGAAGCAAGTTTGAAATATTGATTATTCAGGGATCCCATCTGTAATTGAAACATTCTCTGTAATCCAAACAAGTCCATCAATGTCATTACCACTAATTTCTTCACCCTCAGATCCATCACTTTCAAGTGAAACTGCTGCAGTGTAGCTGTCATACAAATTGAAGTTGTTTTCTTCCTCAAACTCGTCATCCGCTCCATACTCTTCAAATTTAGTCCAGTCCTCACCATCCCAATATTTAGTATTACAATCATTTGAAGAATCCCAACAGACCTCTGCATTAGCTGTTGTTTGCTTGATAATTGCATCAGAACTAAATTCATCTGCAGTATCCCAGTTTTCAGGTTCTGTCCATGTTGAGTCAGGTCTTTTTGATTCATACACCTCCTGATCATTACCACATACATCCCAACCAGTGTCACTCTCTTCACTGCTCCACTGTGGTGATGACTGATGCTGCCACAGGACTCCACATTCATCTTCAGTCAGGCAAAACCTTGAAGAATCTTTCAGCACAGATCTAAAGTAAATATTAAATTTAATAGTTAATTTTGTTTAAAGACTAGTTTGTAAATGCTGTTTTTTTTCACACATTACTTTGGTTATCAAAATTTGATAACTGATATTAAGTATGACCCTTCACGACATGGTGAACTATGCAACGTAATGCATTTTTCAGTCATTTTGTATGATCAATAGGAGGACAGATAAAGCTGACACTGTCACTGGCATTTTTTTGTAAGTAATAATTTATAACAAAAAGTTTGCATTTGATTTTGCTGAGTCTATCTAGTAGTAAATAAGCTACAACTCTTGAGGTTCTAAAAAGTTGTAAGTTGCCTACAAAAACCTCTTAAATATTAAGCCTTTTTCCTTTTAGGATACCCCATTCTAGATGAGAGATTTCAGTATCACATTCTGTTAGGTGGGATATACCTGTACAAAACAGCATTTCTCCCCCTTCCCCCTTCAACAGAATGTAGCATCAAATGGAGGGAATGGGTTATTAATGTAGGGAAGGAGTGGGGCTAAATTATTTCACACCACTTAAGTATTAATTATTTGATTTTGACAGCTTGGTGTATATTTTAAAGATGTTTTTTCACTATTCCTAACAGCCTACCTTAGTTTCTCAATATCATTACAAAACTTTCGAAGGGAGCTGAAGCCAAGTAACTCCTTAAGCAAGTACACATGTGTTTTTGCACAG
Source organism: Pocillopora damicornis (assembly GCF_964200805.1). Taxonomy (NCBI): domain Eukaryota; kingdom Metazoa; phylum Cnidaria; class Anthozoa; order Scleractinia; family Pocilloporidae; genus Pocillopora; species Pocillopora damicornis. The sequence goes on along the minus strand of NC_142673.1, from coordinate 21,419,015 downwards.
TCCTCATCATGTGTAAGGTGATTTTCCTCTCCATGGAAACTTTTGTCATCCTTGTCACTTGATTGTGAATCCATGTCACTCTCTTCTGAATAATGAGCCTCCTCTTGGGATGACAGCATCCAGAGGATGTATTCTACTTCTTGCAAAATCTTTTCTTCCTCTGTTCTTGTGTCTTTTTTATATGGAAACTGAACCTCTGCAATCTAAATTTCAATGCAAAGAGAAATAACTAAGTTGTCAGAGGGCGAGAAAATTTTAAGAATGGAGGCTGAAGTGTAAGGTCAAGTTTGTTGACAAATGAAAACCATCAGGAATGTTAGGAATCAAGTTCAGGGATATAAGTCAAATTCAAATTGTTTTCCAAGCCAGAATGGTACATTGAAATATCTATTCACCCTAACCATAACCCTACGCAATTACTTTATTAAAAAAAGAATTCTGGCTGAGGGGAGTTTTGAAATATTTAATGCTTGATTACTCAAAGCAAATTTGTACTGTTTTTATTGCAACCCCTTGTAATACATTGATTTTCTGTCCTATGTTCTGAAGTGACACAAAAGTCTTAATTTGATCCTTCACCCTTTACACACTTCAATCAGTATGCATATTCTCCACACTGTTCTTAACACATTTCCAATGGTACTGACAAGGAGAATTTGTTCAACAGAGCTTGTCTGGTGGGTAATCATTTCCTTTATTTTCATGATCTTGATGTTTGGTTTAACAAAGATTTTGTAAGGAGATGTTAGATGCCAATCACTTATAGGGGTTGAAGAGTTAAGTGAGTATCCACATTATATGAAATTGAGAATATGGAAAGAAGCCAATACCCATACCAGATTGTATGGCTGGCCTATCTCTGGTCCCTTCCTGGAAGCAGAGTAGGATGCTATCCTCTCAAACACAGCCACTTGAGAGCAACAACCCAGGTGTTCTGTTCCCTTGGGTCCAGCAGCTATCCCATCAAATGTCACAGTATAGTTGTACTTCAGAGCCTGGGTGTTTGACCTGAAAAGTAAAACATTTGTTTAGGCAAAGGTCTATGCTATACTTTTTGAAGCCTTAGTTTGAATATGACATACTAATATACTTGTTTCTTTTGACAAACTTTGAATGGTAGTTGGTAGTTAATACTATTTGTGGGTGTGCATGTTTTTAATTAATGTATAATCAGTTGTTAAATGATTGTAAAGCTCCAATTGCTTTTAGTAAATGGGTACACACCAAGGTCCAAACAAATGAGTTGTTCCATGTCACTGCCTTCCTATTTTGCAACACAGGGACCTTTAAAAATTTCATTAGTTGGTGGTTTCCAGGTCAAATGTCACACGTAAACCTTAAGATATGACCCTCCCTGCCAAGAGCATCCCATACCTACATGGAACTGTCTCCTCTCCCTATTTCTTTTTTAGGGATGTTATAGTACTGTTATATAAAGCCTGACTGGTTTTCTGAGGGACATTGGTTGAAATATCCATAAGAGAGTTTTCTTTGGTAATTAAACTGAACGTCATATACTTTGGTTAAGAACTAACCATTCTTGAAATTCTGCTCTGGTCCATTCAAACTTGTGATCATAATGCCGGAATCCTTTAAGGTCAGGGAACAAGACGTTGAATTCAACATTGGGTGTTGTTACTATAACAACCTTAGGAGACAGCTGACCAAAGACTGCTTCAGGCATTAAATCCAGGATGTCTGGTTGAAGATGTTCTATCCTTTAAAAAAAATTTATAGACTAATCAATACAAAAAAGCTTTTTAAATTCTTATGGCTGAATGACTCAGCATTGTGGGGCAGTTACACCCTATTCAGTATATGCTTATCAGAAGTTTTCCTACATATTGATTGTTTCTTAACCTTTTAATCACAGAATTGATCAACATGTAACCTCTCCCTATGATATCCATACTATAATCAGTAAACAGGTAATTAGAATACTCAAACTTATCAGGATGAAGTTTTTATCTTGATCTAACACCAAATTATCATAACTTATTAAGAAGAAATTGTGTAGCAGCTGGAAGGGAGAATCAAAAATCAGATCTTGTGATTTAAAGGGTTAATCATCTTTCCTAATAGTACAGACATGTAGTTGATGACAAAATTGATACCTTTCTGTCTCTTAATTGTCTAAAACAATAGCACATTCCACTCTTGACTCTGTTGATGACCTCTGCTCGGGTTGTCAAAAAGTCAGTCACCACTACTAATAACAGTCCTTCTCAGGAATATCCTCACTCAAATGATCAGACTACACTATCAAACATTCTACTCTGTTGTGCATATGTTCAGTAATAGATCATGAGCGATGTGGTAAGAACATCACAAAAACTTGCCAGAGGCTTTGAGACCGGATTTTGTTCTTACCACATTTTGACACCAAGTATAGTATGATACAAGAAAAGCCTACGCAATATGTTGTGTATAATTTGTTTGGTTAATGTAAAGGGAAAAAAAGTGAAAACATTAATATTGTATTGTCTGAAATAGTGCACCACAGTAACATATCAACTTTGTGTGTTAGGTGGAGAGTTTCAGGTATGTACTTACAGTTCAATGCAAGCAATTATATCAAAATCAATGAACCTCTCATCTGCTTCAGCAATAGAACCTGATAAAAGAATTTAAAATCGGGATAATTTTTTGTTCAACCTAATTTTTGTTGCATTAGCACTTAATTACCTACACTGTTTATACCTGAAAAAAAAAGAATTGAAATTACCTTGATATAGAGAAACTTGGAAGGGATGGGTACGTGGTCGCAGATAGTCTGCTGTGAATGGCCTAATGTGGAACTTGCTTTCTTCAAGAAGCTGTTGATCAATATCCACACCGACTAATTCTTCCAAATGAATCAAATTATCTTGACATATCAATGCTTTCACTAGCTTTGCTTCAGCACAACCAAAATCAAGAACCTAAATAAATGTGGATAAAAGAAATTGTTTACAATGAAGAAAAATTTGATTTATTTTCTAAGCCAACTATAATCATGTCAGACAATGAGGAAGAATTAAATTAAATGCTCTATGAAAGGCTGCATGGACCTGGCAACAGATTCAAAAGTGGTCATTTGTCAGGATTCATAGGCATTACTCAGTCTTGTGTGTTACCAAAACAAGAAGGGGATTGAGTAAATGCTTTTGATAAACTGAGAGTTTTGAGCTATTTGTTTTTAGGTAGTTTCACATCCAAACATGGATGGGCTTTAAAAGGACTTTTATTTTTCACTGTTTGGTGAAAGAAGCCGAGGTAGTGATGATGAATAAGTTAATTTTGCAGTACGTCAATTTTGAATAGAGTGATGTAGGAAGCCAGAACATCCTGTACCTAATGTCAAGTAACAAATCCTAACTCAGCCATTCCAGACTGTAGGTGAGTAAGCTTAAGAAAATAATGTCCAATAGTCACGGACAACACAACCCTGGAAAACAATGAATGTTCTTTACCTTGTGTATGCTTAAAATGTTGTTTTTCCTTGCGTTACAAGTGCAAGTTTACGATTACATCTGATTGGCTAAGGTGAATGTGGATCAAAAGCAGTAACAATGGCTTTTAGCTCGCTGCTTATTTTCTTTGGTTTCAAAATGTGCGTATTCATTGCTCACTATATACTAACAGACCACTCACTGATCGAAAAACTCCAGTATGTTTACGAATTTTAACACTAGCTTCGCGATCAAGTACCTTTTTTGCTTGTTGTTTCTTCACTAGCTCACATACTGCAGCATATCGTTGACGATAGACAGGGGGATCAAACTTAGGACCTTTAAATGTTCCTTCATTTTCTGTCGATGGAGGAGGTTTGTCTCCATCGGTAACATGGCCGACGCTCGCCGTATCGTTTGCTGTATCACCCATCCCTAACCATACCCTGTCGTGCTTTCCTGTTTAAATGTAAAGTAAGTCACTCTGAAGAACATGGAAGTTACTAAAATGCTAACAAAAGCCAAGATAAGGATGCCAACATTTATCTTTTATAAGTTTGCTGAAAAGTTTGCGTTTTCCCGGAATTGCCGCCATGTTTTTTTTCCCGCGTGGAGGGGGATTGAGACGAGGTTACTTCATTCTTTCCCAGGAACGTTGTCGTGTTTCTAACCGAGAATAGAATGGGGCAAGCATTGCACCACAGACTTTGTGATCTATTTTTAGTTTGTTGGTGCAATCTTGGACCATGGTTAGGTATAAAACCCTTGATAGATTTCAATCAATTTATTTCCTAGGACTCACTTAGTACATTTGTAGAACTACTAACTCTCTAACTCTCTTTCTTCGTCATGGCAGGACCTTTAGTTTCTGTAGGACAATCTCCTGATCATAGTTCCCATTCGTTGCACGCTGGGTCAAGCAAAGGAGACTTGTCAATTTTGATACTGCCATTTACTTATAACCGACCTGTTTCCTACGATCTCAACAATGGTGATGTGGAGTCTACAGGCGACGATTTTGATTCATGTGACGAGGAAAACAACTACCCAAGCGAGTTTGATTTCCTCGATCAAAAACATGGACAGATCTGTAGGCGAAATGGTGAGAAAAAACTTTCCGTAGCTGTGAAGGCCAAAAGGAAATGTAGTCAACGGGATACTCGGAAGGTCATCTCCTCGTCAAAAGGAAGTTTTACAGGATCTGACGATTCTGACGTTGGCCTTACTAATAAGGAATTGCGGATCAGGGAAATAAGGATTGAGAATACGAAGAGAAAGCGGGAGAACAAGATCAAAGCAAAGAAACGGAAAGGGGTTACTGAGAAAACTGAGGTGCAGTCGGAGAAGGAGAAGAAACCTCTAAAAAGCTGTCTTAGAAAATCTGTAAGGAAGAACCCAGTAAGTGTTTGTGCCAACCAAACAGCCAATCCACCATCATTTTATAACAATTCTGACTTTATTCTTAATTCATACAACAACGGTGTTAAATTTGAAGATCAGTCATACATTAACTTGCTGATTGAACTTCAAAACCGTGAGATCACACCTGAGGATTACGACTTGCTCCTCCAGTTGGATTCCTCTGTTCAGCCTAAGACCTTATCTACCGCCCAAATTAAGAGACTGTCATCAGATAAAGTAACAAGTGAAATTGGTGACTTGTGTAGCATTTGCATAGAAGACTATGTCTCAGGGGATGAGAGAAACTTTTTGCCCTGTGGTCATCACTTTCATAGCTTTTGTGTAAAGACTTGGTTAGGTACTACATCAGATAGATGCCCCATTGATGGGAAAGAAGTTAGGTAACATTATCTTTGACAAACCCTTTTATGGGGAGTGGGTAATAACTAGCTTGAATGTAAGAATAGGATCTCGGGTAGAAAATGAACATACCCTTACACTCAGCAGTTTGATTTTGATGCATGCCCACAGCAACAATGCTTGCATGTAGTCATGACCTTTATTGTCACATACCATATTTTTGTATTGATTCTATATTTTTTATAATAAATTCTCTCCAGTATGTTCAGGCTTGTGCATAAACAACTTGGAAGTTGTAGACTTAAGTTGTATTTTTTTTTTCTTGTGAAACAAGGACAGTAACTTGTTTCTTTTTTTTATGCTTCTCTGTTTTTTTTTTTCTGGAAAATACTCTTGGCCATAAAATTAAAACTTAAAATTAAGATTAAAAAAAAAATATAATTTTGACTGACTTTTACTGGTTCAATGTCTATATTGCTGCTGTTGGTTGGTCTTGATGGTCTTGCAATTTGTATAACAATATCGAAAAAAACTGCAGCAAGAGGAGATCAGGCTATTTCTAACTTTCTGCTCACATTTAAGAAGGTTTACCAACTTCTGTGCAACTTTTATATCTGATAGTCAAAGGAATACTGTACTCCTGAACATTCATACTGATAAATCCTGAAAAATTCAGATCACATCTTCTCAGTGCACAAATCCTGACTGGAGTTTGTGTGTGAAGTCTGTTTCTCCTTGCAATCCAACATGATGTGAAGTGACATACATCACAAACATGTTATCAGCACTCTTTCACCATTTCAAAATTTCAGTTATTATCAATTTACTGTCTTCACAACTTGTATTCTGATACAAGCTGATGTGTTTACCATAGACTATCGCATGATACAAGCTTGCTCTGTACCAGTCAGTACATTATGCCCACCATTCCTGTAATCCTGGAGGAGAGGCAGTTTAGTTAAAGTTCTCTGTATTCATTCCCTGGTTCATATTGAATGTTATGCCTGAAACAGTAACTGTTTGGCTGCTTGGCTCTTTTCAGTCCCTCATGTCAAGCACTGATTTTGGCAGTATTTCACAATGTTCATGTACTTGCTCCACAATTTTTCTTGTGAGAATACTTTTTTATCTCACAAAAGCAAAACCAACCAGTAACATAATAACCATCAGGGATATGAGGAATTCTGTAGTGAAATGCCATTCTTTGTCATCTTGCTGAAAAAAAAAGATAATAAAAGAACAAACATCATGTAAGAGAATTTCTGACTATTTGATTATTTCAGATTTGAAAATAACCTCCAGGTTTCAGAACAAAAACACTAACCTTCAAAAAAAAAAAAATTCCTAATAGAATATTTCAATTTAGCTGGCTTTGTAAAAATTTAAACATTTACATGACCATGCATTACAATAAAATTGTAAAGTTGGTTTGGTTTAGAGTTGTCAATAAGAACAATAAACTTTTCAAACAAAATTGCAAATTTCACTCAGGACAATCAAGACATAGAAACACAATATACCTTCTTTTGTGGGTTTGGAAACTGTTCATGAAGAATGCGTTTCTCTGAAGTTTGATGTCTTTCATCTGACTGGGATCCTGAACAATGATCTCCCCTAAAATGGTGGACAAAACCCATCAGTCACAACATGATTGAATTTACCTTGCAAGAGCAGATGTAGATCATAAATTCCAGAAGCACACAATCTCGTCTTAAACACTGACACTGGACAGAGAGAGGCACTGTGAGAGAAATTTTCTTGTCCACCAAAAACAACACAATGTATCAACCATGGGATCTACATCTCAAAGTGCTCTTTTAATCCTTTACACCCTGACATTAGTATGTACTTTCTCCATACTATTCTCTTTACATTTCCTAAGGTGCTGTCAAGGAGAATTTGTGACCTCTCACGCGAAAACGTTCCTTACGGTTTGCCGTTTTGAAACGGATAGCCGTTCGTAGGCCGTTCATCAGCCGTTCGAACGGGATGGGATGCCGTTCGAACGGCTTGAGCTATCCGTTCAAAAACAATTAGGAGCCGTTCGAATGGCTGGAGCTATCCGTTCCAAATAGATTGGGAGCCGTTCGAACGGCTTGAGCTATCCGTTCAAAAAAAATTGGGAGCCGTTCGAACGGCTGGAGCTATCCGTTCCAAAAAAATTGGGAGCCGTTCGAACGGCTTGAGCTATCCGTTCAAAAAAAATTGGGAGCCGTTCGAACGGCTGGAGCTATACGATATAATTATTATAGTCCAAAACTATGTTTTGTTCTCGCCTCGCACGTCTGCCTCGCATGCCTCGCTGATTCGCTTTTATTGTACACACTCACATCAACGCAGCGGACAAAAATAATGGCACCCGCTTCTCTGTTAACTTAAAAAAATTGCTTGCACTCAAGGTAGCAAAAATTACTCGGCACATCGTAAAAATTGTCACTATAAATTGTGCCTGTTAGTTCCGAAGATACATGGTGGGGAAAGCGTCGCCTGTGTTCGGAAACGAGATGTTTACAAAGTCAATTAATGGCGTGACATTACGAATTCTGGAAATGGTTGCATGACAATTATTTTAAAAGAGAACGCAGACTATTACCGGCTTTTGTTTCTCCCTCGCGAAAACGAATTTGCTTTATTCTCAAAAGACTTATTATTTTCAAAACAGGATTAGAGTTATTCTAGGTTTTCTATCAGTTTTCAGATCTAAGCGGCGCGTGTCGCGTTTATCTTAACTACTGTCACTTCGTTCGAATGTTTTTGATCGGCCGTTCAACCGTTTACTTTGACCTTATCCGTTGAAAACTTCAGCCGTTCAGCCGGTCGAAATTTTCCTTCAGCTGTTCAGCCGTTCGACTTCAACCGTCCAAAATTTTTCTGAAGCCGTTCAGCCGTTCGACTTCAACCGTTCGAAATTTTCCTTTAGCCGTTCAACCGTTCGACTTAAACCGTTCGAAATTTTCCTTTAGCCGTTCAGCCGTTCGACTTCAACCGTTCGAAATTTTCCTTTAGCCGTTCAGCCGTTCGACTTCAACCGTTCGAAATTTTTCTGAAGCCGTTCAGCCGTTCACGGCATCCGTTTTAAACGGTTTCTCTATCCGTTTGTCATCCGTTCACATACCGTGCGTTCGACGGTTCGAACGGATACCGTAAGGAACGTTTTCGCGTGAGAGGTCACATTTGCTTAACAATCAAGAGGCTCTTTGGTTGGTGATCATTTCCTTTATTCTTGTGACCTTCCTGTGTAATTCAGGTGTGACATTGTAAGGAGAAATTAAAACTAGTCACTCTTAGGGGTTAAGAAGTTAACAGATCTGTCTAAGGTTGATATTGGTGTCTGTTCATTGTTTTTAAGGTCCTAGAAACATCTCTAGGTATGTACATACCTGCATGATGTGTCCTCCATGAGATCAAAGGTTGTAGAATTAGTCATTTCGATGCTATGAACACTGCCAAAGAAGTCAGTGACTAGAACCTTTTAAAAAAATGTTCTAGTCTAGTCAGTAGAAATACCAGTGCATTTCTTATTCTCCCCCCCCCCCCCCCCCCCATTAATTTTCTACTATTAATGTTAATTTAGTTTGAAAAGCCTTTGGTTACACTCATGACAATGGATAATTAATCCTGGGACAGGGGGAGAGGAAGTTGCAGTAACAACAACATTGTTTGTTTTGTTATGTAAATGCAAATGCAAACTATGCCAAGTTTGATAATCACTCTCTCTTTCTCAAACCTTACTTTACAAGACCAGCATAGTATCCCATTTAGAATTTCAATAAAACAGCAGTCAGAGAGGTTTGTGGATAGCTGGATACTAACTGTTCTACTAGTCTACTGACACTTCTCAGGGTCTACTGTGTTACAAAACAAATCTGCACATACAGTATATTTTTAAGTCATACTGGTAATTACAATGGATTATAAAACAAGTACCTTTTTAGGGTCTCTCTTAAACAAATCAGATCTCACTCCTGGAGTAGATATCACCAGAGCTGGTGTGGTATATTTGAACTATGTAGAAAAAATTGGCAGAGTTGAAGTTGTCTTAATAAAATGTTAGCATTTGATATAATTGAAAACAAACTTTCAATCATTCCATACAATGTTCTTGTAGTTTCCTCTATGAAACAATTACTGATATTTCACATCCAACCAAGTTTTATATTCATCAAGTCAATGTTCTTGTAGTTTCCTCTTTGAAACAATTACTGATATTTCACATCCAGCAAAGTTTTATATTCACCCAAACTTATCACTTGTGCAATGGAAGGAGAAATGAAACAGGAAAAGAGAATTCTTCTTTGCCTGAGAAGCTGTCCATATGGAATACCCCAAAATAAATTTTGAAAAAATGACTCACCAACTCTCCCACAGTGGCCTTGCTGTTGGGCTTCACACCTTCCAAGAATTGAAGCACATAATATGTATATCTGTCAATTACATGCACTCCAATGGCAGGGTCTTCGTGATGCTAGAAAAAAAAAACCAACAACAACAAAAAATTGACATGCAACAACATCTGAATAATCAGAACCCAAATTGCAACAAAGATCTCTACACTACAAAACGAAAACTTAATCATATAGTAACCAAAAACAACATGTTTCTCTATGCTTGAACTTCCTATAGGCATGCTGTAATCTTATAATTTATACAGACCATACAAATGTAAATGAGAATCAGCCACATAGAATTACTCCACTGTGTAAAATGTTCTGAGCTAAAATCACTAAAGCAGGTCAACTCTAGACTAACACAACAGTTAGCTCAGTTTGTTAGCACACTGCACCAGCCTTGGGGAATCACAGGTTCAAATCCTATTGAACTTTCCTAAAGAATTATTATTGTCATTATTTCTGCACGTATACTGTGCTTACCTAGTTCAAATATCATTGGTTCAAACACAAATGATTCATTTCATATCAAAATAAACTTACAGAAAGTGAGTCCTCTCCTACTAAGCTGCTGCCAACAGCTAGAATGTTGGGTGAGTACAATTTCTGAGTCATGGAGTACGCTTGACAGGTATCCACAATCAAGAAGACTTCATTATACCTGACAGCATGAATAAGTGCAGGTTAACATCAAGCATATAAAATAGATTAAAATAAATCAAACTGTTCTTTAGGCTTCACAAACTGTTAGCTCACAACAACATGATTCAAAGCAACTGTTACCGTCTTTTCTGCCACATTTGCTCAAAGGCATCTGCCAGCTCAATACTAGTTATCTCCTCAGCATCTTGGAACTTGAGAAAGCCATCACCACCATGACCTGAAAACAAAATCACAATAAATATGATTATTTTATAAATTCACAATTGCCATTAATCCAGTATTCCTGTTTTATAGAACAATTTAGTACCTACTCCTGTTTAGGGAGAGGAACTATTTAATTCAATAAAAGTCATCTGTCCTTTGTGCCTTGCTATGGAGAAGAATTTTAATTCATTGAAAGAAGACAAGATATAACTTGTACTTGGTATTTAACCCTTTAACTCCAACAAGTGATTAACATGTAACTTCTCCCTATAGTATCCATACATTATCCAACAAACAGGTAATGAGAACAGTCAAACTTATCAGGTGAAAGTTGCTATCCTGATCTGACACTTAATTCTCACAACTAACTTACAAGGAAATGTGTGGTAGCTAGAGGGGAGAATTAACAATCAGATCTTGGGATTTAAAGGGTTAAGGTATGAAGTTGGCATTTCATAGTAAGGGTACTAACCTGTCATGTATACAAGAATATTGCTTCTCTCATCAGAGAGAAGTCTCTTAGATCTTGGTACTCTGGATGGCAAACGACCTGTTGTGGAGCATTACAACTCACGTGTTAATTTCTGTATTTGTTCTTGGATTTTAATTACTTTCTATTCAAGTGGCCTAAATAAAAAAGAAACTAAAAAATATCTAGGAAGCAAAACTATTATGACATAAAGCTATTACCTGTCAATATTCTTATGAAATTTTCTACTGTGACCTGAAAAATTCAGATGCATCAATTAATCAACACACTTTAAGTAACTAGTATAACATCCAATACCATAGTGATAGCAAATAAGGTATTCTCCAGGCAAAAATATGAACTTCTTAAGTTCATTCACAATTCAGCTCACATAAGAGCCAACTTTATATGTTTCTGTCTGCTTATGTTTCACCTCATATCCTCTGTAATCAACTTCAATATCATCACCATATACATTAATATGCTGGTTTGCATTGTTGAACACTGTTCCTATAATTGTAAAAAGATAACAACAAAAAAGATCAAAGAATTTGAGAAAGATTTCTAAAGAAAATATAGATTGAAAGATGTAAACAAATTAACCTCAATATCATAAAAAATAAAAAAAGCAATCAATTATAGGAGTAAAACAGTTATTACAAGATTGACAACAAAGCTGACCTGGTCTTGGATTTCGGGCATTGCAAGCCATATCATCAGCAAGCATAACAATAATATGACTGTAAGGGCAATAAAACAACAGAAACATTTCCATGTAAGTTCTAATCAGCACAGTTTTCAAAAGGCTGTTGTTCTCCACTTAAACACTTTATATGATAAATAAAAACATTTTTTCCGTCTACTGGACATTTCATCTCCAAGGCCACGTGCAAGACCTACATCACTGGCACTAACATGTGTACACAAACTGCTCACCTGTCTGGGATTCCGAGCCGCTTAACACTTCTATACATGGAAAGAACGTTAGCCACGTGTCGGTAGTTGAACCAAAACCGCGAGGTACATACCTTGCAACGATAAAGGTGGAGAAAGATGGATTGAAAAGTTTGTAAGGAGCGTTTTCTAAAATTTACTGGTTACCCTTTAAATTAAGTTTTGCGATTGTATTGTTCTAAATAGATTTTCCTCTCACCAATACAGCCCAGTTGTTAGTGTGATCACTCTTGAGGAACTTATCAAAAGATCTTCCAGTTTGTGCTGCTATAAATTCTGAAAATACAGCTAGATAAAGGAGCACAAGAAATGACAGTCTTGCCGCCATCTTGAGTTATAGAGGCTTGCAAAATATGCTGGGTATTAAACGATCACGATCCGAAGATTCTTCGGGCTGAAATGTTCTCACCGATTTTTGATAACATTCCCTGTAGATTGTTTCCTTTAAGGAATAATTACGAATTAATTTTTTTGACGTACAATTTACCGCTATTTTAATTAATTTTATCCAAGAAAGCTTTGGCTGAAGTTGGGGCTGAAGTACCGAAGATTTCCGACTCGAGCAATTTCTAATTAGTCAATTATCATGTTGTCATAACAACGTTCGAACACCAGTCATTAGATTAAAACCTTCGATTGAAGAGTAGTTTGTGGAGACTGAGACTTTATGTAAACATTTAGAATTAAGACACGAATTATGACGGCGGAGGAAAGTAAAGAGTACATGGCGAAGACGGAGGTTCATCAGCTTTTTGAGGTACATTTGACTTATAGAGAGGCGCAAGAACCTGTGGGCAATATTTTTAGCTTTCCTACGTCGTTTACAAATTTCAGGAACCTCATTCACAAATCTAATTAAGGGACGCATAGAGTTCCAGATGATTTTAAAAATTTTAAATTTCCAAGCATAGTTGTTCTCTGGGATTAATCTTAGGCGTTGTGGTGCGCCTCAGGACTTAATTGCGCTCTTGTAGTGAATTAACTTTGCAAATCGCGCACAAACAGATAGCGTGTATTAGCAGCGGTTTAATCTCAGTAGCAGGTAAGAATCGGAGACTCATCGTCAAATTGACTGAGGTCAAATAAGAAGTGGTTCTGTCGACTGCTTTTTTTTCGTGAGATAAAACGGACAGGTTGTGCCCTCTGTAATCCGTGACACAAAAGTTCGATTTGGAACAGTTCGATTAGGATACATGATCGTCAATGTTTCTTTGTTTTACCTTTCGATCGTAACCTCTCAGAAACATTGCAAACTAATTAATTGTGGTAGCTCGATGTTTCTTTTGGTTTACTCGAAAAATATTGGCACTGACATTTGCTATATTTTATGATGTGGTCCTCATTTACAAAATTCATTTTATAAATGAGTATCGATCTGTTTATCCATTCTTCGGCAGCTGCCATTGTAAGCAATAGTGCAGCGTCTCTGAGGGGATAAATTAAGCCTCTTTTGCTGTTTTAAATATCTATTCAAAATAACAAAAGACGTCTAACAAAGGGGAAAGAAAATAAACAAACTGAATTTTACTATTCGTGATGTGTTGCACTGAACGTATGCATGTGTTTCCAGTATTGGATCGTTTTAAATATGCATTATGTTGATTCAGCTTCTAAAATATTCAAATGTATAATGTATATTTTATAGACGCACACGGATTTGAAGAGAAGTCTGTGTATTAATCACTTCCATTGCTCTGCTTGGTCAGTTGAAAGCCATTTGTGAAATTTGAAAACATGAAAGATTTTCAGTTAATATTTCAGCTATGAGTAGCAAGGTTCACAGGCAAGTGAGATGTAGTTGAAATGAGGTCTGGGCCTTTCTAGCCTCCGAGTACACGTGCCTTTTTTTATTCTCTGTTATTGTCCTAGGTAGCTTGCTTATATAATAAATATATTTTTGACCAAGCTTCAAGATGCCTTAAAAATGTTTCCAGGGAATTTGACCAATATCTTGATGCGAAAAGTGTGACAATTAGCATTTTTATACCTGAAGGGAATGCTGACTGGCTTGCTGTATCACAAACCTGAGGATCATTTGGCTTTCCTGGAAAATTGCATTTCCCTTGCTAAAACAGAAAAGGATATAAAGTGGAACTCTTTCCTTGATGTCAGCAAGAAGCCCCTGCCACCTATCCCAAAAACAGATGGTCCAATCAAGTCTGAAGCAGGAGATGAAATCCGCACATTTACCACTGAACCAGAAATGAAACAGAAACAACCACTTCCTCCAATTAATGGGACTGCTCATCCATCCATTGATGAAGACGACAAGGAGTTGACTGAGAAAAATATTTTGACATCTGAATCTGATGAGGAGGTGGACATGGAGTTTTCTGGTCAAAGGATTGTGTTTGTTCTTGGTAAGGGAATCAGTCATTAAAAGGTTACTGGATAAACTCGTTAAAAGTTTGATACCTTGATCATTCAATCAATTAATCAGAATGATTCATAAAGCTACTAGTGCATACTAAAAAAGATAAAAACCTCCACTTTGCCAATTTTCAGCTTTCAAGTTCATTGAATTAAAATTCTTCTGAATAATCATTTGTCATCTGTTTCATATGGAATTGAATTCTGATCTGAGTTCCACCTCTCTCCCATGTTTTTTGATCTGTGCAGTAGCCATGAGAAATGTATTGATCTGTTTGATTGTAGGAGGGCCAGGCTCTGGTAAAGGAACTCAATGTGCTCGAATTGTTGGGGAATTTGGTTATGTTCACTTATCAGCTGGTGACCTCCTTAGACAGGAGGTGGCAAAAGGAAACAAAAGGGGACAGATGATTGAAGATATCATGAAGGAGGGGAAACTTGTTCCTCAGGTAATTAATCATTTACATTTAATATGAAACAGAAAATAATTAAAAAAGTTAAAATTGACAGCACCAACTGACTAATGAATAAATAAATTATTCTCTGCTCAGTCATTCAAGAAAATCCCCATACCCTTCCAAAAAGGTTTTAATCATTTATAAACCTCCTCTTACTCTAAGGAAATTTAATTTCTGGTTCCAACCTTACTTCAAAACTTTGTTTTTGAGACATCCCTCTCCCTGGGGCATGATTATTTTCTGGAACCACCTTAGCTATAGAGTTGGAATAGAAATGAAATGAGTGTTTAAAATTTCAATCAAACAGAAAGTTTACCAAAGCATAACGTCTAAAATTAGCTGGTTCATCAGCGGCATGTATGTTGTCATCTCAGCATGGATAGTCTATCATAATTAATATTCATTATATGTTTATAACATCTAAGGAGATCACAATTGAACTGTTGAGAGATGCTATGAGACAACACAAGGATTGTCCTGGATTTCTCATTGATGGCTTTCCAAGAGAAATACAGCAAGGATTGCAATTTGAGCAAGAGGTTAGTCTGCCTTGGTTGAAGTTTATATACACACTTATCTAAATTTACTAAATCAGGCATCTTTTTGTCATATTGAATTTTTCACCATTTTGGTTGTAAATACCTGTATGACCAACTATGAGTTATTTCTTTGGGACTTCTCAGAGAGAACAGTAGGAAAAGAGTCATGCAACACTTGTTTTACTTTCACTATTTTAAAGTGGCACCCAAATGAGTGAAAAAACCTCCATATGAGGACCTTGAGTTGACAACTTGGCCCCATAAAAATTCACTTGGGCTGCATGCAGGTATCCATCAACCATCTCTGTTATGGAATTTTTTCCTTTTTTGCTGTACCTTGCCGAGCTCTTTCAATACCAATTGCATACCATAATAATAGTATGGAGATCCTTTGCAATCATCCTATTTGCACTGGAAGCTTTCTCAATTGTTTTACTATTGCAAGTTTTCACCTTTTTTGGGCAAACCCAAGGGTCAGAAGCACACCTAGAGCCCTCCCCTCCCTCATACCCATAAAGATCTCTTGGGGGAAGGGGACATGCATTGAAATTGTGTTAACCCAAACATGAGTATCTTGCATCTAAATATATAACTGAAGAAAATTTTTTTTACTAGTCTGAGTAGAACTACATACCTCTAGTTATACCTCATCTGATGAGACTTTGTGTTGTTGCTTTGCCAGGTTGTGGAAAGTGACTTCCTCCTTTTCTTCGAGTGCAGCGAGGAGGTCATGGAACAGCGATTACTTAAGCGAAGTGAAACTAGTGAGAGGCCTGACGACAACATCGAGACGATCAAAAAGCGTTTCACGACGTTCGTTGAGAAGACGTTGCCTGTTATTGGGCATTATGAAGAGCTCAGCAAAGTGAAAAAGGTTGGAGCCTGTATGTCATATTCTAATGATTTTTTTCCGTTTTTCAGTTATTTTGCCGACGAAGGGTTGTGTTTGAAAATCAAAGATTTTAGCTCGCGGTGTTCAGTTAATTTTCTTTGATAGAGAACTTATGGTCGAATATAGAACGAAGCGGAAACTTTCTGTTTCTGGAAAGTCTCAAACAGCGCACAACTTGAATAAAACTGTATAGCACTTACAATTGAATTTTGAATTCAGATTGATGCGAATCGTAGCGTGGATGAGGTCTTTTCAGAAGTGCGAGCTCTATTTGGGGCATTACCTCCAAAGCAAGTGCAGAAAATTAGGAGAAAGAAGAAGAAAGTTGCTAGCAACGAAGAGGAAGATGAATACGAATTTGTAGAGTTCTCTGGCCAAAGGATCGTCTTTGTTTTAGGTACTGCAGCTCATATCTAATTTTCAATTTTGGGCGTGTCATGAAACACGTTCTCCCATGTGTTTGCAAATACCGCGTATGAGCTTCTTGTTGTTCTCCTTTCAGGTGGTCCTGGGTCTGGTAAAGGAACTCAGTGTAGTCGTGTTGTGGAGAAGTTTGGTTATACTCACTTATCAACAGGAGATTTACTACGAGCGGAGATCGAAGGAGGCGGAGAAAGGGGACAAAAACTTGCTAAAATAATGGAGGAAGGAAATCTTGTTCCACAGGTATGTCTTGCGAGCCAAAGCCCAAATTTCTGCCCAAGTAGACTAGTTATTTCATAATATTACTCTATTGCATTATATTTCACCCCATCCAAAGGTGTTCTACCTCGGTTGCTTGATTCTCGAATTCCGTGATCTCTTCATCCCTATCATGAATAATTAAGGCATGGGAAGAAATGAAATTTGAGAGTCAAACCAGCTAGAGACATTTTTATCTGGAAATGGAATTTTTCTGCATCATGTGTAAAGCTGGATTTTTGCGGAGTCGATGGTGCAGATCGTGTAAAATTTTAAAAATGGTAATGGTAAGGTACGCAGAGATGGGAAAGGCGTGGTAATTTTCCCGATCATCAAAGTAAGAATTTGGGACATAGTATTCTGCTCAGAGTGTTTAAGGAGGATGCAAGAGAGATTTGGGGGCTGCTGAAAGAGAAACAGGCTAGAGCTACAGTCAGTTTGACGAGTCTCTAATTCACTATTTTTTTGTTTGTGATGCCTAACGAGGTTGAATGGTTGCGGTTAGGTTTTCTGCATGTTTTTTTAAGCAAAAGAGATGAAAACCTATAAAGCAATTTGATGGGCAACTCAATTTCACATTTTGCTTCTCTGGCGAGCTTCCTAACCTCATAGTTTGCTTTGTTGTGTTACAGGAAGTAGTTATTCAACTTTTGAAGGATGCCATGTTGAAGCATCCAGACTCACCTGGATTTCTTATTGATGGTTTTCCTCGTGAAATTTCTCAAGGCGTACAGTTTGAAGAAGGGGTAAGTCATTGGACAGGCCGAGTATATAATCTCAATCTTGGGACCCACATCTGAGTTCGGGCCTTATTTCAAGCGTGTGATTACGGCCTAGAATTGAAGGAAAATCAGAATCCAAACGAACTGAATTGCATTATAGTTTCCTTTACCCTCGGTGGCTCTTCTTGTTGGGGCCTTTTTACTCGCATTGTGCGACATGCACCTCAAAAAGGATACCCATAAATTGTAGTGCGGACGAGAGGGGCTGGTGACGCATCCTGCATGATACAGATCTCTTCCCAATCGAAGACCTGTTCAATTCTGGTCTTAAGATCTTTACCCGTACCGCACGAAATAACGTACTGCTAGCAGTCTTCATTGTGCTTGTCAATTCTGTGCTTAACGCAGGATATTTTGTACTCAATCTAGCCACTGACAAACTGAGCATTTGATCATTTTTTTTGTTTGCAGGTAGTACAGTGCCACTTTATCCTTTTCTTTGAATGCAGTGAGGAAGTCATGGAAGAGAGACTTATCAAAAGAGGAGAGACCAGTGGAAGGGTTGATGATAACGCGGAAACAATAAAGAAACGATTCAGGACTTTTATGGAAAAGACCGTGCCAGTACTGGAGAAATATGAACAGCAAAACAAAGTTAAACGAGTATGTTTAGTGGCGAGAGATAGCAATATCTGTAAACAGTGTAGGAGCGAAGAAAAAAATCTGAGTCTCGCATTACTGTTATTAGTCAAAACCACAACAAAATTCTTTAACTTGATTATCACCTGCCGATTTGAACGGTAGGGGAACAGTTTACACTTCAAGCTTGCATTATGTATTTTTAATTTATCGGTAATACGTCCAGTTCTGTGCGCAATTATATTCAAATCACAAATCGCGGTACACTGAAGGTGGTCTGAACGCGGTTCTGCCTCCATGAAAGAAAAATTGTCTTTGAGATTTGAAAGTAATTGCTATTAATACATTTTGAAGTTTAGATAAGTGCAAGATTTCTGACCCGTTATGTTGTACTTTATATCTAGGTGGACGCCACACGTTCTGTAGATGAGGTCTTTCTAGACGTTTGTGCAATTTTTGGAGACCTCCCCAAACTTGAAAAGAAGAGAAGAAAGAAAGGTAGACCTTTTTTATACAAGTCTAAAAAGAAAAGCGAAGAAACTTATTTATCGCTCTACGTACAAGCTAAGGGAGGTTTACACTAAGTGATGCGAAGAAAAACCTTAGTGATTTCAACAACCCACGAAACAATATTTAACTGTCAGAAGGAACCAGTGAGAACATTAAAATGATCCCATATGAGAGGCGTCAATCGTAGGAAAATTTGATTTTTGATTGGTTGCGAACGTGGCGCGTCTTTCAGACCAATCACAGCGAAGAGAAGCAACACCAATTCAGTTTAGATCTACCATAGTACCTCCACAGAAAAGCTCAAAATTGATTGTTTCCCAAGTTAGAGCAATTCCTGAACACTTTGATCACTTCATTGGATTGGCTCTGCTGCGTAGTATTATTTCATGAAGTTTTCTTTGCGAGACTGACAAGGCGCCAAAGCTGTATATGAAATAATGAAGTATCTTTGTATCTGATCTTCAACCTGTTTAAATATTTTCGTAGTTAAAAAAGCCGAGAGTGGTGATGATTCCGAGTATAACGAGCTTGCCGAAGCCGTGGACGACTTGTCCCGAGTAGTGGACGGAAAGCCGATCAGGTTAAGACGAAAGAAGAAAAAGAGGAAGGAAGAAGAAGACGAGTATTCAAGAAACCCTGTATTTGAACAGCCGATTGTTGCCGAAGAGTTTATTCCGCTAATGGACGACAGTATTGCGAAAACCGATGGCAAGGGATTGTTGAATGTTCGGGTTATATTTGTCATAGGTGAGCCAAACTGACAATTCAGTATTGCATTTTTCAAGCCTAGTTTCATCACTATCAGTCCTCATAACAGACTTAAAATGAAAGGGTGTGTGTATGTATGGGCGATCGAACGTTAATTGCGGGTTAGTCGGCACAAAGAAGAAACAAGCTACATACGGTACGTGGTGGAGTTTTTCTCTACCAATCTTCCATGTTGGTCCTGGGTTCAAGTTCCCCAATCTGTCACCCAATGGCTCTATTTTCGACCGCCCCTAATTTAGCTCGGCTCCAGTAAGCGTTACGTAAACAAGCGAACTTATCCGTCTTCTGCTAGCTCAGGTGTTAAATCGGTCTATGTTTATTAAAGTGATTATGTAAATGCTTCTCACTGGCCGTGAAAGGCCCGTTTAGTAGAGTGGTTAACTTAGTAATTCTAAAATGTATTATTATTACTGTTAACTTTTGTTTGTTATTCACTTTCCTTTGCTGATTTTGTGCTCAGGTGGACCTGGATCAGGCAAAGGAACTCAATGCCAGCGTATTGCTGAAAAGTTCGGTTATACCCATCTGTCGACAGGAGATTTACTCCGAGAAGAGGTCCAATCTGACTCACCAAGAAGTAAGGAGTTGATACAAATCATGCAGAAAGGAGAACTGATTCCTACGGTTAGTTATGGCTATTTTTGACAGTTCATGTCGTTGACTAGTATGTATAATGGCTAACAACATGAATATAACGAGGTGTAGGAAAATGAGAACAACGATACGACTAAGGGGAATTTTCAGATCAAGTCCAGGCAAGGTTGTGGGACTCGAGGTATTTGAAGGGAAGTAGATTCCATGTTGGAAATCGTTTTAGGCGATTTTCTACCCTAAGTTAAGGGCATCTTCCCGGAGTGTCGAAAGAAATGCGGAATTGTATTAGTCTTTCTTTACTTTATCCAGTCATTGGCCTAGAAAACCCGTGCCACCCTTTTCACTGATCAGATGCAAAACTTTGGCGTCGCAGCTCGTTTTTACTTGTTTTTACTTTGAGTCCTGATTTGCTCCTTGTAGTGTTTTCCTTTGTCCTGTTTAACCTTTATGAACACAATAGTTGTAATTCAAAAGCGCTCTGAGGTAGTATTTTTTGTTTTCACAAGAGAAAATTACGCAGAGGTGAAATGTTGCAAATAAAAGGCGCTTTGTGCGTGCGATCTTGGAAGACAGGGAGACTACGCACAATGTAATTGTGTGCAACTAATGTTCACTAACCAGGAAGTTTATCTCGGTGCTTTTCAGAGGGTGATTCTGGAGTTATTACGGGTTGCCATGGTGAACATTCCGAACACCAAAGGGTTCATCGTTGATGGGTTTCCAAGGGAAATAGAACAAGGAAAAGAATTTGAAAACGAAGTGAGTATGGCAACATTTTTATTGTTGTGCATCGTGTGGCTTAAAACTGAGTTGCATTCTATTTCATTAAATAGATCGCGGCGTGTGAGTTTGTGCTATACTTTGAGTGTTCCCCTGACACGATGAGACAGCGGCTTCTGCAGCGAGGAGAAACAAGCGGTCGCGTTGATGACAATGAAGAGACGATCGTCAAAAG
The DNA here is from genome assembly GCF_964200805.1 of Pocillopora damicornis. Lineage (NCBI taxonomy): Eukaryota > Metazoa > Cnidaria > Anthozoa > Scleractinia > Pocilloporidae > Pocillopora > Pocillopora damicornis. The sequence continues at coordinate 21,398,017 of NC_142673.1, read as the reverse complement.
ATTGAAAACGTTTGATAACGAAACAAAGCCAGTCATTGAATGCTACGAGGCTCAAAACAAAGTTAAGAAGGTGCTAATTAATTGTTATAGTAGAAATTTATGAGATGAATGGTTTTGGCCAATAATCTGGATGCCGAAAATGCTCATAGGTCGCTTTTCTTTTGTTCTCGTGTGCTCTGTGATTGGTTCATTGATATAAACTTCCCTTCACCGAACAAAACCAGTTACAGCGAGCTAAAAACCAAGATCTTTCGAGAGTGGCCTGGACACATGCTAATTTTGTCGACTTCCCATTGGGTTGTTCTGTCATTGTTACCGTAACTCAAGGGAACATTAGTCACCTTCATCGCTCTGACGAAGGACTAACGCTAGAAACGTCAGCCTTTTAACTCTTTACGGTGGCCAATTTACATTATCAGTTCAGTTGATAACACTTAATTACCTGTTTTACTCGCCCACCGACGCAGCAACACAGTTTCTTTAGAAACTTACACCTTTATTTATTAGTTACCTACACTCCTTCACTTGTGTGAGGATTATTTTTTAATTGTTAGTTTTACATGGGAATTTCATAGATATTGGCCGAAGGTTCACCTGATGAAGTCTTCACTCAAGTCAGTAACATCTTTGAAAATCTTCCAAACCGCAAAACAACATCACTTCACGACTATGACGTCACGTTTATCACAGGTACTCTGATCCGTGATTTCTTTGTAGTTTGTACTGTAGAAACTCCGTTCATCATTATCATCATTATATTCACCTTAATATGACTGTTATTATTATTAGAATATTGTATTAAATATTATTACTATTATAACTTTTATGATGATTATTGTTATCATTAACTCCAACATATACCGTGGTGTGAGCCACAAGAAACAATACCACAGAGATTGGTACTGCTCACTAGTTGTACAGCCTATACACAGAAACACATCGTGCAATCGCTAATCAACCAAGTGATATATTCAAAAGGGGTATTGTTTGTCGCCTTAGGTCCGCCCGGTGCGGGAAAGGCAGACTTGGCTCGAACATTAGCTGACGCGACAGGAAGGACACATTTGTCGGTTGGTCTCATCTTAAGAGAAGAGGCGAAACAGGAGACAGAGCAAGGCCAATCGATCAAGGAAGCCATCAAGACGGGAATGTTAGTAGCTACGGTATGCAGATACGCTTTGGTTTTTGCATTGGTTACTGCAATTTTTAATTGAATGTCCATAATTGTCCATAAATTCGTCTTCTAATGTACACTGTTTTTGTCGAGAAACATCGCGCTATTCCCTCGACCAATCGGATGCGAAAATAAACTTAAAACGCGGCTTGGTTACATGCATTTACTCGCACGTAGAAAAGCGCACATGTAGTTATCTTGAGTTCTTATTGGCTTCCTGTGGTTTCCTTTTCCCTAATTGGCCGATGTGATCGCTTTGATTTAACTACTTTCAAATAAAGAGAAGATGCGTTTACGTTAACGAATCTAGCTTTTAGCCGGCAGTTAATGTTACAGTAAAGGAGCACAGTCCCTGAAGTTTGAGACACTTTTCGCTACTAACTACTAACAGTAAAAGGAACAACAGGTGACAATAAATGTTTCACCACTGAGGAGGTCAACTTCGATTCTCAACAATTAGCTAAGCTGAAAATGTGAAGCCGATCTTTTCAAGATTATCAACTATGGTGTATCTACACTGCACTGTTAAATGTTGGGAATTGAAAACGTTAACACTCTTTAAGCATACTAAATACCTCAACACAGTTTTGTTTCTGATATTTCTTAATTTAATTCAGTTCCTTCAGACGTTTAGAGGAGATTGCAATTTTCTTCCATTTGCCTTTTAGGATCTTGTGTTATTACTTTTGACAAAGATGCTTGAGAAAGAAGAAAAGAATTTGAATGGTTACTGCATAGACGGCTACCCACGAACAGAGGAACAGCTCGATCAGTTTAAACAAAAGGTAAGAGTAAGTATCAGCCTAATCAGCTCGCGTCGGTTTAAATTTTACCGTCTAACGTCTGTCGTCAGTTCACAATTGGCATGTTCCGGGCGTTCCGTTAATAAAAAGGGCGCAATGGAAGCCCACAACGTTTAAGAAATAGATTCCATGTTGGGGCCGTGCGTCTGTGCAGTAGTAGATCATAAGGTCAAAATGTGGAAAGAACAAAAAAGTGGCTCACGAAGCGCAGCCAAGTGTGTCACGGCTGTAACCCCGTAGCAGGAAAAATACTTTTGAAATAAGCAATCTGGTTTACAACATACTTCGAGGACAATTTCCCGCCAGGCACGAAAAGAAATAAGCCGAAAGGTGACCTTACTCAGAGGGAAAGGACAACACCCATGAGGGGTACATAGCTTAAGGTTTCTCACTTTGATTAATTGAAGATACAACAGTGATGAGATGACTTTTTTCTTATTTCATTATTTTATCGCAGGTGTCCGATTATAACAGAGTAATTTTTATAGAAGGCGAGGATGCGGAGATTGAGCGAGTTCTGAAGGAGAGAGGAGAAGCCTCAGAGAGAGAAGATGACACAGAAGTCATATCGAAAACAAAACTGGAGGTTTACAATGGAAACACACGACCAATAAGTGATAGTTTGGGAGACTCTGACAAAGCACTTAAGGTTTGTACTTGATGGTCACGGTCAATTTGTCTCCTCAGGTTGATAATGTTAGCATTTTTTCTGGAAGATTCCACGCATTTCGTCGCACAGTACATCCCACATATCGTATTCCCTTTTCGACGATTTTACGTTACAAAATTCTTAGTGACAACTGGTTTTAGGAGCGTCGGTAGGATTTTTCAAAGGGTGAGAGTGGGGTGGGGTGGGGTGGGGTGGGGTGGGGTGGGGTCAGACCGAGTCACACCCAGGACCTACCTGACTGTCATGTCTACGTTCACCCTGAGTTTCAACGAAAGCGAATTTTGTCGGATGACCACTTAGTGATGCAGATTGTGTGGATTCTTCACATTCGCGCTGTTTCGACACCTTAAGGTAGAGGTTTGAATACCGTTCACGTAAAAAATTACCTTATACAAAGGGGGAAGGGAACCATAGTTCCTTCCCCCTAGTTACGCTCTTTGGTCTCTTTTGTCGAGTTCTGAACTTCAGGGAGCGTGGGTCGATAATAGAGTTCGTGCCAAGTGTCTGCATTTTAGCGCCCCACTAATTGAGGCAAATGGAGCAATAGACCAGATTTCATTTATTACCCCCTAATAGCTTGGGCGACTCAGTTGACCGGGAGATCGGACAGTAGAAACCACCCGACTACATCACCCAAAACCTCATAACAATGAGTCTCATTCTGGTCATATTCTATGTAACCAGAGCGCTTCGTGAGAGAGGGAGATAACGTTAACTACAGTACTCTCGATCGCAAAAATTGAGAGTTGGCGCCATTTTAAGGAGATTTTGCGTGACTTCACTCATACCCCGTGGTTTACCGTGTTCTCTTATATTTATTTTCCCTTCTGCAGGTTTCTGCGGCCCTACCTAAAGAGGAAGTAGTGGAAAATATCAGATTGAAGCTAATAACAGTAACAGAGTTGTCATCCTAGGAAAAAAATCCGGCGCTCAAATACTATATGTACATATGTGTAGATTGCGAATTTGACACTCCACTGCAATACACTCGGTACATACTCGTTAAAACTGATTTATACTATATCTGTGAATCACCTTCAATCAATGCAAATCATGAATGCTCATTTCATCGAAAGAGGCGGAAGAGTCTTCGAACACTCCCTTGGTTTCTCCCAGAGGTTGTAGCATTGGTGCTGTTTTGTTTTTAATTTTTTTATTTCCAGTTGAATACGTAGAAAACAGCTCAACATAGAGGTGTTCGTGGTCCTCTTTGAAACTCACGACAATGTGGTATTATTTATCATTAAATAGAAACTCGGTATAATTAATCTGAGTGTTGTATATCAAGAGAATATATATTATAGTCTCTTGAGACAAATACTTCAGAGCAATGGGGTACATCTTGGTGCAGTGACATGGAAAACAAAGGCCGTAAAGTCACGCGCAATGTGAATTGGGCTACGGGAAAATGTAGCTTAAAGAGTGAATGGTCTGAATTAAAGTCTGTTAAAAAGTTTTTTCTCTTTCAGCTCCCAAAAATTATCATGTAGATAACTTTTAAATCAATTTGTATGAAACGAATCAAAGCTCAGCAATGGAACTATAGCCGAAAGAAGGGTAATTTAGTATCATCAACTGAACTGATAGCGTAAATTGGCCACTGTAAAGGGTTTAAAAGCTGACGTTTCGAGCGTTAGCCCTTCGTCAGAGCGATTGGAGGAATTGTGGGGTGTGTGTGGGTTTCTATGCAGAAAATGGAGATACGCTTTTGGTAGAATATTGTTGGAATATGGTGACGAGAAAACAAGAATGAATTGGTTGAATGAAAAGCGCTCGTAGATAACATGGAGATTAAGAGTACCGATTGTAAGATAAATTTTTGTTCTAGGGTTTTGCGGCTTTCCAAACTGCCAAGATGTAGGGAAAGGCCGCAAACTGTCATATGTTGCTTAGAGTGTTTAGGGAGACAAAAGTGTCTAGCGACTGATTTTGATGTGTCTTTGTCATTTCTTTCTACTTCGCAAAGGCCTACTCGGAATCGGTCACCTCGTGGTCTTCCTGTTTCACCAGTGTATAACCTTTTACAATAAGTGCAAGTTATGCAGTAAATAACACTGGCGGAGGTGCACGTAGAATGAGCAGTGACCTTAATCATAGTTAGTAGTAACTATGCCTTAATGGATATCTTGGGTCCCGACATTTTCTCTACGTTAAACGGACAAGTTTTGCATCGTAAGTGAGCTGATTTGAAAGTTCTTGGTTGGTCACTGGTTTGAGTTAAACTTCTGACCAAAAAGTTGCCTATGTTTTTGTCACGTTTGAATGAAATAAGTGGAGGTTTCGAAAAGATGTTACTGCGTGGTTGTGAGTGTGAAACGTGAGAATGAATGGAATGCAATCAGTATTTCCCCTCTCAGCCGTTTGTAGTGCTGACTGTCGATCAATTTGTTGGGCGCGGTGGTGGCCCGCTTGAACGACAGAAACAGGATAGCCACGTTAATCGAAAAACTGGCCTTTGATTTGACGGAAAAATCAGAGTCGTCACTACATGAACGGCGAATTCTGAAACAGTGAAAAAGGTATGGAATTCTTGATGCGTCATGAATGCGAAGATGAATACAACAAGTAGCTATGTGAATCTGTAGGTTTGTAGTAAACACTAGTGCATAGACCGTTGCCGTCAATTGAAATTTTGATGTCTAAAAAAGCTAAAGAAGAGTCGGAAATTTTCCAGGTTTTTTTAAGAGCCGGGTGATCAGGTTTGGGCTGTGATATTGACAGAAAATTTGGTGTTAGATAAAACCTACGGAAATATTAGTGAAGGTGGGTCCCACTTTAGCACCCATGTCCACGCCATTGGTTTGTTTGAAGTAGTTGCCACCGAATGAAAAGCAATTGAGTGTTAGCACTAGTTCGGCTGGACGGAGTAGTCATTTCAGAGCTAGGTTCCTTAACAGTGCGTCGATCGAAAAAATGTTTGAGGGCCCTGAGACCTTCGTCATTAGGGACCGGTCATTATTTATCGCCTGGGGGAGGTCGGAGTATTTTTGTTGTCACATCGGAGCATTTACCTGATCCCCCCGTAGAGTATCTAGTTTTTTAGAGATCCCCCCTTATCGGTAGTGGAAAGTTTCATGATCCCCCCCCCCCCTTTTCTCCCAGCCACCGCGAAATAACTTTTTGAATATGCAAGTGATATTTTAATAGTGGTACTTACGTCTCATGGACCTTGAACCACAACGACGACTCAGCACCAGAAAAGAAGCCGTGGGAAAAATATCTTCTTCCCAACCCACACACAGAAAGGCTGAAATTCTACAATAGTGTTGTACCGCAGATTTATGAATCTTCATTCGTGAGTAAACAAGCCGGTTTCAAACAGTATCTCCTCGAGCAACAGCAAATGCGTTGGCAGTTAAACACAAAGATAAAAGCCCTTTCCGATAAAGAAAACAACTTGCTTAGAAACGAGAATTGGGGAGTGTGCCAAAACATCACGAAGTTCATGTCAGGCGTGGATGGATGTAAGGGCAGTGGTGATGTCGCGAAGTGTGAGTCCTCCTTGACCACTGTCAATGAGGCCTTTAATTCAGCATCCGATTTGCTCTCATTTATCGACAACAGACGAAAGAACCTTTATACAGAAGAGCATACCTTAAGGTCGTTTGCAAGTGATGAGCTCAAATATTTCCAGGAAGCTCAAGAGCGAGTGAAGGCCATACACCAAGAGCTGCAGAAAGCCTCCAATGCGCTCACGACCACCCTCATGAGCTTGAAGAGAAAGTTCCCATCTCCCATGGGGAACAACGGCCAATCCCGAAGAAAAAAAGAAAACAAGAGAAAAGTGAAAAAAATCAAGGAGAAAAGGTTGCATCAGCGAGCAGCAATTCTCCTAGAAAAACTTACCTCAAAAGAGGTAGCTAAAGAGGTTTTCGATTCACTCGAAAAGAATACTTACAAATGTGTCTCAAGTATTAATGCAGGATTCACTGCGAGATTTGTCAAGCGTCTCCACCTGGATCCTCTGCTATGGCTTTTGGAAAGAGGCGTGTTTGAAACAGAGCTGGCACGCAATTTGAAAGTGGTAGTGGCCAGAATGAACGAAGAGAATAGCAGTAATGGTGCTGAAAAAGGGTCAAGTTCGGGCGAGGATTCAGATGAATCTGACGAGGAGACTGTGCAAGAGCCAGTGGAGAGGGCTGCCGAAGATTCTGACACGGAAGCGGAACAAGATACAGCCTCACCAAAATAAACACTTTTTTATTTGTTGTTTTCATTCGGCCGCGTATTAAAATAATGAAAGTTTATGATTTTAGATTACGATTCTCTATAAAACAAACTGAAACGTTATGAAACAATTTTGAGCAATTGTAAGTATTCCATTCTCAAAATCTTGATTACCTTTCTAATTTAGATCGTGCCTGAATAAAAACGTGTATGTTAGACTACGATAGTGATTCTTTTTTACAAAATGGAGGGTCTGTAAAAGGGTTTGGGTTTTGTGTCTGGGCTAGAATAGAGTTTATATAATACAAAATACAACTGAACGTGGTCTTGAATATATGGTTGGGGGTTTAGAGTCCCAGCGGCAAATCCTACCAAAGTATTTACAAATGCAATCACCCGGGGTCCCGGCGCGACCTAAAATTCCTTTTTTTTTGGTCTGATCCCCCCCATTATGCTTGTCAATTACGGCTGATCCCCCCTAAAGGTCTTCAAAAAACCATGTGATCCCCCCCTAAATACTCCGACCCCCCCCAGGCGATAAATAATGACCGGTCCCTTAGCAATGACAATATGGATAGATGTAATTTCCATAATGAAATAAGTTTGTTTCGGCCAAGAAAATTCAAGTCATGAAAAATTTCAAGTGCGTGTTGACTGTCCTTAATACATCATGGTAAAGTTTTGACGATAGGTTCCATAATTTTGTCGAAATAGCTGGAAATAAGTTCGGTGGGACAACTGCAGGCAGAGACAATGGGTCGACTTGGGTAGTAAGCTTCTTTTTGTTAAAGGTCGGCTCGCCAAACAACGACTGCGCCGCCTTTGTCGGCCGCTTTAATAACTATGTCTGCGTTTTTTAGACCTTTCAGTGTCGACCACTCTTCAGAAGAAAGGTTAGAAAAGTTGATTTCAACACCAAATTTTCCTTTTACTTTCTTCGATCAGTGATTTCGTTGTTTTCTTTATGTGAGACGCAATCGATTACTCATCAATTCTTTCTTTCCCGGAAAATCTTTTTCGAAAAAGTTGAAGTTTCCACTCAATCCGCATCAAAGAGCAAGGAAGGATATGACGCCATAGTTGCGTCGGTCCTCTTAGACTACATGAAATGTTTACATACAGACAACGAACTCCCAAGTCAATACAACTACGATTGACAACACTGATACCTGCCGATATATTTTAGAAGACTGTTGTTTTTGGATAAGGTCACGATCAACTGTGACTCGAAAATATCGTTCAACAGAGGTCAGTTATCACAGTGTTTTATTTGAGTTTTTACTTAAAAAATGAATTTTCAAACCGTATTGGAATAAGAAATGAAGAACGGTTTAAACTCTCAAAAACGTACAACATCCTGAATAAATTTTTAATATTCCATTATTTTTTCGTGTGTGTCTCGCATTTTTCTGTATTGATTGTTTTCTGTTTGTTGTCCGATTGTTTATGTTCCCTTTGAAAATGTTTTTGTTCACTACGGTGAAAGAATTGATGAATTGAATTGGATCAAATGAATGAAGTTTGCAATCCAAATTAGTGCGACCGCATTGACGGCCAATCAACAAGTTTGCAAATAATAAACCACATTTTCTTTTGACGTCAACAACAAAACCAAATTAGGCTGTCGGCTGTTTCTTCGGAAGTGTCTGAAAATTCATCAAGTCGCAAATGCGGGTTAAAATAATTTAGATTTGCACCACTGAAAGTGAAGTGCGCAAGAGTCAACGTTTTCTCGAAAGCAGTACCAATTTTTCTTCGGTTTGCATGATTTATTATTTATACAGAAGGAACCCCATCATTTGTTTTGGCTCGTTGGTCACAGATAATACAACAGCTCATCATCATTGTGTAATGTAACTACGTAAGCCCGCTCACGCGGATCAAGTCACTTTCGGTCGGTCTGTTTTACATAAAAATTTTTACGCTCAGATGACAAGTTTGAAGTTGACCTCCTCAAATGCGATGACGCGCTGAATATCTGGTTAGCAGAAGAGAACTTCCTTGTTGTGGGCCATTGAAGGCACTCATATCTAAATTAGATGAGGTTAGTGATTATTTCAGTGTTTGGATTTCAGTTTTGATCGGTATCTGAACAAACTTCTGTGTTGATGTGTTGTGATTTGCGTGATATTGCGCTGCAGTGTGAAGTGTGTTCAATAGAAATTTATCGCGAAATGGAACATTTTCAGATAAGCAGATCATGTTTCAGAGTTCCTGCTAAAGACAGATTAAAATTCATGCGCTAATGTGCCCTAAAATGGGAATCCATAGACCGGAAATCGACTTATGCGTTGGTAGTATGAATATAATTTCTCCCGACTAGCATTTTAAACTCACCAAATTGATGTTACAATACTGTATTTTAAGCTGTGCCGCGAATTGAAAGGCTAATCTTGAATGATCAACACCTCACAGAAAACTCCTTGATCGACAAACAACGCTCTTGGGCTTTCTAAAGTGGAATATTTGATCAAATGAGTCAGTTTATTTGAAGCGTATGTCAAACCAACCAATACACCGAGCCATCAAAACCTTACCGCTGTGGAATCCATTGTAAGGCCGTTTAGCGAGTTAATTTACTACAAATGGCAGATGTGGAATTAGCTAATGCTGCAAATGGAACAACAGCGCGTTGGCGAGCTTTGGTACGCAACGGATCGGCAAGAAACACTGCCATAACTACTAAACAACCATCTCTAGGCAAAGATTCTTCAACGTTAGATATCCATGAACCCGTCGCTGACGCGAAGGATTATTCCGTCGACATAGGTCTCATTCAACGAAGGACGTACCTGCTATCAGCGGGAATTGGAGACACGAATAAGGTTTTTAATCGCATCAAGGGATGGATAGGATTGATAATTTGGGCCTTGAATGTTATTATTCACTTTGGACTAGACTTTTACGAAGCAGTATTTGTCTTTGAAGTGTCGTGGGCGACTTGTATTGGAGTGTTCTTAGTAACACTTCTGGCTTGTTGTTACTCGATGATAAAACATTCAGTGCCTTGGTTTATTAAAGGAGTGAAAAAACTCAAGAAAGACGGACACTACCCGAAAACTCTACGACGTGTTTACCTTATATTCAAGGTGAGTATGTGTCTATTGACGCATCCTTCGTAATCCCCTACTGTTTGTAGATTTTGACATAAAAATGGGTTTGATTTCTCATCATCGCGTTTCTGTTGTCTAATGTTTCGTGGCGTGCGTGTAGCTGATAGATTTTATTTTGTGACCAGACCCCTAAAGCTTTCCATTCTTCCTGCCAAACTGCCGCCATTACCAAACAATTTATTTCTCATTTATATCGGACTCTCCTCGCCGTTACAAGATTAGACAAGATTACGCTCCTTCGTATTGGATTTCGAGAAAAGGAAAGTGCTGTTTAACTCAGGCCTGCGAATCATTAAAATGTTGACAGAATCCTTAGTACGTTACTCGTTTTTTCTGTAGATGAGTTCTGGAAAAAATTCTTGCAATAAAATAATTTCGACGCCACCTGAGACCCATTCGAAAGCATGCGAGGCTAATGGCCTATTATGAATGCTCTTTGACAGCTATTAATCTTTTAGTATAATTATGTTCCTCTTTGTATTGTGGAGTCAGAGGTCGCTCGATTTTTTAGTTACTTTCATTATAGAGATCTTAAAGTTGTTCTGCAAAAGTGATTGCTTGCCTTGAAGAAATATTTTAGCAACAAGACGCTTGTGTTACACTTTATGATCCGGGTATGTCTCGCAGTTGCCAATATTTTGTTGATTTTAGTTTCAAAGATCACCCGCAGCTTTGTATGAGAAATCATTCTCAAAATACCACAGAGCCCACTTAATGAATATTTTCAATTATTAAGGATCACCCCTAGTGTCTTGTAATAAGGAATTAGCTTTGAATGGTCTTAATTCAAGTGAGAATAAAGATAATTTTAGATTACAGAATTTCTTTACATTTGTAGACACAAGGTTAGGATCCTGTACTTTTCTTGAAATCAATATCAATGTTTTTCTTTTGAGCATTAGTCCTATTCTATGTTTTTAAGTCTAGTAACATCAATGTCATGTGTCATGTTCTTTTATTTAGAATCGTGTATCAAGGTGAACTGTGTGTGCCAAACTTATGAAACGAGAGGTCAAATCGTCTTTGGTTTTAATTAAAAATGCAAATGAGTAATTGGGCCGATATTAAAACGTAACTATGGTTACCGCTGTCTCAATTAGCAATCATTTATTTATTGCCCTTTCACGTCAATCGAATGTTTTGTTTGAGAAGTACTATTTTCACAGCGTAAATTTTTTCTTCGGAGATAAAACGGCAAAGATACTTTTCTAAACGGGAACATTGATAATGATGACATTGATAACGCAAATTTGACGTAACTTCCTTTAAATTCTATAAAATTTTAATTTAACATAATTTAATTTTAATTTAAATAATCATCACAGAATCTTACAGCTAAATAGAACTTAATCGAGAAAAATGCAGATTACTAGAGAGATAAACAAATTCCCACTGGAAGAAATCTGGAATCGTTTTAGGAGTGTTTTCACTATCTCGGTTTTGGCTCGAAGTAAAATTTGGTGTGATTCAAAATTTCGATAGCCAGCCTATAGTTCGGCGGAAAAATTATGTAATTTTAAATTGAAAACATTGCTTGCGGTGAGAGAACTCGCCTCTAACCACTGTGGACTGGGCTCGGTTCCCACACCTGGCCTCCCATCTGGGTTCAGTTTGTTGTTGGCTATCTTTCGGTTCTTTTTTTCCTGTTTTTCTAGTTTTGTCCTCTCCACAAAAACCAACAAATTGTAACTTGGCCCGGCTGAATGTATCCCTGCAAACGAGTTTCTAAACTCAAGGGTATAAGGTGAATGAACAAATTACAATAACGTAACATACCTCAGACGTTAGTATAGAAACAATTTTTATGTCTAATGTCATACCAGCAATTTGAAGACTGTCATTTTACCGATAAAATGATTCACATCCAGTGGGAAATTTTCAGTCTCTTCTCTTTGGGCTGCTCACTTATCTATTTGTAGGATTATTTTCGGCAAGAAAATCTTCTGGTTTAGGTTGAGAGATGGAGAAGGATCTGTTCTTGGAAGCAATAAGTAGAGTCAGCCATGATAGGTTCTTAAGTCAGACAAATCTTTTGTGGTATCTACTCTGATTAGGAGTACTTGGCTGTGAAATCTCATCAGGGCGCGATAGTCATTTCATTTTGGTCGCCAGTTTGAAAACTGATCTACCCAAGCTCTAACTAGTATTACAATGACCAGTTCTTTTTCTATCAGAGACATACATCTTTGTACCTTCTTTGACCTGAAGTTATTGACTATGTAAGGTAAAACATGTCATCCAGGTTAAAGAAATACTAAGCGAAAATTTTGGTTCCTAAGACCCGATCGTAGCTGTTACAAATACTTCTGAACCTTGCTAAGAGAATTCATGATATATTACTAATATATCAGAATCACTCAGTGCAGTCCACAAGTTTAGCAATTTTTGATACTACATTTTTTGTGAATTTGATAGTGTCCACTTGTCGTATCTGAAACCATTGATATGGCTTAGCTTACCAGATCGGGGCTTGAGTTCGACTTAAGCTTGACTTTGTCCAACGCTTGAGACAAATGTCTTTGAGAAATTTATCAAATCAGTTCTTTGTTTGTCTCCTTAGTTTATGCCAATTGTTGTGGTTATGTTTGCGATGGGAGCCGCCATGGGACAGTTTGGTTGTTACGCATACGATGGAGCCCTTAAATTGAGCTTTTCAAAGCTTTCTAATCAGACAGGAGTGAAAATACCAACAGGGATTGATGTGCTCTTCAACATCCTCAGAGCGACGAGCCTTTTCCACATCTTCTATGGCTTCTGCCTAATTCTCGTGTTTCACATGAGTTTAATCTTCATGCTTCAAAGCTCCATGCGTGAATTCAATGGTATGTTAGAACAGTATAAAGTGCAGGGGCGGATCCAGGTTTTTATGAGAAGGGGGATGGGAGATAGAGAAAACGTATTGGCTGTTAAACTATAAAGAGCATGAAGAAATCTGTCAGTCGGTTGCCCTGTTCCAGAGAGGAGCCAAGCGAGCCACACCCCTCCCCGGATCCTTCCGCGCCTACAGTGTGGACGTAGTTCTCAATTAAGATTTTCTTAAGATGTTATTTTGTCCCAATGCATTCTGCTTAAAAGTTAAGGGATTTCAGAAGAAGAGTATATACGAAACTTGGGATATATTTCTTCTGTATCTACTCATATCTTTACTTCTGAAAAACATAAATCAGCTATATTTAAAGGAATCATCTCAACATTCTTTTCACCTTTTTTCTTCTATCGTTCAAACTACCCATTTCTAATTGTAGTCCTGTTAATCGATTGACTGAACAAAATACGGATTCCAACTGAAAAGGACGATTATTGATTTTGTTGAGCTACAATTCTGACTAACCTGTTTTTTAGACGCTACTGTTCATTTGGTGCCTTTTGAGTAAAACTAAAATGCGACTTTCGATGTCTTTTTCATTTTTTTTTACAGATCGTATGGGTAAACTTTTCCGTGAAAACCCAATTCAAATCGCTTTCCCTGAAGCTGTCAATCTATTCTCTGCAAGAGCAAAATTTGTCCGTGAAGGGAGTCAAAAGAGCACGGTAAGATCACATTGTTTAATAATATTCATTGAAGAAATACAGTTTGCTGTGTATGGTGGTAGACGACGAACTTTTTCTTGTTCATCATAATTCCAAGTTCTGTGAGAGGGCAAATGATTAATGCAAGGTACCAATAATATGCCGCACGCTATTATGCCAGAAAATTACTAATGCTTTATCACATGGCATTGATCGTACTGCACTTCTCATTTAGCTCCGCTGTATGGCAATATTTTAAATCCTAACTTTGCTCCGCTATGTGGCATCTTTTTCATCTTAGCATTTCTAGTCTCCATTGTGTCGCCTTTATCTCAGTTATGGTCATTATTTGCAGCAGATGTGTTTATATCTTAAGCAACAAGGCTATTTAATTTATCTAGAATATCTTTACGATTCATTGACTGTAAATTAGGGGGACCAATATTCTTTATTACTGGAGCAGTTCTTCGAGAACAATATTCAGTGTATACTCGTTAGGATAATGGCCGCTTGAAGGTGGAATTCCATGGACGAATGGATAAGAATAGTTTCTTTTCTTAACAAGCCAACCGTAGCAATTCAAGAGTTCGTATTAAACACACTGCTTGTTATGCTGTAAGCACACAACAGCTTTCTTTTTAGATGAAATTCGTCGCCATTTATGTTAGAGGCCTTTCAGTTCCATTATCGAATCTTTAGCCATTTGTTATCCTTTCATTTTACAGGTTGTTCTTACCACTCTCTTGGTCGCCTGTAGTGCTTCCTTCGTTCTTAACGCTTACAACTTTTTATTCCTGAAACGCTTTGCTATTTACGTGTGGTTCGCCATCGCTCCCCTCATCTGGGTGGTTTGTCCTCTGACCGGAGCGGCCTGGGTTACTAAGACTTACGTGAGGTACAAGTTAGTGGTGGTGAATGCGTGGGTGGATATACCTGAGGTATGATGGTTTTTTCTTCTCTTGACGTTGCTCAGTGTAAATGATTCAGACGTTCATAATTGAGACTTGAACTCTCATTTTACTCAATCAATCAAAGAAACAACAACAACAACAAACAGAAACAAAATCTTCTCGATTTTCACAACGACGATTTCCTTTTCTTTTATTGGTCGTTCTGATTTTTTAAGTTTAGTTTCGCGACACACAATCTGATCGCAATTTATCATTATTTCTGTAGTGTTAGGATCAGTTTCTTGAACTAAATTAAGAATTTATTGTTTTGCTGAATTACATAAATATCACAAGTGCTATAAGGAAAATGGCAAACGCCCTTTGAATAACCACGATAATGGTCCAACCTACAGGAACACGAACTTGAGGCTTCTGCACATGACTACCTGCATCAGACCAACTCCGACGGTCGCTCCAGGTCTCCCTCTCCCTCCCTAAAGAAGAAATGGGGCTCTACAATAAAACGGTTAGGACAGAAGGAACCAGTGCAGCAATCTACCACAAAGGGGAAGGATTTTGTTGGAGTTAATAATCCAGGCTATAAGGGCGGCGATACCAACAAAACTACAATCCCAACTGAAACAAAAAGATCAAATTCGAGGTAATCTTTCTCAGAAGTGCGTAACCTTAGCAAAGGACCAAAAAAGGGAAGGAATCTTCGCCGCGACTGTTGAAAAAAATTTGGTACGCAAAGAAAAAGTCTCAGACGCATAGCCATCGTTGTTCTTAACCAGCGGAGAATATGCAGTAAAATCTGGTCAAATCCAAAATTCCTCGACAGCTGATTGGCTGGTTGAACAAGGACAATGGAAAACACGATAGAGACAAGTTTCTCTAGTTTCTTTTTAATATCTGAAATGAGCGGTTTCAATCAGTGCTTTGAAATTCTTGGCGCTGATCAAAAGGATCGTGTTTCTGGGAACGTGATTGGAGAGAAAATGCGTGAAGTTTTCATTTGAAGCAGACTCGAGGATTTTATCAAATGCGGTTCATCGACCGAATAGCTTTTGCCCAAAAAACATTAGTCGAATGTTTGTCTTAGATCAACTTATTTATCATTTTGATTGCCGTATGCTTTCATTGTATTTTAAGATAATTTATTTTCTGATAGCGGAGCTCGCAGAGCGTAGCCCCATAGTCATACAAAATAGTAGTAACCCATCAAGCCGAAAAAAATTTGGATGTACGACCGTACGACCGTACAAGGTGCTACTGACCGTATGACCGTACGACCGTATGACCGTACAGGGTGCTACTTTTAACATGCGTGGTCAACTGTACCGCGGGCACGGCTTTGCTCAGTAGTCCAGTGGTCAGTGCACTTGGCTCCGAGTCGGACGACGCGGGTTCTTGTCCTGGCCGGGGCAAGGCGTTGTACCCTTGAGACGTGCGGGAAAAAAAATGCGAGCTCCGCTTTTAGGCTTGGCTAAATCTATATATTATTTCAACACTGATTTAATTGTGTACTTCTGGAGCTGTGTTTGATTAGGACAGGGGAGGTTTAAAGTGCTTTCAGTTGCTTCTGGCCTCCGTTTCCTAGACTTGATACGGGTGTCTGTCTTAGATTCCTCTTGGTTTATTTTTTTTTTACTAAAATCAGTTTGAAATAGCCCTGTTTAACCTTTCAACTCCCATAAGTGACTAAGACAGAATTTCTCCTTACATTAACGATACAAGAGCGAGAAGACAAGGGATGAAAATAGAGAAAAATATCAACTACCAAATTCTCCAACTAACTTCAATAATTGTATGATAGACAGAAAAGAGAATTTCCGAGCTAGATCTGGGAATGAAAGGGTTAAAGCTACGGGCTAAAGCGACTTGTATCTGATACAGCTTTTATATTATTTCTCAAGGAAAAACAGCGAAATATCTCTACATTTCTCTGCTGATGAGAAGACATCGAAGGTCAAAAGAGGATCCTTCCATGGCACAACGCTCAGTAAAACCCCTGAGATACTACTCACGGATTGTGGTCAAGTCTCGCAAAATGTCGTTCCCGCTCAAGAGTTCTCCTACCGAAAGATGAAAAGATCAAACAGCGATTCAGCATTGACAGACGTCGAAAAAGTGAACAGATCATTTTTACATCAGGACGTGGTTCAAGGTTCATCAAGTGAAAACGTCTCAGAGGATGTACCCCGGACGCATGTGGTGCGAATCGACATAGAAGGCTCACAGTCTTCAGAAAGTCAAGGTAACCAAACAACTTCCGTTTCCGGTGATGCTATCACGACTTCCTCTGAATTTCAAACCAGTTTTTCCACTTCAACGCGAAGCTCTGATGGCGAGCAGTTAAAAGTTCCTGGCCAAGAGGAAAACGCTAGTGGAACGAACGAAAACAAGGATTCTCTTCCCAAGACAAATTTTCTTACTGGAATGGCGAAGACTTTTCATCAGTGGAGAACAAAAACAAAGAAAAAGAGGAAGTTTAATTACGAAAAGTACATTATATACCTGGAAAGCATTCTGCCAACTGTGGGTTTTTCAATCGGGGGAGTAATAATAACATTTAACGGAATTTACACTTTTATTGTAGTTTTGTCCTTTTTAGTTGGGGTTTTCGCCCAAGAAGCCTTTTTCGGGAATTAAAAAATGATAGGGGAAAGAAAAACAAATTGCGATTAAAAAGGACCATTATGGGAGTTGAGGGAAAAATATGGGAGTCGGTTGAGTAAGCTTAAAAGTACAGGAAATTATTTTATGCAAATTATTTAAACTGAATTAATTTTTATATTTATACTAAAACTGTCAGGGTCGGCTAAATTATGTTGATGAAAAAGTCGAGTTTTTCTTCTATACTATTATATTTGTATCTTTGGACGAGGAAAATGAGTATATAGTGAGTTTTTTTTTCTATGAACAATAATGTACATCGCTTGATTCAATAAGCTATTTGCGAGATGCCTCATGCCTATACTTTAAGGCCCGGATAGTGCGATGCCCTTCACCAGAAAATCATTTCTTACTCCTAAACAAATGAAAGTAATTTTCTCAAGAAAGATTTTGCACTTAGCCTCGTTTTGAAAGTGAGGGCTTTTGAAACTCGGAAATACCCTATTTCTGTATGTGTAACATAGAAGTTTAGTCTCGGTTTGATCATTACATATTTTTTTTTACATTGTGGCGTCTCTCCATTTAAAGCTGTCCGTAAACATCTGCCAGTGGTTCGTGCAAAATTACATCAATTTTTAGTTTAATCTACCATCAATGAAAAAGTTATGTGAATATTGTTTTTAAATTCATTTTCATTCATTTAAATTGTTGTACCTGTTGAAGTGTTAAGTTTTTTGGCTCGATCTGATAAAATCATAAATGAAAGTGATATTTGTTAAGAGAATCATATCTCTGGTCTATACAGATTTTTTTGGGGGTAAATTGGGAAATTTGAGAGGAATATTTTTGAGATAAAAGTTTTACAGAAGGGTAGCCAGAAATTAATTTTGTAGTTGTTGAACAAAAAATTATGATGTGTAACGAAATAAAAAATAATATTCTTTGAAAGGAACTTTATAGTAACTGGTGGTGATGAAAAAGCTCAGTGGGTCTTTATTTACGAATTAGACATTTATTTTAGTACAATTTTGGAAATAAAGCGATCAGAATGGCCGCCACGAGGTTTAGAAAGTTTCTGACTCAGTTGCAGGGGATAAAAATAAAAGCCACCGGTTATCTATGGTCTTTCGCCGCCTGTGAGACCCCCGGTTCACCGCTGTCTGTTTAGCCTGAGTGCAGGCTCTTGTGCTTGGGTCACGACTTATGACGCAGCCGCCTATCATACCGATGCTAGCTGCTTATGGAAAAAGTTACGAGAACTCCATGCTCAGTTGAACCATTAGGCACCTGACATTTGGAAGCTTTAGCCGCAAGGGAACAACTTGATGTTTCCGGTGTGAACAGAAATCGAAAGTAAACTCCTTGTGAGTTTATGCGTGTGGTTGTGCTTTCTCGTGTGTTGTTTAAGCCAGATGGATTGGAGATTATTTTGATTCACTGTCTGGAATATTGGTTTCTTTCAACCCTTAATTTCCTTTACGGACCAAGACACAATTTTTCCTTGCGTCATCGATGCAATATTGAGAATAAATAAAATATCAACTTGAGGATTTTTAAGGTCATCCCGAATACTAATTTCTTCGAACTAACATAATAAGAATTGTATGTGAGACATTGAGGAGTATTACTACTGAGATCTTCATAATGGAAGGGTTAATCCTCTTCGTGTTTCGCGGGTGGTTCATACGGCAGAAGAGTGAAAACTGACTTTCACTGCCCATTGGACAGGGTTAGTTCGTTTTGTTTCCAGAAGTTGAAGACGTCAGCTTAGGACGACCTTTCGATCACAAAACGATTTATTTTCCCAGTAACATGCTGAAAATACCACCTCATAGCGATAACACGACGTCTGCCCCTTCAAAATACTGAACTACTACGTAGCTTAAAAAAATGTAATCAGCGCTCACGGTCAAAAGTAACATGTATACAATATATCATGTACATTTCGGAAAGGATGGTCCAACTAGTCAGGATGGACCAACTAGTCAGGGTATCCAGTCACCTCGCCACCAAGCAGACTCGCCACCAAGGAACGATCTCGCCACCAACGTACTCGCCACCAAGCGAAGTCTTCTCGCCACCAACCACCAATAAAGAGATTAGTCGAGGACAGTAGGATGTTCGGCTGATAAGTCTGTACTCAAACTTTATAAGCGTATGTTGTCGAAAGCACGTTCGAAACCGATAAGTTTGTTCGCTTGTCTGTACTCAAACTTTATAAACGTATGTTGTCGAAAGCACGTTCGAAACCGATAAGTTTGTTCGCTTGCCTGTACTCAAACTTTATAAACGTATGTTGTCGAAAGCACGTTCGAAACCGATAAGTTTGTTCGCTTGCCTGTACTCAAACTTTATAAACGTATGTTGTTCGTTCGCATTTAGTTTTAATACAACTGCTATCGAGTTTCATTTCATCACTTATTTCTTCCCATGAAGTTTCATTTTCTCTCAAGTAAGTTTTTATTCCTCGCATCGAGTTTTGCAATTTCTCCTCGCTTACGTGCAAAAGACAAACACGATACGTTTCGATGTCAATGAGTTAGGAACGGAACACATCTAACACGTCGCTGAAGGTCATAATTTAAATACAGACAAGCGCACAAACGTATCGGCCGATTTGAATTGTGCTCGTTCGAACATCCTACTCTCCTCGACTACTTTATTGTAGTTTATCTCTTTATTGGTGGTTGGTGGCGAGAAGACTTCGCTTGGTGGCGAGTACGTTGGTGGCGAGATCGTTCCTTGGTGGCGAGTTCGCTGTTGGCGAGTCTGCTTGGTGGCGAGGTGACCGGTAACCCTAGTCAGTTAGCACCCTTACATTTGAGTTGTCCTGTCTGTCGTCCTCTGCTTGCTCTCCCTTCAGGTCTCAGCGACATCCACAATCCTCTGATTAGTCTCATTTCTGCCTTTCTCAAGGCGTTGGATAAAAAAAAAGCAGTGAAACCAAATCACCTCAAAAAATTTCTTTAATAAAAAGCATTAATAAAAAACAATCTCTTTAAATGGAACCGGTTTATACAATTATCATTTTATAGGTATTTACAAAGTCAGCAATAATAACTAGTCACACTTATAATCTTTTTGAGAAACGGTTCGGAGCAGGTACATTGCACAGAAAAAAAAGAGTTCACGTCCATGTCCCATTTTTTCCTCTGTGAACTCTGTATCTGTTTTTGCAGCGGTCAATCTCTCTAGTGTTGTGCGCCATTCAGTAACAACAACAAAAAAAAAACACCCATCTAAAATGATCTGATACCACAAGCGTAACAAATACATTAAGAACACAACATCGCCTTTTCAGGTTTTCGATAAAAATTTCTCATCCTGCTAACGCTCACTTCCAACTAAGAGCAAAGAAGTGTCATCACTTTAAACAACTGATATCCGATCTCGTCACACACGAATGTTTCTGGCATTTACGAGTGTAAAAGTTGTTTTACATTCTAAATAATAACACACTGTTCTTGACAAAGAGCGGATCTCACTAACCTGCCTGCAGGCTCTGCAGAATATAAAACATATTCTGATTCATAAAAAACATCAAACGTAAAATACTATTTACTAAGGTCAAGGCTGGTGACCTGATCAGATTTTTGGAACACTGACACATGATTCAAAACCTGAATAACGCTGTGTTTTCAATATAATTGATTTCTCTATATTTTTTTCTCATAGTAAAAAGAAATAAATAGGTAACTTTCAGCGTCTTTTTCTATCTTTCTTGTTCAGCCACTAGACTTCGTTTCAACTTCTGTATCAAACACCTTATCAAACTGTCCTATTGTCTGTGAGCTCTTATTGGTTCTGCTCTGCACTTCAAGAAATGAATTCCATCTGAGGTCTTTGTTTTGTTTGGCAATTGCTAGGCATTCCTGAAGAAACTCTACCGGGTTTTCGGGTCGATTGTGAACAACTGCGGTCAAAAGGCTCTGAAACGAGAAAATTTACATCAAACGTCATCCCCCAAAGATTCTTGGTTAAAAGCGTACCAGCTCAAGGGAATCTTACTGTATGGCTATTATATTTTTCTCGGTGTTTCAGCATTATTTGCCGTCTGTATATGCCCCTTGTTCCACAGGTGGAAGATAGTTAAAGTTAAGTCCATCCCCGGTACCCTAATCCGGGACTTATCACATGAAGCAACTATGGGAGGGATGTAAAGAAGATGTTAGGTCGTCACCAGTTACCCACTTGCACTTGGCACTTGGTCGGGTTAGCTAACTGTTTTTACGAGTCCTCGATGGAAATGAAGGCTGCGGTGCCGCCAAAGCGAACGGCTGAGCTTTGAGCGGTTTCTCCTGTTTTAACGTTTAAAACCTCAGGAGATTTCGCCGCTCGTTTCCAGCGCACTCGATCTAACGACGGCCAGCTACACAGGTTATTTCCATCCCCCCCCCCTCCCTTCCCCCACGGCAACATCGAAGGGGGAAGACAAAAAGCTAAATTTTCTGAGACAAATAATTGAACATTGTTCAAGTTGTTTTTTTATCATTGATAGGGATGTATGGGGTTTATGAAACATGAGAAGGGAGTCCTCTAGAGCAATCCTCACCTGTGTTGCATGTACCCCAGATCCCGGGCAACCGCAGCCTTTCGAAGTTTAAGATTACGGATTGGCAGGATTGGGTCAGTTGCGAAGAGAATCCCTTGAGGACACTAACTCGAGCAGTGTACCAAAATGTTTGTTTTATATAACGTAATAAGACCATTTATATCAGCGAATATTGAATTTTCATCTTTATCACCTATCAGCAGTTAAAAATCGTAAGGAAACTCAAAATAGGGTACATAGTGACTGACAAGGTTTGAAATATTTCCTAAGGAGCTAGGAATCGTCAGTCAAGAGCTTTGTTGACATCATCAGTTGGTATGTCAAGATCAAACTGAATATAACCAATATGTCCCCCCGCCTTCCTGATAATACAAATCGGTTACTTCGTCAAGCCTTTTCTTCTTTTAAAGTTTGGACCTTATATCCACTAACACTGGATATAAGTGGCCAAAAAATTGAGTCTAGTCAAACATATGCAAATTGCGTTAAAACTCCTGGTTATCTTTTGGTCACAAGCAAATCTTATTTACCGTATTTAATCGATTAAACGCCGCCCTCGAATAAACGCCGCATCATCATGCGGTGTTTATTCGAATAATAGACTAAAAAAGCACATGGTGATCATTGCTTCGATTGCAGTTGGAGATTTTGAGTGAACCAGGCACAAATCCTTTTGAATGTACCAGTTCTGATGTCGAGAAAGCATACCCGACTTAAAATTTTTATTCACTTTATGTATTGCAGTAATACAAACATGCAAATTGTGAAATTGAGAAGAATATAACAAATGACTTTTCAGAGAAGCACTAAAACATGTTTCGGTGTTTTTTTTTTTAATTAAAATGATAAGCTACCCTAGTATTGTTTACAAATAATAATTGGTTTTTTAGTAAACGTCGCACTCGAATCATGAAAAATGTAATAAACGCCGCTGCATTTAATCGAATAAATACGGTATATATCAAATCATTGAATACGTAACCAAGGACATTGCGCACAGTTACTTAATTCTATCGCTGTGCCATTTTACAAATACCCCACATTAAATAATGATATCCAAGAGAAAGGACATTGCCATTGCATGATTTAAACTATGAAACTGAAGGGTAAAACCACCAGTCGTCAAAAAATCATAACGTAATGTGTTTTGTTGTTATCCTGATTGGTTTACCGGCAATACCTTGGTGACCTCGAAATGTGAAACTTTGTCGGTATATGACAGAATTATGAGCCATTTTACTCCGGAGGGAAAGCTTTAATACATATGGGAGAGGTTCGAAAGAAAATAAGTTTTAAATATGATTTTGATCTGCATAGGAACATGTTAGTTCTTGGTTTTCTTATTGTCGCAATCGTGCAATTATGATGTCCGTGTAACTACGAAACTGAATTAATTAACATCGCAAGTAATTGTTTAGTCAAACAGCTTAAAGCGAAAATGTTTCAGATAGAACTAAGGAATGATTTTCTATATGCGTGGTGGTACTGTCCCAAAGTGAACAGATTTCCTGTTGGATGTTGACTGAAAAAACGCCTCTCTTGTTTCAGATAAGAACTCGAGTGATCCGATGTCATTTACATTCTTTCAGCGAACGATCAACAAATCTCCCCTCTAAAAACAAGACGAATGGAAGATATTCCTCACCTCGAACAATTGGAAAACATTTTTCTTTGCCATGTATACTTTGGCTTCCTCGATATCCTCGGCAAAATCGAGATTGGATGCCATGTCTTCGCTGTTCTATCCAAGCGGCGCTACTTTGGTAACAAGACGGGGAAGAAAAATAGTCGGAAATATGAGTGGTCAGCGGTGAAATGGCTTTGATGGCTTATGTAAAAACAAATCATTCGTGGTTCCAGTAAGCAATCTTGTTATAAATCCCGAAGTGTTAACAGTTTACTTCGCTAAATAAAAAATCAAGCAATTTTTTAAAAGCATTGACCACACAAATATACTTTGGTGGTATTGCGTGACCGTCGTCAGCTGGAATAGTCACGTAATAGTGAAATGAATAATCCCGGCCTGCAGTGTTTTCGGGTCAGAGGTATTTTTCAATAAAGTTCTCTGTAATGGCGGACGAAATGACGAGGGCAGGAGGAAGAAGGCTCTCTGTGCTGTATGGCTCTCAAACTGGGACTGCCCAAGAAGTTGCTGAAAGAATCGGTCGAGAAGCAAAAAGAAGATACTTGTCATCGAGTGTTTTGGCTCTAGACGATTACAATGTGGTATGCCTATCATCAGATGTCTATAGTTATGTTAAGATATTTTGTTACGTAAGTACATGGTAGGTATTATAATGACTTGCATACTTTTTCAGATGAAGCTGATTGAAGAAGAGCTTGCGATATTTGTATGTGCAACAACAGGTCAAGGAGATGAACCTGATAATATGAAGGTTGTTACAGCTATACTTTTTATTCTATGGCAAAATGTTCATTGATTAATTTTGAGTTATTTTTATTTAAGAGTCTTAATAAATTTTTCCTTAACTTTCTCTCCAATCGTTAGTGATTCGTTAATGAGTCGAATTTTAATGGAGTAGAATTGCTTTTATAAGGCTTGAAAAAAAAACCACTGTTATAAATATATCTTTTTTTAATTCTGAGCAACCCTCTCTTGATCTTGTCGCTGCATTGCAGAGTAAAAAAAGCCTAGTTCTTACTGATTGAGCTTTGCTCTATAACTTCAAAAATATTAAATAATAATTTTTAAAAAGTGCTCCTAACTCTTTTACTCTGATTTTCCAGCTTGTTAGATCACAAGAGAAGCTAATCATGATTATCTTCCATCTATAAAGTGGGAGAACTTCAAAATTTATTCTTCAGTAAAATGAAATAGTTATAGTGGTACTTGATTAACAAGAAAATAAAAAATCAAAATAAAACAACAATAACAACATGTTGTTTGATCTTTTATAGAAATTTTGGAGATTTATCCTCAGAAGAAACCTTCCTGTTAATTCGCTATCTGGGTTGTCATTTGCAGTCCTAGGCTTAGGAGATTCATCATATCCAAAGTAGGTTTAGATGGTGATGGGAATGAAAGATATGATTTAACCCTTTAACTCGCATGAGTAACCAAGACAGAATTTCTCCATGCAGTATCAATACAATATCAACCAGATAAGTGATGAGAATAAAAAAAAATATCAATTAGGGGATCATAAGTTGATCCAATACTAAATTATCTGAACTAATATTGTAAGATTTGTATTGTTGACAGTAAGGAAAATTACAAATTTGATGTGGGATTTAATGGGTTAAGGTGGCTGGGAAATATCTCAAGATAAGGATTTTGTGAAAGTCAGATTATCAGAATTTTGATTCTGTCTTGATGATAAATAATGGATACTATAAATCTTAAGTAATTCATCATCAGTCTACTCTGATTAAAGTAATTTTTGATTTATTTTTATTTTACAGATTTAACTTTATTGCCAAGAAGCTAAATAAAAGACTGATCCAGTTGGGTGGTAGAGAACTGCAAAGGGTTGGCCTAGCAGATGACCAGCATGATCTTGGGTATGTTCCAAGTTTGGGATTAGCAAGTTGTGAATCTTTTCTTCCGAATCAACTCGTGTCTGTTTGTCAACTTAGGTTGGATCAACAAGTACTTATGTCTATTTATAGAGTAGGGGATAATACAACAAGAATATCTTAATTGAATGGAACCTAAAAGTATGGGGTCAACAATGCCGCCTCCTTTGAAAAAAAAATCCACCTCTCTGTCCTCCCTTGGAGGTCTTAGCATGCAATATTTGTCAGTTGTAACTTGCTCATGGTAGTTGTTTATTATAAATCATATGTCCTGAATAGAAGGATTAAATTGAACCAGACTAAGGACACTACTGGTATCCTTGAATATTGAGTTAAAAAATACATCAGTCAGTGCATCCTATAAGACAAGTGCACTTATGGTAGGAAAGTAAAGAATCAAGTTTCTTTTTCTTTTGACTTAGGCCAGATGCAGTTGTTGATCCGTGGTTGAAGCAGCTGTGGGAAAAAATGCTTAGAATACATCCTCTGCCAGCTGGAAAGGATATCATCAGTGCTAATGTTAGGTAAAGTGGCAATGTCTGTTCCAGACTAGGATCAATCCCTATCTTCTTGTGAATTTTTGTCGTCAGTATGATTAAAGAGATCATGAAAATTAAACACTGAATTAGCTTTAAACAAGACTGTTTTTCCTGGGAGACATTACTTTGGTAGAAAGGACAGCACAAAGTGCAACAAAAGGTACAATATTATATTTGAATGTTCTTGATTTCATGCCCGGAAAAAAAAACCTCTTGTTGTCTTCATAAACATTATGTTGTCATCCAATATGCATAAGAAAATAACAGGAAATTGGACAGATGTAGTGAACACATAAAGGTGCACTGAATTTAAGAATTTTATTGATTTGCTCTTTAAACAGGCCTCACTCAAGATTCAAGGTGATCTTTGTTGATACCAGTAATCATGTAACAGAGGACACAAACAAAGCATGTGAAAGCTCTTTGATAGAAAATGGAGGTAAGCTGAGAGAAGTAAAAATGTTGCAGTTATGGTTCAATAGTGATTCATACTTTGATTCAAAAACTCTTGGTCTCTTTTCCAATGTCTTTATCCAAGCAGTTATGTCAGATTCCAGTCCAAGCAGAAGACATCCTTTCAATGCACAGCTAATATCAAACAACCGTGTGACTTCACCAGATCACTGGCAAGATGTAAGACTGGTGCAATTTGATATCAAGGGTTCTGGAATAAGGTACTAACACTGCTTAAATTTAATTTATTGAAAAGTCATGGTTTCAGGTCGAATTTAAATCAGATAAATTTGATTAATTTTATGTCTTTCTTTATTTGACTCTTACACATCCAAGATCTCAAAAGAAACTCTCTTACCATCTTTTATACAATTTTTTTTCCATATTTTGCTCTTATAATTTGGTATCGAATAATTTGCTTAAAATGCTTCAATGTTGGGAGGAATAATTGTAAACAAAATTCTTTTCTTAATGAACACAGATAGGAATTCTTTTGGAAAAAATATTTGGAGACCTGAGTTATCTTTAGTTTGATGGAAAAGATGTGAAGCCCACATGACACATTGTTCTACCCTACTACACATCTTGACCTTACCAACAGCTGGTTAATCCTCTAGCATGGTCTGTTTTCTTGAATTGAACATATTGTCTCCATATGAGCAAAATTAGTTTTTAAAGCTGACTGCTGGACTGCACAGAAATATTTCTAGTAATTTTTTGTTCCATTTCCATACTGGTAGAATTCTTGCAAGACTTACACTGTAACTTTCATGTCATCTTAAGATGTTTTATTGGGGCTACACAGGCTTAATGAGAGACTATTTTAGAGGCCATGAAGATTGTCTGAGATACTGTAATTTTCAGTGATCCATCAGTTACCTTCTTCTTAACCAAAAAATGCCAGTTGTAAACAAGCTTGTCATGTTTGTATAAATAATAGATACTTAACACACACCGCACAAATATCCACTAATTCCACTAATTTGATATTATTTATTTGGCTGTGAGGTGAGGAGATTGCTATTATTTCATTGTAAAACGTCAATTTGTTTTTGTTGGTGCTCTTCTTTAGCCACTCTCCAGGTGACGTTCTTATGGTGCAGCCAAGTAATTTGCCTGATGTTGTACAAGAATTTATGAATCTTTTATCACTAGAACCCGAAAAAATGTTCCATCTTGAGCAGAATGATCCAGGTTAGTGGTTTGTAGAACTGATAGCTGTCATTTAAAAGATGCACTCATCTGCTGAAGTGATTGGATTTTAGAATGTTATTACAATGCCAGAGTTTTTTTGGTCATATTAGTTCAGCATGTGGCATGGAAAATTCAGGATCCTTCTGTGGGATGTGGTAATTTTTTGGCATCTTGCTGTACAGTTTGTATTTAATGCTTAGTTAGGAAATTCCTTACAAAGCCCCTTTAAGAAAAATCTGTTTTCAAACAGCTTGTGCCTTTCCACCATGATTAAATGTTGAACCACATGATTTAATGTGACAGATCTCCCTGTTCCACACCAGCTTCCTCAGCCTTGCTCCATTAAGCACCTTGTGGAACATTATCTAGACATTCAAGGTGTACCAAGAAGATACTTCTTTGAGCTTCTTTCCCACTTCACAAGTTCAGAGCTGGAAAAGGAAAAACTTCAAGAGTTTTGCTCTGCAGAGGGACAGGTATAAATAAATTTTGTGGTCTAACTTTAACTTGAAAAGCAAATCTACTTATGATAATCAGCATTGGTATAAAATGATGGCTGAATTTGAGTCAGCACTCATGTGCAAATGAAGAGTTTTCTGCATGCAGGCCACAATATTAAGCCTTCAAAGTTCACTCCGATTGTGCCATCTTAGATTTAGAGAACCAATTGTGCAGAAACACTTGCTTAGGAAAAGCCTTTGAGGCTTCAGTGTTTTCCATTTGACATGCACAAGGTTTTAAAAAAAACTTGTCATTCTGAGAAAGAAAGTATCAGTTCCTCATAATATCTCGCCAAAATGTGATTGAAAAGTGACAGAAGATTCCTCAAGTACATTCCATCCCATACAACCCATGGATTCATTCCATGCCCTACGGTTACATATATCCCCTTTACACAATTGTTTCTAAATAGGAACAGTTTCAGGCATTCTCTTCTCTGAGAATTGCAGTTGTATTGAGTTGAAATTTCTGGTTCATACTTCTTGAACTACAAGTATCTCAATTGCTGTTGATTATTTTTGGTAGTTATTGTGACGAAGGGTCTACTTTACCGCTCTTTCAGTTAAACTCCTAGATATGCCAGTTTATCGCTTATTTTCACGCGAATGACTTGTGCTTTCAGGAGGAACTTTATTCATATTGCTACAGACAGAAAAGGACCACATTGGAGGTAAATTTGATTTTGTTATTCTGAAGCAAGGTGAATTAAGTTTCTGAAGCACTCACCATCTTGGTGAGAGCAAGGTGATCAATTTGTTTAACAGAGGTGATTTTGAAATTAAGGGATCCTCGCAGCTAAGAACACTACTGAAACGAGTAGTTGTAAATTGGACCTGAAAAAAATTTTGGGCCCGTACGGGATTTGAACCCATGACCTCTGCGATACCGGTGCAGCGCTCTACCAATTGAGCTAACAAGCCAACTGGGAGCAGGTCAATGAATTGGGTAGATATAAACATCCAAGTGAATGATGATTTTAGATATATGAAAATTCATATATTTGCACTGCGGTGGAGAGATGAAATTAAGGGATCCTCGCAGCTAAGAACACTACTGAAACGAGTATTGTAAATTGGACCTGAAAAAAAAAATTTTTTTGTCACATTTTTAAGACTTGCAACGGAAAAAGATTTGTATACCGGTAAAATTACGACTCTGGGGATCTTTTATTCCCAGTTTCTGGAACATGTAGTCACTAGGGGTATTTCTATTCAACTTGAGCGGGATGCTGGTCCATTGAGCCCAGCAATTTCTCTGAAACTTTAAACTACCCATTTATACTCTTGGCAAGAGAGTGGCACTGTGGAAGGAAAAGGTCCTTCAAAGAACACAGTAGCACTGGCCAGGGCTTGTACTTTTCAGTGCGCTAACCACAAGGCTGCTGCGTGTCATCATTTTCAAGGAAACAGCAGGTTGAATAATCATACCTTAAAGATTCGATTTAGGGTCCTCTTTCCAATAGGCTCCCCTTCTCTAATAAGAGCCCCTCTCAAATTTGGTCTTGTTTATAAGCGCCCCTTTTGAGTAAGCACCCTTATTTCAATAAGGGTCAATACTCCTGTCTGAAATTGCCATCAAGCGCCCCTATTCCGTTTCAGTATTATCATTGTTGTAGTTTATGTACATTGAGATCAACTGTGGTCCA
Source organism: Pocillopora damicornis (assembly GCF_964200805.1). NCBI lineage: Eukaryota > Metazoa > Cnidaria > Anthozoa > Scleractinia > Pocilloporidae > Pocillopora > Pocillopora damicornis. Next base: position 21,368,653 of record NC_142673.1, on the reverse strand, counting down.
CCTTCGTGTAACTGCTTATTTATAGTCTCATAATAAAACAGTGGCCTTCGTCTCAGTCTCTCAACTGCTATGTGATCTCGTCTTAAAATTTGCGGCGACTAATTGGCTTTTCGTTTTAGCCAGGAAGGATCCGGAGACGACAAGTCCCTTTTCCAGTTTCTTGAGCCTTTTCAAATAAACATCGAAGCTTTATTCGGCACATTCTCCTTTTTTTTTTTAAAAAGAATAAGTGCCCTGTCCCTAATAAGCGCCTTCCTTTTGGTAACCGAAGTAAATAAGCGCCCCGGGCGCTAAATCGAATCATTACGGTATTTAATGATAAATAGACATAGTGTTTGACGAAAGGTGTGCAATGTCTGTCTATAGGTTCTTCAAGACTTTCCATCTGCTAGTGCCAACATCCCCTTCGAATATTTATTTGACCTGATCCCACCGATTCAACCGCGGTCTTTTTCTATTGCTTCTTCTTTGAAGGTAAGAGGACCTGTATCCGGGAAAATGAATATTCTAACTATCTTTTAGCTGCCCTTCGTTACACTCCACTCCACTGCAAAGACATTGATAAAGACTTTAAGTCTTGTGTGCCATATGAAAAAGCCGGGGCATTGTATCAGCACGAGCGGAAGCAGCAGACGCAAACGAAGACTGACGTTTGAGTTCAGCCTCTTCGTACCTGAAAGAACTAACTCTGGAAATATTTTCAAAAATTACAAACTTACCATAAGATACAAATATGTTCCTCCTTTTCATGAAAACTCGTAGTAAAATATTTTCAGGAACCTCTCGCGTAATTCTGCATTCAGCCTAAGATCAGTACTAGAATTACTAGAGAAATTTTGACCCTATCTTGACAGGCTCATCCAGATGAAGTCCAATTACTGGTAGCTGTTGTAAACTACAATACTAAACTTGTCAAACCGAGGCGAGGCCTGTGCTCCACATGGCTGGCTTCTCTGGACCCTTTGAACAAAGATTGTCGTGTACCTGTTTGGGTGAAGAAAGGAACAATATCATTTCCCAAGGCTTTAGACTCACCTATTGTCATGGTAGGCCCAGGTAATTTGACATGTTGCACAATTTTTTTCTTTATCATACGTGTATTTTTACATGATTGGTCAAAGACCTTTGCCTTAAATTTTTTAGATTTTGTATTGACGTGTGCTTCTTGGTTTTATTTATGTGTAGAACATTACTGAGTTTTCTCTAGACAAGCAGAGGTATTTAAACGCCAACACGTTACAATACTAAGAATACACCTCGCTTTACAATCGTGACGCCTATTTTCAGAAAAGTTTATACCCCACAACCTCTGTTTACCTCATAAATGTGCCTATGGTTGGTCATTTTTCTTTGAGAAAACCGCCCGTGCTTCTTAAAGAGATGCTTTTATACATCAATAGTAGTTGCGTGTTTTCGTTATATACTTTGATTCAGTTTATGGGCGAGTTACGTTCTTGATAATTTACACCTGGAACTTTATTTTTTCAAGCCTAATGAGGTTGTGCATTGGTAATTCAAAGTAAACGCAGATAACTTTAAAACTAAGGTATCTTGCTTTTGTGGTTAAACAAACAAACTGTTGATGCGTTGTATTTTTCCTCTAGGTACTGGCTGTGCTCCGTTTAGAAGTCTTATTGAAGAGAGAGTGTCACAGTCTGCTGGAGGTAAGCAAGGGTTTGTTCCACCAGCAGGAGGAGATATTGCCTTAAGCTATTCACGTCCCTAAAACCCTCACTTCTTGAAATGAGTGGTCTAGGCTAGTAACGCAATCAAACTGAAATTTTCTAATATCTCGTTTAATCGTCTGGTTGAGGTAACGATCTCTTAAAAAAAACTGTGGTTGGTTACCGTAACTGTCGTTTCGAAAAAGATGGTTTTTCAAATGTTGTAGGTCTGACTCGTGGAAACTGGACATATTTTCTACGATGTCTCAGGCTGTAAGACTGGGGTAGTGTCCGTCACATGTGATTGGTCAGTTTCGATCCGTCTATGTAGATTTATGTAATTCTATTTGGCATATAAGTCGTTCGTGGAGTGCTTGTAGTTGTTGGCGTCCGCCGAAAGGAGTCTGATATAACTAACACAACCAGCTATCCAAAGTCAGTCGTAATAGGATTGTAGGTTTTGACATCTGGCTGGGTTCCTCTGAAATTACTGTTGTCACTCCAGGAATGGTAGATTTTTCGTTCTGATATATTTTTGCGGTTTTTTCGCCTTCGAGTTTTGACCCATGGTTTGTTTGTTATTAATCACAAAAACTAATCACAATTGTTATTTTTGTTATTTGTTATGTGTCATTTAGTATCAATCAGGTAGCGGCCTTTATCAGTTGTATAATGTGGATGTCTTCTTGCAGACTGTGTGCTGTTCTTTGGCTGTCGGAATAGTAACAAAGATTTCTTTTTCCAAGACCAATGGGGTCCCTTGGTTGAAAATGGAAGTTTGCAGTTGTTTACTGCTTTTTCGAGAGATCAGGTATGTTAAGATGGGAATCTTGTTCCCCCCTATGGTACAAGGACTTAGCCACGGTTGTCACTTATCGCAGATCACAATTTTTCCCTCATTAAAGAGCGCGGTGCATCGGAGAACTTAGAGGCCGTCAAAGAAACAATGAGAAAAAAGAATCACGTGAAAAAAAAAATGTGAATCCGAACAAAGGGAGCACAAAAATATCTATTTGTTTTTCCAGTTAGAGATCAACACATAAAGGCATTTATTGTTGAAATTGTTTCTTGCTCTCAAAATGTCTCTGTGCACAGGAAGACAAGATTTACGTCCAGCACAGGTTGCTAGAACACAGCTTTCTTGTCTGGGATCTTCTGGTCAACAAACAAGGATGGTTTTACATAGCCGGGTATGATAAATGCTCTTTTGCTTTAACTCTTTTCCCTTTAAATCCCATGAGTGACCAAGACAAAATTTCTCCTTACAATACCAATACAATTTCAACCAGATAAGTGATCAGAATAAAGAAATTAATCAATTTGGGGATAATTAGTTGATCCAATACTACATTCTCTGAACTGACATTATAAGAATTGTATGGTTGACCGTAAGGAGAATTACAAATTTGATCTTAAATTGCAAGTTCTTCAAATGGATTTGCTCAGGTTTCGTCCCATTGTAAGTTCAAAAGTTAATCCTATTTCGTCTTAAAAAAATTGTTTGACTGAGAGGAAATTAGTGTTAGTGAACTCGTAAAAGTGGGGGTGAACTTGGTATATCTGATAGGGGAAACTTGCAATGGGGTGATAACTTCAGCTACCTTAGAAGTTTTTCCTTGATAATTTATTCTGGCAGTGTTTATGGAAAACTATGTCATTCATTTTCCTTGTTCAATTCCCTGGTCTGAAAACAGACGTGCTAGTTTTCTAACGAAGAGAGCTCTCAACGAAGGAATTTTTTTAGTGTAGGTGACTTGACAATGGTACTTTTACAGGAAGTTATACAATTTTTGGGAGAAATCCTTTTTCAGTACGTTTTCCTCGAGAATAGCCTCTGAAATAACGTTTTTGTTACTACAAAATGAAACGTAGATCGCAAACAAGCCACGTTTTTTGGAAAGTAAGATTTTAAAGGATAATTCCAAATAATTGGAAAAAGTAGCTCGCCAAATCCTTCAGGTGTAGGTTTATTAAGTCTTTCATTCCTGAATATCAAGCAGCGGAACTTTTGGTGCGAGGAAGGTATAAATGGTCAAGAATAATAAAAGAAGTAAATCATGTGTAACATGATTCTGTTGGATAAACTGCACATAGAACTTTTAGGAAGTAAAGTCTGAGGAAATAATTTAATTTTTTGGCACTATTTTTTGGTGATTTTTTTTTACTTGATATCAATAATGAAAATCCTGTTTACATCTGTTATATTTCCAGAAACTCTCAAAGAATGCCCACCGATGTTACTGATGCCCTTCTTGAAATATTTATGAAAGAAGGAAAAATGGACAGACCAAACGCCGAGGAATTTCATAAAAAATTAGAAAGTACAAGACATTTACAGAGTGAAACCTGGTCATGATTTGAGGAAGTAAAACTGAGAAGATGAGGCGTTGACACTTTTGGAAAATTTTAACAACAATTCATCACAGCCTATCATGAAAAAATTGCCTCCCAACATCAAAGAAGCCAGTGAATATTTGACGCATTTTTTTCATTCCGGGACAACAGAGGAGAGGGAGCTTCAGTGTTTTCTCAACTACGAGAAACAGTTTGACCAAAGATGATTGTGGAAAAAATATGAGAAAGACAAAAAAGGAAGAACAACAATATTGTTTTATTAAAGGTGATTAAAAAGAGAATTTTGCCAATGTCTAACGTTAACTTTGTCGTCCATTTTGTCCTTCGTGTACCTCCCGCGCTTCCTTGTTGTCAAGTAGCAGAGAAGGTACCGACGAGTTAAATGCGATGCAAGGCTCGCGATCTACGTTTAAGATATGCAGGGGTCTGGAGGCAAGCGTGTAGGCTTGAGAATTGCGCTTAGAGGAGTGATTTCGATTCAACTCCCCCTATATGACTATATAATTCAATTTCGGGTCTTTGTTGTCCAATCTTCATATTTACTCTCACGGCTATAACGCCCAAACAGTTCTGGTACTGGTGATGTCAGAAACAGAATCCTCAAGTGCAGTGAACGAAACTGTGAGTGAAGGTGCATCTAGGTGGACGAAAATAACCAAACTTGTTTACTACTTCAAAAAAAGTTAAAAATAGTGGTGAGGTAACTCTTGTATCATTTCATATTCTCTTTCTGTCACTCTTAAAACTGAAAACTCGTAAGTATATTCGAGAAGAGAGTCCTTTTTATCTTCTTTTCCAACTTTTTGTAAGTATTGCCAGATTTCCAGATTGTGTTGAGCGAGATATTCTATTTTACACCATTATGCATATTGTGTGGACAAATGCCGCCCTACAAGCGCCTAGCAACTGATCTAACACTTTCGGTTACATTTCTGAGAACTGCTTCCGGGAAGCAGTCGTTCGAGAGTTTGACGCAATCTTGAAATGTCAATGACATGAGTAACATGTGGCTGTAGCTTCTAGCAATGCAGTGCACCGAATGTGGATTCACAGACTTGAAAGGTACTTTTAAATGGTGCCCAAAATGTCATTCTCCTCTGCATCATGGTCAAAATATTCCACGTAGCCAGGGAAAAGTTCCAAATACAACAGGGGAGCAACCGCTAAGCGATGCTTCGGCAAGAGGACACGACTTTGGAAAAGAGAAAGAACACGTTGAAGGTAAATTGTGCTTTCATGGATGGAAATTAAGACACGTCTTCTACACATTGCTCAAATTGAACTCGATCCGTGAATAGATTTAGGTTGCGTTTACTAGGCCGAATCATATTTAGATTGATCATGTTTCGATCATGTTTGAATAAAAAGAATGTTCATACCTGACGATTTAGACTGCGTTCACACTAGGCCGAATCATATTTAGATTAATCACGTTTCGATCATGTTTGAGTAAAAAGAATGTTCATACCTGACGATTTAGCCCGCGAAACCAGATCGAAACATGTTTACAATAATCAACATCGAAACCATCATGTGAGGTAGTTTGGACCATGATTTCTGTAAACGAATGTCAGACGATTCGCCTCCAAATTCTAGACAATTCGCCCTCAATGTGAAAACACCGAAATTACTGTAGAAAACAGTTTTTGTCTCAAAGCAATGATTTCTTGAAAAAAAAAGAAAGCTCGCCTACTCGAGTCAATCGAAACCAAAATAAATTATCGATCGAGATGACGGGCAGTGGCAGAACCCGAACAAAGGCCAAAGAACAAAGCAGACAAGAATAGAAAACAGCCTAAGTCAGCATCCAGTTTACGTCAGTTTCACTCCGTTTCATTTTCGCCCCGTGTAACTTCGACACATGTCAACTTCAAGTTCTACCCGCTTTATCATATATGTGTTTTTATATCTAACTTACTTTATGTGCTTTAACATTTGTGTTTTTGCAAGAGATTTATATTTAAAGGTATTGACAGAAAGATACGGAGACAAGAATTGTGTCATGCAAATTAGACAATTTATCGAACGTACCTTTATGTTCATGTACATGTGCTAGGCATGTGCACATTGTTTTTTTGTGTTTTGCTTATACACGATGCTTTGATAGTGTGTTGGTAATGCTTTTATTAGTGAACAAAATTATTATTTGTGATTGAAGGCGAGTTTCTAAAACGATTGTGTTGTAGAACTAACATGTTGGGAAATATTTTATGCAAATTTGAATAAAGCAAGTGAAACTGGCGGATACCCAACATCCGCTGACAAAATGGAAAGATTTATGGAGAAATGTTTCGAACTGAGAGGCGATTCCTGGAGTCTGAAGAACGAAAAAGTAAACAAGAAGCTGAGTAAGAGGAGAAAAGACGAAGATTTGAGGTAGAACAGGACGAGAAACGTGAAAATTTTCTTCTCATTGTTTTACAAACCATTTCAAAGGCCAGTGGCAATAAAAATTAAAGCCACCACGCAATTTCAGTCCATGTTCCATTAACCCTTAAACTCCCAGACGTGATTAACATAAAACTTCTCCCTACAATATTTATACATTCTTCAGCAGACAGGTAATGAGAATATTCAAACTTATCAGGTAGAAGCTGCTATCTTGATATAGCACCAAGTTCTCAAAACTAATTTACAAGGAAATGTCTAGTAGCTACAGGGGAGAATTAACAATCAGATCTTGGGAGTTAAAGGGTTAACAATGCGCTGCCACCAGTCCGAACTACTTTCCCTCACCCAAACTGAACGATAACGAAAAAATCTACAAAGCCTTGTCAGTCCAGAAATTGCGATGCCAACGAGTGCCAAAAATCGTTGTATTTGTCGTAACCGAAAGATGCGGTGGCGTTGATTTCGTAGGTAATTTTTCAGAGCCAAACGAAAAGCAGCTCTTCGGTTACGAAGAATTTTCTCCAGGAGCTGTGTTTTTGTTATGGGTTTTTACTGTACCAGTCTTGCAACTTAATACAGGAATGGCTCCGACCTGTGATTGGATAATAAAATTAGTAAAAGGTAATAAGTTATATCTTGCTCGTGAGTGTTGTTAACCGCGTGTCTCGAAGCGGAACAATGAAATATCAATGTGAAAACACCGATGAGTCAAACAAGAAATGGCTACTTACATAACAAAGAGAAGGGTCTAGCTTGTTCAGCGAGGTCGTTCAGCGATATTCCGGCGATGAAAAAGTCATCCGCTGACAAAACTCATTTAGTCAGTTTAGGCGGATGACCAGAGACTGGAGCCATTCGTGTATTTCACCGCAGACACGAACGGCTCCAACTCATGCGTATATTAATTTTTTTTTCGTTCTGGCTAAATAATTTATACACTGAGATAAAAACTGAAAGAGTGATTTATTAGGTTCTTCTCATGTTGAAGTCTACAGTGCTTGCAAATGAAACCCTCTTTTACTACTACAGAGCCATGTAGTTTCTGAGTTTTAAAATAATGCAGCAACGTTTGAGTTTAGTTTCAACAAGCGGCGCCAGCGACTGGCAGGCGTGCGAGGATTCACACTGAAATAAGAGAACAACCTTCGTTTTTCATGAAAATGTAATTTACAATCCTTGGACTTGAAAACAATTCGAAGATTCATTAAAAATATCACCTACTCCGTAGCGCTCGGAGTTTACATGTGTTCAAAAGCTTTTTCTGTTATGGCGCGAGATTGGGGAAAAAAATCGATCATTACATTTTGTATCGTGTGTTTTTCCTGTGTGAAGCAACAAAAGGTGCCGGCGACTGACGAAATTACAGGTTAACACGAAAATCAAATAACACCTATAAAATTAATTTTGGCTACCGATTTTTAGTGAATTTATACAGAACAACTTTATTTTAAGTTTCAAGACAATCTGAAGATTCAAAATAAATATTACGAACTAAAATGCGAAAGTCATACACCACAAAATCCATAAATAGGCCTGAAATGAAATTCTATCTTGTTCTTGATTATACGTTGCCTAGCACGTGACCAAAATCCACCCAGGCGGAAATTCAAAATGACGGTGGCAGTATGGGCTTAGTTATATCACACAAAATTTGTTCCCGTTTATCACATTTGATAAAGAGGGAATCATTAATGTTTTCAATATTTACAATGATAGACAGTAAATTTCACCTTTCACCCACATTTACTTCCAACCTTTTCTTTTGAACCAGAGTTTTAAAGTTATTGTGAACTATTTCCATATAGTAGAAATTCCACGGAAATTAACTTGAAATTATTTCTGGTCTGAAATGAGGTCCCGATTTGAAGATTTTGCAAACACACACTTACATCTCAAAAACATGGTGGAGTACCTATCCCAATGGTCAAAAAATGCCAAGAGAATTGCGGACTAGTAATGTCAAAAAATACCAACATTGACAAAACTTATATTCGATATAGCAGTTGAATTTGGTTGTTGTTGTTGTTGTTGTTGTTTTTTTTTTTCACTCTGACAGGTACTTGAAAGAAACCATCATTAATTTATTCTACACGTCATGACTTGAACATGTGTATCTCACAATGTCTTGAAATTTCTTTCCTTTTTTACTTGCTACTTATTTTAACACTCTGCATTTTCACTCTTTTGCAATTGACTTGTAGCTACATGTTTTGAATAAAACATTTTTGGTTAACCTTTTTCAAAATATCACAAAGGTGATGGGCAAAATCAGCAGTGCCTGCTTTCATACAGAGACGAGCACGGGACCCTGTTAAGACCACAAACACAACCCACGATTCACTCGGGTCAGCCAGTCATCGAGGGTGGCTCCACCTTAGTTGATCGGTCAACAGAGAGCGAGAGCAAGTCACTGGAAAGCCATCGTCATTCGGCGGACTTCCCACCAACTTTCCCATCGCCGACAACCTCGCCTACAATGAGAAGGAGACGTCTGCCCCATCGAGCTGGCGCTTCTGCCCCTTACATTACAGAATCGTCGAATTCAGAGGATAAACCAAGTACTACAAAGCCAACAGCAACACAGCACGGGAAGCTGACACAGGTTGAACCAGAGAATGGAGTCACCGTAATCTTCCATGTCATGTTAGCGTCTGACTTAAATATGGAAGAAGAACATATGCATATTCAAGCAGAAGGAGAAGATTTGGGAGACTTTAAGACAACCTGTGTTGACATGAAATTAGTAAGGTTAGTTTGTTTTTGTAAAAAACTCCACGAATTTTGCGAGCTTGAGATTAGCCAAGCAAACCTACATGAAATTTACGTGCTATGACAAGTAAACACCGATGTAAAAGAAACCTGCAAGTTGTCAAATGAACTCTTACCTCAGTGTCCTTTAATATAGAGAAACGCAAGGGTTCGACAGTTATCGCGGGGACTCCGCGTTAATAGATCTCGGTTCGAGCCTTGAACTGGTTGTTGAGGTGTATTCCTGTATTCTTTAATTTATCATTTATTTTAACCATATGGGTGCAAGTACGAATCAATGAAATATGCTTTTTCTCTCTCTTAATGTTTAAAATTTATAGCTCCAGCTCTTGACTTCGTCATTTGTTGCCGGATTCAGACAAGTGTGTAGTTATGACCAATTTTTGTGGCTACTACCTCGTATGGAGGCAAAGCCAAAATGTTGTCTTGTTGAGAGAGTGAGTGAGTGTAACAATAGAATACAAACAACCTCTTCGCCCACGGCGAAGTCTGCCAAGTTTAACCCGATATTCCTCGTTCTTTGTTCTTGTTTGTTTCAGCACATCTTCGGGCGTTCACGCTAGGTAACGATTTCTTTGAATCGCTTAGGATATAGTTTCTCGGAATTGGCACGTGATTACACTGTTTCCTGGTGTTACTAATTTTTTCTTCCGGGGCTCTAAAGAAGACGATAAACATCTCACAGTCATTTCAGGACAAAGCTTACTTTGCAGAAATGTCTTAAAAGGTGTGATCGGCGGATCATGAAAACTTAGACTTAAAATATTTTCTTTGAAGAGAGAGTATGTCACCTTTTGAATTAGTGAATTATGCCCAGTAGATCCGAAGATATATTTTTTGCAGTTCTTGCCGTGACACTACAAAAGATTATAAACGTCTCAAAATAATTTCACAGTAGCGTCTCCAACATGTAATTGCAAACAATACTTTTCCTTGCAGAAACATCTAAATAGGTTTCATCTGCATATCGTGGAAACTTTGAAGAAACATTTTGTTCATTCGAAGAGAGAGCACTACCATTTTTTCATTACTATAGTTAATATGATTATTTGTTACCATTTAATTATTGGTTGAGTGTCAGTTATTCACTATATTCTTGAATCATCTTTTTCTTGTGGTACAGGGTACTCATAAATATGTAAGATGCGGCAGGTTTCTGTTTTGCATGTGAGACAAGTCTTCTACAACACTACCTTCTAACTCTAGTTCTTTTCAATGCTATAAAAATGATGCCAAATCAGTAGCCATATGCAGTCTTAAACTGCCTCTTTTTTAATGTTTATTTAAGACCCCTGAAAAGGAGTATAGCTGTATTGAAGAAAGAAACTTGCTTTGTCTTTACAGTTCGATGTATGGAAATTGTGCTTTTTGCTGATCATAGAAGGAATCCCGGAGTTTTCAAGCGAAATGTCTTTAAATGCGATGAATAATCAATATTTATGGAAGTCGGGATACGATGTTGCCTCATTTGCTGTTTGAAGGACAGCAAACTAGTTAAGAATACATTTATGAACAGAATTTGAACTTAGAATTTATAACCCCATTGTGGCTACGCAATAGACTGTGTCAATACCAGTCTACTTAATCTCTTAGGGGTGACAAAGGCAAAGAGAAAACGAAGCTTAAGCTCTTCCAAGGACAGATCACTCTCACCATCCACCGAGCCTTGAAGGGAACCAAGTACAAGTATGTGATAATCAAGAAAAAGGTTGTTCTATGGGAAGAACTGATAGAGTTTAAATCACGTTATGATGGAACTATAGTCGATCGATTTCTCTCTATACCAGACAAATACCTGAAACATGGCGGTAAGTTGTTACTATATTTTGCTTTATATGTTCTAACAGGGTTGTTATAAAATGTCTCTGAAATTTAGCTAGACGAACCAGGGGATTTGTAACCGATATTCCGTGAGTAGCGTTTTAAAAAAAAGGGTCTTAGTGGCGTTATCGGTTAAAAGGCCCAAAGAATAGCCGTCAACCGTCGAAAGTGCTATATTTTTTACCGTTATATATATATATACACGCTATCACATGCACGATGTAGAACATTGAATCAGCCATATGGGAAAGACGCTTCTTTGCTTTTGTGTCGGTTTCCACTGTTCTGCTTTAATCCAAACCAAAGAGATGACATTAAGGAGAAGAATCGAATAAATCACACGTTTAATCAAGTCGAAAAAAACGGAAATTGTTCCTGATAGCACGGGATATCGTTTCAATTTCTTCAAAAGAAACTTCAAATAAAACGAGTATCTTGAATAAAAATGTGGATGGTGATTACGTATCGGGGCCGGAAAGCTTAGGTGATGTTCAACGGAGAAGTTGAAACATGTTTTTCAGCAGCAAAAAACAGTGATCTAAACAAGAGTGATATCTTAACTCCTGATCACACTGAAGTAATTCCTCCAACAACTTGGTAAGAAACAGTAACCAGACTAGAAAATAGGAACTCGCATTTTTTTAGCACGCTGATGGTCAACTTTTTTTTGGAGAGGAAATATCTAATTCTACAGGAACAGTACATTTGTAGTTTCTAAAGATGGAATCCAACTGACTCAAGAAACCACAAAACTTGCAGACTTTAAACCATCTTAAGCCTGATAAGATAAATCATGAACAGGTTGCTGGAAGTGTCATTAATAGATTTACAGAAATGATATATATGTATTGTCAGTTTGTAGATTACTATGTTTGTAAACAAACAATGAAGAGGAAAAAATTGACTGCCTTGATCATGACAAACTTGACGATTTTACAAGAAGAAAAAAATATGGGGCGTTTTTTCTCCATGGCAAATGTACTCAACCCTACGTTAGCATCTTTGTCACTGGAAATTACAGCTTTTAAAGGAAGATAAAGTAATATATTTAGTGAACGCAAGTTAGGATCCCCAATCGCTACGGCACATTTTTCAATACCCTACAAATCTGAGGAAAGTTCTCTCCAACTTTAAGAATTTTTTAAGAAAAAATGCCTTGTTTGGTTTTCTGGTTTAGAAGTTTCAATTGTAATGCTCAGATTATACTCTGCACAAACTGTTATTTGAAGCTTCCAAGAATTATTGTAATGAGCACTGTCAGTTCATACAATGCCGTGTATTGTAAACAAATAACTTCACGGGAAAATGTAATTTAATCTTCGCCAAATTGAATTATTTCCACTGAAGAAGGATCATAATTTTTTAATGTGCCCAAACTGTTACTTGAAGGTACAGCTCTACGTGTCAATAACGAATATGCTTATTACTGTTACTTACCGTAATGCTACATTTATTCAATTTCTTTTCTTAAAAAACTGACATTTTTGTTTAAAAACTTAAAGTAACACTTCAGCGACTGATCAAAGCTAGCATTGGTTACCCAGAGCATTCCACAGATTCTTAAGCCAAAAGCTGGTACTTACTTTTCCCAAAGTTTCTGGGATGCTTTATTAAGTTTTATAAAGTTTCTTTCATTAGCTATTTTATAAAAGAAATGTAAAATGGTTTCCGTGTTTACATAGCCTGATGTGAACACTTGGGAGGTTGGGAGAACACTCGATAAGCTGGAAACCACTTCGCTTCGCGTCGTGGTTTCCTCATCAGGCTATGTAAACACGGAAACCATTTTACATTTCTTCATTGGTCTTCATGTCAATGGAGAAATAATAAATGATCTCAGGCAATGCCCATTTACCCCACAAAAGAAGACTGTCTGGCTTAACTAAATTGAAATTTTTGTCGAAATCTGTAGAAGGAAACCAAGATAGAGAAAAGCAAAACTTGACACTTTTCGAGCACAAGGCTTATCCTATTACGGGTGTCCTGTTGATTTGCCACCAAAAAGTTTCCGTTTTCAAGGACCGTGCTTGGCTTGTGTGGTTTTTTTATAACTCCTGTAAAACACCCTGACTCCAACAGCAGAAGTTTGGCCAGTGTGTTGCCGTAATCTGCCCTATGGTAGCCTGAAAAGCCTGATCCAAACTTGAAAAAGTGGGCCTAAATTGTTTGAAATATTGAGAGTACGTGAGGAGCGTCTATACACACCTTTACAACCTGTTGCAAGCCTTCTACCTGGTGCTTGTCAAAATCGTATTTTATTTGAACAAACGAATTGGGTGCACGCTTACGTAAGGAACTTTCTTTTTTCCCTAGGGCTTTTGTATAGTACCGCTGACGGTGCTGCATGTATGCTAATAGGTGATTTGCATTGCTAACCTGCGAGAAAGCATATTCTACCCATTTAATAGGTTCACTGCTGAACAAAGCAACTAGGATATACTAATGGTCCCAATATTTTGAAGCTTGGGAAGAAGAACTTTCTCGCAGAGAAGTGCACCACGGTTTTTAACTGATGCGCAATATTTACGATTACAGGAAAACTTAAATTTCACCGGCTTTAGATTAGTTAGAATTTTCTTGATACTTCTAGCTTCTGCATATACTGCGCAAAGCGAGATTCTACAGAAACGAATTTACGCAGACTAGCTTCCCATCAAAGATGAAAAATTCTAAGGATTAGCGAATCCGGTGAAGTATACATTGACAACAACCTGTTGGTCGTTTAAATCCTACTGCCTCTGACCTATTATAGATGAATGTGGATTTTTTCCCCTTTTTTTACGGTTTAGCAACATGGCACCAGTTCGACGGAGTAAGTTACATTTACACCGAGAAGGACTGGTGGAACTCATTTAAAGGATGGTTTTGGTCTGAAAAAACGGCGAAAAATCGTACAGCTGCACTTCTAGCCTATTTACCCAAGTGGAGAGGCTTTATTGTTGGTAAGTGCGAGGTAAAAATGAAGGCAACAGAAGCAATTGTGGAGTTGGACAAAGTTGTAAACTGCCTTACCAACGTTTGGATTCAGTTTTCACGCAGAAAACCTGAGAGAAGGAAGCCACCAGATTTCAATATTGACAAGGTAAACTGTATAAATTAAAAAAATAAGAAGTGGTCATTATTCTCTCAGACGAATCGTTCACAACCAAAACTTCTAAACGTAACTTGTGGTCTCCTAAAGTAAAACCTTAAAAACATCTTCAAGGGTCAAGTGGACGAATTTGTCTGACATTTCAAAACAAAATTTACATTGAACCGGCGTAAAATTAATGGAAGGGGCGATATCGTTATATCGTAAACAAGATCCTTAGATAGTGACGTTGTGCAAACTGATGCAGCTTTTCCTCTTTTTTAGATTTTAGTGGACCACTTGGAGCCAAAAATGAAGGAAAATGCCGCTATAACAGCCCAGAGTGACGTACGAGTAGAAGCTCGAGCTTCAGCACTGGTGTCATCCTTAGCGATCGTTGTGATCTGCAAGAAGTACAAGATAGCGCTTCAGAGGGAACTTCTGTTGCCACTTTTGAGATGTTTGTCGCTTACAGCAGATCCAGCAAGGCAAAAATGCACGATTTACGAAGTAGTTCTGGAAAATTTCAGTGAAGGACTGAGAAAGTAAGTGGTTGCATACTAAGACAACAGCAACGGCCATCACAACAGCAGTATTAACCGCCAAAACATCATAAATGCGATGATAAGATAAACGGTAAAATAACGAGAATAAGGGCCTAAAACTTTATTTGAAAGTAACTGGCTTATCATTTAGGACTGGCTGTTTCAATGATATGTAAGCATGGCCCCTAGTATGAGACTCTGCTCTTCTAGGTCTCAAATGAGCTGAGTCGATAGGCATAAGTCTGTTCAGTGGAAGGGTGGGTTTTAAAGGATGAGAATTTCATTTGTCAGTAAAACAGTGAAGGTTTTATGATCTTTCAATGGTTCTGCATAACAAAACATTGGGCTCATTTTCATCATGAAAACAAAGAAGGATATTCTTTCCTTCCGAACATTACATTATCAACTAATGGGGGAAAGGGGCTTTTGCAAAAGTTTAGGTTTTAATCTTTTCTGACACTGTTTAGTTTGATTGATGAGATGTGTGTCGTGTGCACCTGAGGACTAACAAGAGAGCTATTACCTTGTTGCTGATTTCAGTTGATGTTAGGCATATCATTTCGGAACTTCGTGCTTTATTTGACAGTATATACTAATTTGCAAAAACGTTGACTCCTAAAAGCGTTAAAAGTGGACGCTGAGACCCAACGGCGTTTTGGGTACACATCTAAATGATAAGCACAATTAGTTGCACATGGACAATAAAAGGCACCATCCACGCTTTCGTGAATTATCGTAAAGAAAGATTTTCCATGAATAATGGAGGAAGTAAAGCACTGTAGCAGTGCGAGCATTCCCTAAACCTTTGGTCTCATCGTTAATGGATCGTACTTTTAAAGGATGAAGAGTTTTTGCAATCGCTTGTATGCTCTTTGATTATTTCGTTCTGTTGTAGACTCGCTGCTGAAGGGATCGAGGAACTATGTAACCAAATTATGGCGGAATATTGGAAATCAGAAGCCGACGCGTGGCTATTTGCTGTACCACTATTACATTTCTTGAGAGGAGATTCTATGCCATTTGAAGAACCTGGTATTGAAGGATCGTACCACAGACTTGATTGGGTCGGAGCTCAGGGACTGGAAATAGAAAAATTTCGAAGATCAGTTAGAAACTTGTAAGTAGAGGCGATTGGAAGTTGAATCAGAAACTGTCGCGAGAGTTTTAACTGCTCTTTGAACTCTTTATTCGTACGTCATAGTGTGTTGATTCATTTATCGCCATTGTCACATAAGCATTTGCACCGTAATTTGGCAGAGAATATTCTTTCGTTTGCTTTTTCTCTCTACAAAACTTGAATTACCAGGTTGCAGACCCCCATGCCGTAGAATATCGGTAAAAGCGAAAGTATATTAAAGTCGACTTAAAAGTGCGCCCAGGAAAGCTTGTGGTAGGTTTTTGTTGGAAATTCTATGATACTTCTTTACGCTCAGGCGTTGGACCTATCAGCGAATAACGATTATTGTCCCTTACATGAGGGAGGACTAACAGTCCAGCATGCTACCCTTCTAAACATATTTTAGATGTATTCTTTTTTTCAATGATCTGCTTATCAGTATATAAAGAGATACCATGTTGCAAAACTATCCTAAAAAATATCACGTTCGACTTTAATAGTTTCACCATGTTTTGATCATAGAAATTTGCCAGAACTATTGTCCAGACTTGGTTCAGCTTTTGAGGTCGATCTTCTGCTAAAAAGGACATTTCTCCACGCCATTCCTCCTGAGGATCTAAACAAGGTTGTTGCTTCAAAATTGTTCCAAATTTTCGACATTTTGGCAGCCCTAGTAACATACTGTTCCCGTGAATACGTACCATCAGCCAAGGTAAGAAACTGTTTCCAAAAGGTCAATAGAATATTATTTCATAATTCGGGAATATTCTTTTAATACTGTATTGGCTCATCAGTTCTAGCAATGTACTTTGAGGGGTATTTAATCGCCCGGAAGGTGATAAAATCGGTTGCTTAATGTTTAGATGTTTACATTTAGTTGTTTTCGTTTTGCAGTGGGCAGATATTTTTCAGTGTGTAAAACTGATGATTATTCGATATAACTGGGAAAAAGAATCAAGTTGGTATGTTTCAACTACAGTAAGACCTCAGTTTCCTTGTAGCCCATCGACCCTGGTGTACTGCTAAACAAATTTGTCGAACCTTTAACCATGTTTATATTTTAAAAAATACTGAAATTTTGGGGTGCTGGCCATAGCATGGGTGTTGGTCGGATTGGGGAATGGAGGAATGATTGGGACAAAAAATATTTATTTTCAAGTGTATCATGTGCTTTGAATACTGGTGAACTAGTCGAACAAAAAAGTGAAAGGTTCTTTTAGAATGAAAATTCCGAAGAGGAGAAAGACAAATCTGAAGCAAAAAAAAGATTTTTAAACGTAGGTTTCCGTATGTTTACTTGTGGTTTTTTTATTTTCTGTACGATATCTCACGCTACGTAAGAGAAGCTAAAAAATCTATTCATTCCACAGCACTGACCTTAAAGAGGTTGAGTTTACAGTTTCATTGTGTCTAAAACTGGTTGAAGTCTTTCTAAAAAAGCTGAACATTTGGGATCACGTGGATCTGATTTGCCATACGATCAAGCTGCTTTTTACATGTATTAGAAAGCAGCGACGGGAATTTGAAGAGAAGCCTGACCAAGAAAAGGGCCAGTTAAACGAGAGAAAAACTATCGACAGGCTACTAAGGAGTCTGAGAGACAGCTTGTCACGTGATCTCTCTTATACCATGCCTTACCATCACAAGAGTGAACATCTAGCCAGAGAACTTTCGGTATGAAGCAAATAAGATTAATGTAATGACGTGTCCTTACATGTGGATGAAACAAATTGTCAGTAAGTTTATTACTAAAGTTTGTTTCAGATTGGGTGGTTATCTTCTTGAGAGGCTCTTTGATACCCTGTAGATCATTTCAGGCATGTTTTGATTTGCTGATTCGCTATGTATTCGCTTTAAAATGTTTTTCTTATTTTTGTTTCAGTTATGGAGCGATTTCCTATGGGTTACGGATGGAAATCAAGGATTTACTGGTTACAGGACGTTTTTGATAAATGAGCTGCTGAGTCGAGCAAGAAAGGTAAGATGGAAACGATTTAAGTAACGATTTGTAAAAAGTAACCGCATATTTGCCCGCTTAAGGAGGAGAGAACGACCATGAGGCTCACTGCTAACGTTAAGTACAATTTGGTAGACTGTTGGTGAGGTTTTTTAGTCGATGGTTAGCCCCTAATGTTGGATATGCAGAGGTCTATCTTATTCCTCTGCCTCCCACACCTGCGACATGTGTATAACATTTGGCGATCGAGCTCAAAGTTTAGCTCAATTGTCGCCTACCAATCCTAGCGGCATTCACTTTGCTTGTCACTCTCGAACTACACCAGGCCCACCTCAAGTTCCCTGTGGCATTTCAGAACGAAATCAGAAATGGCTGGGGTTTAAATTTCCATTATTTACCTCCTTTCATCTCGTCATGGGTTTTCTTTTACATTTTTTTTCAGTTGAAGGGAGTGTATTTGGTTGAAATTTTTTGTGAAGTAGATATGGGTCCATATGAAGGAGCTGTTGGAGAATCTTTTTCTAACCTTGCCTTTGAAGCAGTGGAAAAGATAATGAGCGTAAGTTGCAAATGACGTTTGTTAACTAGAGAGTGTCTTCTGTGGTGTACTAAAACCGCGGTTTATCAAGGTCAAAAAGTAGACTATAACTTATTGCTAGAGGAGCACATAATTTAGGGATGGCCTAACGTTTTAACAGGTGCCTTTTGAACACCCGGTTTCAGTCATTACTTTTATCGAGATTGTTGATTATTTTTTAGCAGCTTCAAACAGGAAAAAGCTTAAACTGATATACAAACAGAAACACACCACTAAGAACTTTGAAACTTTCGATAGATTAGGTCAATAATGAATTGTAGGTGTAGTGGACGGTCTAAAATTCAACTGCTAGTCACTCTTAAAGAATATACCTGATTTGTGACCAGATAATAACTTATTGGACATTCTATTTTAAAATATTTAGAGTAAACTCTTGACTGAGGTTTATTGACTACGCACTTGACATTGATGAATGATCCGTTGATTTTCGTTTTTCTATGCAGTCAGCAAGAGGCGGAGACGACATACGTATTTTTAACCACCTGTCAAATTCAACAGCAGGAAAATCCGGCCAGCTTTTGTCCACGTTTCTGACAAAGTCATGGCCAAAAGGTGGAGAACAATTAGACTCGCGTGACTTGGACCCTCTAAGGGTGGAATTTCTTCTCACCTGGAAGCCAATGACTGGATACCTCAAGTTCACTAGCAGTCCTGAAATTTTGGGTAAAAGTGGTTTCCGTGAAATGTTATTGATAAGGGTGAAACGCTTGTTACTACGGGGACGTGACACATAAGATTTAGACCAATAAAAATATTTCTCAACTTTGTCAAATTTTAGGCATTTAATATTTTGTGACCTTATTGATTGGAAGGAATTTTGATTATTTCTGTCTTACAGGAGATGAGTCTGGAAGGGGTGGTATACTTTCGGATGATTGTAAGGAGACTTTGTTTTTGGCCAAATCCTTACTGGAAGCTCTCGTGAGAGTCATATCAGATGGCTCAGTAACATTTCAAGTGTTGCTCCTTCTTCAAAGGCACAAGGAAACGTTTTTGGAACTCTTAAAGACAAGTGCAGCAGAGATCAAAGATGTTGAACTTAGCCTGGCTCACCGATTAGAAGAAATCCAGGAATTTTTTGAAGTGAAAGAAAATTTGGGCAAATTTATTGGAATGTGTGATGTGATTCAGCCAGGTGAGAGATCTTGAGGCATCCATTTTTTTCGTTTGTTTTGTTCACCACCAGTTTGTTTTCAACCTTAGAGTCAAGGAGGTCATCCTAAGATCTGTTTTGGCATTTTTATTAAGAGAGTAGCGGACTAGAAAAAAGAAACAATAAGGAAAGGCTTTCAGTGGATGGTTCACACCCTTATCGAGGGTTAGTGTGTGACTTTAAATTTGTCCGTCTTATTATTGAAAGTAATCTTTTTTTCGCAGTCGATTCAACCAACCTCAAGATTAAAGTGCTTCAGGATGTTTCATCTTTCCAGATTCGAGGGTTGTGCAAACGGGAAACCGACAACCAAGTCGAAGTCACCTTCTTTATACTTCCTCCGGCCCTAAAGGAGGTACTTTCCACTCTTGGAAGAGTTCAAAAAAGCTTAACTTTCCAAGCTCTTTGGAAAAAATATGGGAATAAGGCACAAAGAGCCAGGGAAAATGATGATACACGAAAACGACAGCTCAGTGTTTGTGATGTTGTTGAAAATGTTTGGAAACCAGCTTTTACAAGTTGGACCCAAATTGTTGCTAGTGTCAAGGATGGCACAATTTCTCTTGGAGATGTAGACAAGCTCTTTGACAGCTACAAAAACCGCAAAACGGAACTTGATGGAGAGTTATCCTGCATGTTTGAAGTGAACACCGGCCAAACTGTCAGCAACGCTGGAGAGCTAAAGAAAACTTTTGGAGAGCGACTTGCTCAAATTGAAAGTTACCAACATCTTCATCAGTACTCCAGTGCAGCTGACACCGTTTGGGAGTTTAAAGAGGCTATGGGTTTTACCGGGGACTTCAAAGTTATCGAAGATCTACGTAATCAGGTATCATAGTCCATATTGTGTATTGACGATACAAAGTAAGTCTGGAAAGTAAACAAAAGTATGTTTTAAAATGAAATGTGGTTATTCATCGCGGTGAATACATTTTTAATGAATTATGTGCGTTTGTCTCACGGTATGAGCACTCCCGATCTAAACCGGTAAGTCTTATTCAGGCGCTAGAATTGATAGTCTTCTATTAGCAGCTGAAGAAGAACAGAGTATGGAGTCGAAATGTCGCAAACTACATCGGAAGTGACAATATCGTAATAAAAGGACTGTACTTCACTAGAAATGAGTATCTTTCTTCAACTGTTGTCAAGGATTTAAGTTTGATTCAAGGAAATCATTTTGGTAATACGGACGAATGTTTTGCAAAGAAAAGCTATTGGCTGCAAACGATAAGTGCATCTCACCTAAATATGTCATAAAAACTTGTTTAATTTCCAATATTTTGGTCTGTAGCTATCAGAAGAATTCAAGCAGAAGCCCTTAACCAGCGTCGGGGAAAGCTTTTCAAAGACCGGTCAAGCTCTTCAATGTTTGGATGTTGATAAGGCTCGGTGCTTCAAAGCAGTGGTAGACAGTAGACGGCTGGTGGATTGGCTACGTTCAACCATTAAATGTAAGTTTGGGCAGGTGGTCGAATGGATGTACAGTAATAAACGAAAACACTAGCCGTATCGCTACTAACCTCCCTAATCCTCTGATTTTGCTGGCTTGCCTTACCACAAAAGGGATTATCACTTTTCACCCGCGCTGCATAATTGGCTTGCTCTGAGGTGATTTGCCGAATCATATTCACTTCGGACCACCCAAAGAGAAACTTTTTCAAAGAAACTATTGAAGTGCGTTGGTGGGGGAGTATAACAAGATAATTTGGTTTCATCAACTGAGTTGATAATAAAAATTAGTCCCCGTAAAGGGTTTCAAAGCTGACGTTTCGAGCGTTAGCTCTGCGTCAGAGCAAATGACAATGGGCTAACGCTCCAAACGTCAGCTTCGAGACTCTTCACGGTGGTAGATTTACATTATCCATTCAGTTGATTAAAACCAAAGTATCGTATTTAGCAATAACTTTGTTTATCTTTCCAATTTCAAATTTTAAAGTCAAATTTAAATAAAACATGCTTTTTAACGAACACTGGAGAGCTCACAGTACATTTACAATAAGCAAAAATGAAAGATGCAAAGATGCCTACATGGGTTCAATTTATCTTGAAGGTTTGACGGAACTCTCTACGATACGAAATCTCTTTCCGCTACCCGGGCAGCACTTGCTCGCGCCCATGCATTGCGCGGTGCGCAAAATTATAATCTCTCCGAGCGTCGGACAAAGTTAAAGTTTTTGGTTTGCAATTTAGTCAGCTGATGTGGTGGATATTACGATAATTACTCGCATCGGTGTTTCTCCATAGAAAATAATGAACCCCTTTAAGTGTCTTTCGTTTCACAGCCACCCAAGAGCTAAAGGTTCTTGTTGACCTGGCCTTGATCTCTGCTGGTGAAAGCGATATGGAAACTGATCGTATATCCAGTCTATATACCAGCTGCCTGGGTTTTGCTCCTCTGATATTTGACATTAAAGAGAGTGAAGAACAAAGAGTGAGCTTTGATCAACTGATGAACACCTGTGATCCTCTATGGAAAGCAGTCGAGACGGATCAGATGTTACCGGAAAAACTGGTAATAAATATCGGGATTTCTTAAATGATTTGAATGCTTTGTTTCAAAGCGTCTCGTTTGCTTTACCTCTTTTAACTTTGTCAGAACATGTTTTACCTAAAATCGTTTGTTAATTTTTTATCCGTATTATTTATTGCTTTTAACTCATTGTCATGCACAACAGCAAACAAAAGGTACCAAATAATTGATTCATCCACGACTTCTACATTTCTTGTAGTACGACACTAGCAGACATCTGGAGTGGTTAAAAACTGTTAAAGAGTCTCATGGCTCGGTTGCTATGACGTCATTAGTGCAAGCTAAGACGATCAACTCCAGTGGTGTATATCTTGTGGGCCATTTGGATGACGAAAAGGGTCTCTCACCAGAACAAGGGAAACGATTGTTATTCAAAGATGTGATCCGACTGACGGTTCCCCTTAAAGATGGAGGTGAAAAGGAGCAGAGGAAAACTTACTCTATTGACGAACTGAAGGATTTGCAGAGTAAACTGATGTTGATCGCAGGAAAGGCTGAAAAAGGGAAAGATGACGTGGAGCAGTTCGTTAGGGTAAGTGAAATACAATAGTTATGTGGACAGTTATCCGTTGAAGTTGTTGTCTAATACTGACCAATTTAAATATCTCTATCGAATTATAGAATCTTGAAAGTGTCATGCGTTTAGCGACTGCATACATCGACCTCTTTGAGTCTGGTTACATTCATCGTATGAATTGGAGCCAAAAATATCACTGTAGCGAGTCTATCGTGAAGGAAGTGAATAAGGAAAGTTCCTTCATGGAAACGTGTTACAAGAATTGGAAGAAGAAGGTCAGTTACGCCAGGAAGGAGTATAGAGAATTGAACTTCTTCACCACGCAGCAATTGATGACACTGAGGAAAGAAATCGCCACAGTTTGCCACAGCAACGACCTCGCTATGAGCAACATTCAAGTGCTCTCTTTGCTGGAAAGTGTTCGTCCCAGTTTGACCAGCGAACAGTTAAAATCAGCAATAGAGCGTGCTTTTAAGGCCACAAAACTACTCGAGAACGCCAGAGGAACAGCGGAGCTGCCTTTGTTCACTCACGTTCCTTCAAACAACGAAATGATGACTCGCAGGTCAATGTTTGACAACAAGAACTTCATAGGCACGAGTTTCTCAACAGCAATCAGTACGTGTCTAGTACAAACTGCATCTATCAAGAAACCGAAGCCAAATGAAACATCGAAGATTCAAAGTTTCTTGAATGCAGCTGCCGATGATGGTTATTCGGAGCAGATCGCGTTGGCTGCTTTGGCGAGTCTAGGTGTTGATGCAAAAGAAGATGACTTACTTTTGTGGTGTCTAGAAAAAGCCAACGAGGCTGACATCGAGGCTCTTTACGAAGATGCGAAGCAGAATCCCATGATTGCCCGGGAAATCTCCTCCTCAGAGGAGGAGTCTATTGATCAGGATGTGCCAGCCGAGGATTTCGGGTATGTTAGTAATACCAACTAAAATTAACTTTGGCGCAACAAGGAACATCATTTTAGGTTAATTAAGAAGTATTTAATCACGATCACTTGACAATATTAAAGTGAAAGAGAGAGAGATAATGTCACTGTTTGCGTAAGATGCTTCCTTTCGAAATAACAGTTGCAATTTGTTTTTAAGTGAGAATAGTTGAGCTCACGTGGTGACTGTGTCAACTTGATGGTTTTCGAGATAAGATATGAAAGGAACCATAAAAACTGAGATTTTTTTTTCTCTTGCTTCAGTGAAAACGTAACCGACTCAGACCTGGTATTGGAGATGTCGTCCACGCCTACTGAAACCATTTTTGCAGAGCAAGCGGTTAGCAAAGACGAAGATAACGAAACAGAGATCAGTCAATATCTTACACTCACTCAGCTTGGAAACATATTAAGAGAACTTTCAGTGTTAGGTAAAACACTCGTTTGTATTCATGGAAAACAGCCAAAAACCGCTGCTGAGGTTTATGAAAAATCTACAGCTGCGATATCAAAATTATTCCCATTTGTTAAACCATGAACATAATATTTATTTCACATTTCAGGAATTGGAACGACACCTCGCACCTTTCCAGCATTCTTAAAAAGGGGACGACCCAACCTCATGCTTGTTCCTGAAGGTAAGTCTAACAGGAACTCAGGGAGTACCTAATCAGATCGGTACAATGTTTTGCGTATTTTACATGACAGCATGTTTTCTCTACCATTATTTCTTTGTCCTACCCATTTTGTTGTAGATGACATCCTTGCTACAGTCCTCGCCCTTTATATGCATGACAAAAAGCAGCCTTTGCCAAGCCATGCAGAGGTGCTCCTTTGCACTCCTTACACCACCACGGAAGAGGTAAAGTGTACATTTCGGTATGATTTTCCTAATATATATTCATATTTTCATACCGTTAATAGTAAAATGAGTCGAGGAGTGTCGTCGCTTAAAACACCACATCTTGATTCTCATATTCAGCAGATTGAGGGAAGTGGGGAAATTTTCCGTTTATGAGTTGAGTGCTTCGACCATTAAATTTGTTTCCTTCTATCTGTTTTTTCCTTTAACGTAGATCGAGTTGCTATGGAGACGTGCAATAAGCGACAAGGAGGGCCGCTTTTATTGTCTCGCACACGCAGATGTGTTGGATTTTTCAGTCAGTAAACAAGCAGTGGAAATGCTTGGTGCAGTGACACGGGGACTTGCTGGCAAGGCTGGAGAACGTGAGTTTGACTTGAGTTAAATGACACGTTTTTCATCGGAAGGTCAAGTCTATGGGTATGAATTATCGGTGGTTTCTGTTACTTCTCAGATTATGGCCTGGTGGTAATCTGCAGTAGCGAGAATGAAGATCGTGCCAACGTAGTAGCAGCTCTTGATCAGTATCGTGTTGCTGCTCCACCATGTCCTTCGCCAGATGACCTGAAAAGTTACCTCAAGCATAAGTTCCAAGCACCTCCTTCTCATTACGGTTACATCAGTGGTAGTAAGATTACTTGGACAACAGCTGGATCCTTAGACCCAGAAAAGTAAGTTCTCGCTGATATTCCTAGAGATTAAGACAGGGGAGCCTCCTTTCTGGAGATACCCTTGGAGGTAAAAAATGTCTAGGAAAAAAATTTACCCTTAAATACAGGTGAAAGAAGCAGAGTTTGTAGAAGTGTTTTGTTCAAACTGACTGAAGTCTCTGTTCCTAGAATGAAGGATTTCAAAAAGAGAAACCCTGTTGTATGGTCCGAGCGGTATGGTTCGAAATAGGTATGGTTCGAAATAGCGGGCTTCTTTTGATGAGGATTGGTGCAGCTAACATACTGATTCTTTTTTTTCAGACTCTCCGTTCGAGTTGTCTCATCACATCGAGGAGGTTTGGGAAAGACTCTGTTTATTCGACGCCTAACAGAACAGCTGCCTAACCTCGTAAACAACGACATGGTTATGACAAATTTGCGAGGACGAGACTCAAAAACATTCTTGCACGTGACCGTACCTCTTCATGGAAACTCCACAGACTCGTCGATGCTTGTTGATGCACTTCTTCCCCATGCAGTGAAGGCAAATGTACCGCTGTCCCGTATATTCCATCTGGACGTGTCACCTTCGGTAAGATACTAAACGCATGCGGGTTGAAAATTGAATTGATATTTCCAGTGGCCAATACTCGTGAAATGCACAACCGGCGCGTGTCTTCTGTCGCGTCAAAGAGCTGGATTAACATTATCTATGTACAAGCGCTGTCAGTAAGATCTTGAGCGCACGTCTTTCCAAGTAAATTTCACATCATTGAATGCAGCTGGGGAAGCACTAGCGAAAAATTCAGAACTGAAGTTTCTTAAAGCTATTCACGCTCTTAACGTAATCTTCTGCTGAATTGCAGTCCCAAGGACAAAGACTCATTTCACTTATCTCAATATTTTATAACATGTTATGTTCTCCTTTTTAGATGAGACATGGTCTGGACACCCTTATTTTCAACCTCCTTGTCCTTGGCTATCTTTGTGACAAGATGGGGAGAGTGTGGAGGAGACGAAACACAGACTTGTACATCATTGAGATTACGACCGATGCTCCCCTACCCATGGGTTTCACTAGGGAGGAAGAAGCTCAAAGTCAACAGGTAAGTGAAAACGTTTCGGAGAGGGTGACTGTCATCTACAGATATTAATTCAACAGAATAATGCAGTAGCACAATCGCGGAGAGGTTCTTCGTCCATTGTATTGTCGGTAAACTAAAATTTCAAATGCTGAATTTGGTGGAAGGAGGAAACAGAACCAATAAGAAAAGTTACCCACATATAACGTAATGTAGTCAGGAAACCAAGCCGTTGCCCTAATAGTGGAAAGCGAGTGCTCCCAGAACAAGGGGCCTGGAAGTTCATGGGTTGAAACTTAGTAGTTTGAGAATTCAAGAAGAGAATTAACTATCCGTTGCTTTAGGGAAAGTAGCTCGTGTCTTTCACTATCTCTGATTGTGATGTCTACTACTCTTTTGATTTTTAGAGACAATCTGGAAAATCCACAATGTCTAAGCGGCCATTTTATGACCTGCTACCAACTATTGAGTGTCAAACTCCAAGAATTGTTCTCAGCCGTTTAGCAGATACTCCAGGTACTTAACTGAAATTCTCCTTCAAACAGCAGTTAGTTGCTGATCATTAAGTGTTTCCTTGACTTTTTTTTAGATAAACAGGACTGTAATCCTCTGTTTGACGTCAGAGAGTTTCGAAACGCACCGTTCCAGAGGGTTTATCAATATCTGAAACTATTAAATGAAGGAAGAACTGTTGACAATTTTACGTTTTCGCCAGGAAATGTGGATGAAGATCAAAGGACGTGCCTCATGCTCCTTCTTAGGTTTGTTGCACGTACCTAATTGAATGCTCTAAACGTGTTAGCAGATGATGTTTACTAACTCTTTCTTTGCTGAAAGGTACATTAACAATTTAAAAATGAAATATGAGAGGTTTCTTTGAAGGGAGACGTCCCTTTCCAACTGGATGCTTAGGCACAAACGTAGAAAAAAGGATTATTTTCTCTTTCTTTAGAAGGTTGTTTAAACAAATTGTTTGGTCTGCCATCATGGTTACTTACTACTATTTAATTTGCAGAAATTGTGGTATTCCTGATCCCTCGTGGTCAGAGATTCGTCATTTTGTGAGTTTCTTGAACTCGCAGCTCCAAGACTGTGAACAGAGTTTTTATTGTGACATGCAGCTGATGAGGGCTGTTTTAGCAGGACCTGATGTCCTGAATCTTGAAGGCTTCCGCTCCTTTGTTGTGCGCTTTATGATACAAATGTCTAGGGTAAGCTGGCTTTTCAAATGTTTGCTCACCCAACTTTCTTATAGGGTTCTCTAACTCTAAATAACTCGGATACTGAGTTTTGATTTATTACCGTGATTAGTCGAGCCTCTGAGTCTTATTACCTCCTAATAAAGAGTTATTTCCTTTCCTTCCAGGATTTTGCTACTCCATCTTTGACAGAAGAGAACACTGTATTCTGTACAGAGGACAACGCAGAGCTTGAACGAAAAGAGACCGAACAGCTTCAACTTAGAAGACGCTGGGAAAGCAGGTGAGAGCTTGACTGTTTTTGCTATAATTCAAAACTTTACATTTTTATTGATTATCACTGGCATTTGTTTTGTGACGAGTTAACTTAGACAGGTTAACTATCACGTAGCAATCGTATTGAGAGCTCGCTTTGCGCTAAAATTATTAGATAAGGACTATATCCTCTCTTAATCTCCCATGTTTTGAATGCAGTGTGTCTCATGATAGTCCTTTTGTTATTCAGTCCTCATCCTTACTTGTTCTTCAACCAAGACCACATAACTATAACGTTTCTTGGTTTCTTCATCAATTCCACTGGCGACCTTGTTGACCCACAAACAAGTCAAACTTTGGAGGAAGGTTTAATGTCCCAACCACTGCGAAATGGTCTGCAGGCCCAATGTGTCGATTTTGCAACAAACAGAGAGACCTCCAAAAAGTAAGTGCCAGACAATAAACCCATTTGTAGCTATTTTTCTTTAAAGACGAATCATTACAATTAACCTTGGTTCCTTCAGGAGTCAAGTTGATAAATTGTTTCTCGCGAAGAGTGTGGTAAGACTGGCAAAATTCGTGGATAAGGGATTCATGCATACGGCATTTAGGGGAAGAGTTCTTCCGGCCTCGATGCAACTCCTAGAAGGGAAAGCAGCTTTTTACCGAAGCTTTTAGTTCCTACGTGACACTTTGTTCCATTGTGATGGATTTTGTACTACATATTAACTCTGTTTTAGAGAGGACAAGATAAATCAGTTATGTGCTGTGATGGGGGTAAACTGGTTGTACGATCCAGACATAGCCTATGAATTAACTACAGACAATGTCAAGAAGATTCTGGCTATCCACATGAGATTCAGGTAAGAGGTAGTGATATATTGTTTTTAATAATCCCCTTTTCATTTCCACCACAAATTACTGTCAGACTATGCAGGGGTCAGAGCAAACTCAACCCTCAGTTTAAATGGCAGCGAAACTGAAACATATTGAACACAAATCCAAACACCATTTTGCCTTTTCCTGGCAAAGTGAATGGGTTTTCACTTACTTCTGAGCTTTAACATTTGCAGATGCAACATCCCTGTGATCGTGATGGGTGAGACTGGTTGTGGTAAGACCCGTCTCATTCGATACATGTGTGGCCTACAAGCAGGGCCTGAAGGACCCCGAAACATGCTTCTCGTTAAGGTGAGTTGATCATTAGATTTTGAATACTTCTTTTCACCAGCAGCGTCCGAACTCCGTATTTTGGTGGTGATACTGGTGGATAACATGTTTTAAGTTATGATGGTAGCCATTGTGATGAAATGTTTTTGGTGGAAGTTATTGGTGGTGATGAAACTGGTGGTGCTCCTCCTGGGAATATTGTATCGATGATGATGCGAGTGCTGTATGTTGCAGATGGTGACGCTGTTGAGGTAGTGATTTCACGATTTCGGTGACGAGCTCATCTTGATGGTGATGGTGGTAAGTCTAGTTGTAGCGATGGAAATTGAGATGGTTTTAATGGTGGTGTTGTCCGTGTTGGGATGATGTTGATACTGCTGGTGGTAGTGGTACATACATATACATACATAATACTTTATAAGCGTGGCTGACGCCTAGCTATATAAAGCCAGTATACAGGTCAGTCACGAAAGAAAAGATAAATAAATTGTCGTAGTGACTTTAAACATTGAAGTAGAGCTGATTCTGGTGGGAAGCGATAGCGCTGCTCCTTCTGCTTGTAAGAAATCTTTTCCAGAAAATAAGTTCAACGCAACACCTAGTTAACAGCTACATCAGTTTCAAAACGTTGTATACACTCCTTTCTGTTGAGACTGAATGACACACACGGTTATTACACTTTCGTCATACATCATTTTCTTTTCAAGGTTCATGGTGGTACAACATACGAAGATATCAAGCTCAAAGTTCACCAAGCAGAAGAAATGGCCCGCGCAAATCAAGATAAGAATATTGACACAGTTTTATTCTTTGACGAAGCCAACACTACAGAGGCACTGACCATGATTAAGGAAGTTATGGTGGACCGTAGAATCAATGGTCGGCCTATTAGTCAAGGGCTAGAAAGGCTGCAGTTTATCGCTGCCTGTAATCCTTACAGAAGGTAAAAGATGTGTCTTTCGCTCTAAGCTTAACTAAGCGTAGAGTGTCTTAGAAATGAATGGTAAGAGCAAAGTGTTGTTTTCTTATGTATTTCTAGGCACACAGATGACATGATCCACAAGCTCGAGTCAGCTGGTCTTGGATATTACGTGAGAGCAGATGAATCAGAAGATCGGCTGGGTAGGGGACGCTATAGGTTTGAATTTCCTTAGACTTCCGTTGGAAAATTGATTTTGAGAAAAGACGAGTGTTAACGGATCTCTGAATCACAGGTGGTGCCTTGTTCAGAATTCTTTGTGAAGCTTCAACTTTGAATGATTCCTAAAAGGGAGGAACTTGCCTACTGGGTTACACCCTTTAAAGAAAAAATAATCGCGATCAAGAACAGGGACATTGTGTCCTACATGCAAATGCGATAAAGCATAGTGGTGAAGTAAAAGGTCGCTTGGAAATTATTTTTTAGTAATAATTGTTCTTCACAGGTCATATCCCATTACGACATCTTGTCTACCGTGTACACGCCCTCCCAGGGAGCATGCGCCCGTTGATATGGGATTTTGGTCAGCTGAAACCAGATGTAGAGAGACTGTATACTAACCAGATTGTCAGCCGTTACGTAAGTATATTCTAATAGTCCCTCTGAACTCAAAAGATGTTCTTTCTAACTCGTAAACTATTAGTCCTCTGTCACATGTTTTATTATTGTAACTCGAGATATGTGCATGTTATGTCATTAAGACATAAAGATAAAAAAGAAATGAATCTAGAAACGCATGATATGTTCAAGAGAGCTGAGTGAACGTTTTCACTGACCCTACGATATGGTAAGTGGAAATAAAAATTTTGAATCATGGTACGAGGCTGGAGTACAGGAGGTATGGCATTTAGTTATTTATATCCTACTAATTTTATGAATAAATCCTGAAAGAAATGAAACACCAGTCAATCAAACTAGGATGGGGTTGTTGCTTTGACTTTTTCCGTTTCCCGGAATAACCTCGAGTGAAAAGAGCAAACGCCACTCTACTCCCCCCTAGACTATCTTTCATACAATTTAATGTTACTTTTTTGTGTTTCGGTTTTTTTTATGATAGATTCTTCACGGAGGACAACTAGTAGGAGACCCTTCTACAGTAGAAGCAGTCACTGAGGTTCTGGCAGCCTCGCAAAAATATATGAGAGATCAATCGGTACGTGAAAAGTTTTAAAACACTTTTTTGCACATTAGATATATTAGTGTTATAAATTACCTTTTCAATCACACAATGCCGGTGCAAGCCCAAAGAGAGAATAACCTTTTTTTTAAATCAAGGATGAGTGCAGCTTTGTTAGTCTTCGTGATGTCGAGAGAGCCATGCAAGTGATGGTCTGGTTCTATAAGCACGTGGATACACTCGGTAGACTTATGAAAAAGGTGACCGCTGAGCAACGAAGGGAGGAAGGTTTAGATGTCGATGAAGATGCTGAGGAGGAAGAGATGGTAATAAAGCCACTTGACATTTTATGCTCTATCAAATAAAATTCTGATAAGATTTCCTCGAAAATTGGACTAAGAAAGATGGTAAACTCTGAAAACATCCCTCGTTTTTGGGACTTTGGACGTACCTTATTGAGTTATTGTATGATCTTACAAAATAATGATCCGGAATGAATTGCTGAAAATTTGATGCTATAAGGCATCATCTCGCTCAAACCACAAATAGGTGTGTGTATCATTGAGGAAGTTCAATTATGTTAGAGGGGTACAGAGTGGGGTCGCGAGAATTCTGTCTAAGAGAATCATGATATTGTATATTCCGCAGGATTCAATCTCTCCTCTTACCCGTGCCCTGGTACTCGCCATAGGTGTCTGTTATCATGCCAAGCTTCAGGAGCGGCGTGAAGAATATCGCACTGTCGTGGCACGCAGCTTTAAGGCGCCATGTCTGCTTCCAGGTGGGCAGAAGCAGATACACCGTGAGATTTCAAGGTATGAGGAGAGTCTAATACAACGTGGTCTACTTCATGCGAAGGAATTCATGACTGAGCCTATTTGACCTTTTACGTACCCAAATAGAAAAACATTCATTGCGGCCAGTCAATTGATAGTTGTAAAAAGTATATTTTGTAAAGGCAAAGAAAGTTTGATCCATATGTATGCGGTATTAACAGAAGTCTGATCAACAAGAAAACAGTTGTGGAGTTCGGGTTTTTTACTCACACCTTTGGTAGTTCTTTACCATATGTAAGCAAGCAATTTACCTCGTGTCCCAATTTTGTCTGTGATAGTTGTCAAAAAGCT
This sequence comes from Pocillopora damicornis, assembly GCF_964200805.1. Lineage (NCBI taxonomy): Eukaryota > Metazoa > Cnidaria > Anthozoa > Scleractinia > Pocilloporidae > Pocillopora > Pocillopora damicornis. The sequence goes on along the minus strand of NC_142673.1, from coordinate 21,336,785 downwards.
GTGCTGAACGAGTTGGATCTCGGCCCCAACATTGCTCGCAACGCAGCCTTGAGCGAAAATGTGTTTATGATGGTGGTGTGCATTGAGCTCAGGATCCCACTATTTGTGGTTGGAAAACCTGGCAGCTCAAAATCTTTGGCAAAGACGGTTGTTGCTGATAACATGCAAGGTGATGCTGCAAGATCGCTACTATTCAAGACCTTCAAGCAGGTTATATGGCCATTTCAGATACACTATAATGTCTTTTTCTCCTTTCCCTAAGTGAAGAGCTATAAGGATCGATGTAATGGGATTCGTAGGAGGTATGTCGATCTCGCCGTAGTCGATGTCCTGGTTGCATTCAAGTTCTAGCTTTGGCTGGGTTATTAAGTTGACCTGGTCAAGACACGTTACTTTAGCAGCTTCTTTCTGCACAAAAAAGTACGAATGGTGATCAGCATACTTTCACGGAAAATAGTTGAATTGCTTGGGGATATTCGTCAACCATTCTCTATCTGGTCACCAACGGTTTTACGTGCTTTGCGTAGTCCATAGTAATTCTGCTTTACGTTTTGGTATCGGGAGGTATACAGTAAAGAGGATGTTAATATCAGAGTCACACCAAGCACTTTTAATACCCCTTCCTTCAAAATAGGGTTGTATGCGTAGTATGCTTATGTTTACTCCAAGGTCCGTTTTTAAAAACAGTAAAACTATCTATTTCATGGTAGGTTCACATGGCATCATATCAGTGCAGTCCCCTATCAACCCCTGAGGGTATCTTGGCGACTTTCAAGCAGTGTAGCAAGTTACAGGAAGGAAAAAATCCAGACAAGTTTGTTTCAGTTGTAGTCCTTGATGAGGTTGGTCTGGCAGAAGACTCTCCTCTCATGCCTCTTAAAACTTTGCATCCATTGCTCGAGGATGGTGTAACGACTGCTGATGACGTCATCGAGACTGACGAGAAACCGCAGCGCATAGCTTTCATTGGAATCTCAAATTGGGCCCTGGATCCCGCCAAAATGAACCGTGGAATCATGCTGTCGCGTGGGGTTCCAAGCGAGGGAGAACTCATAGACAGTGCTATGTAAGTGAATTGTATGGTATCCTTTCGCTTTGGCACTCACGTTAAACCATGCGGAAATGTTATTGCGGTCACATAAATAGTTTCGTTGGACCTTGTGAAACCGTCATAACTATGGTAAAGAAGCTTTAGACTAAAATTAATCAAATTGCTTTTGATCTCCAGTAAAAATGGTAACCTTTTGAAATGAATTTTAGTCCCTCCACCCACTTTGATATGGTGATATCTTGAAAATCGACATTAACCAATAACTTTCAGCATGATAAACACAGAGTATAAAATTTGACTAAAATTTTCTCGAATGTTTTCAAAGTTACTCTGCTATGTTTTCAGTCAGTCCTCCGTCGTTCTGAGTCAGGTTTGGAAACAGACATTCCATGCCTTCTTTAACACATTTGAGAATTGTTTTTCAGGGGAATTTGCTCCACGGATGAAGTGGTGAAAGCTCTTATCCTGCCTCTCATATCTCCACTGGCCGCTGGATATGCACAACTTTACCAGGAACAGAAAAATTTTGCAACGTTAAAAAAATGTGGCAAAGAAGAATTTTTCGGTCTTCGTGACTTTTACAGGTTTGATATCTGAGAGCGTATATTTTATATCGATTCTTTTTAGCTCGCTTCTTTCATGATGAATTGGAAATTATGTGCTCGAAGTGATTCACCTCTTTTGTCTCTTTACGCAAGCCTCATTAAGATGGTGTACGCAATCGCTGCAAAATCTCAACAGAGACCTCGCTGGCATGAACTACAACACGCTATCAAGAGGAACTTTGGTGGCCTGATTGAAGGAGACCCTGTAGAGATATTCAAACGCTACTTTACCGAAAAAGAAGTAAGTTGACGCATAGAGCTAGTGTCGAACTTGTTTCTACATTGCGTTCACTCTATTTGATTGCGATGTAACCAATTATAAAGCACTGCAAAATGGTACATTAAATCATGATCATACAGGGAAAATTTGATCGATTGTATCAGTAGAGGATTATTCACATCAAATGTAAGGGTTTTTTTCATATTTTATTGGGTTGATACATGTATGTTTAGCTCGGAAATTGAGTCAACACAGGGGCAGGATTTAATTATTTGCTTAACCTAACTTTTTCCTTGTCAATGAAGGATGACTACGTAGCCGAAACCACAACAATAAGATTGATCGAGGCAAGTCTTGGAAGGGAAGACGTAGCAGATAGAGCCAATTTTAGGTACATGTATAGTTCATCCCAACCTAATTCTTTTATTCCTTCTGAGAGTCGTTTACAAGTAGCTGAAATAAAATAATGACGGATAACTGTTCATGTTAACTAAATGTCTTACAGTGAAAACCGTTACCTTCTGATTCTGACTGAAAATTACGCCGCCCTACCCATCATGCAGCAGCTTCTTTTGAGAACAGCAGATAATGCAGTTGTCATCTTTGGAAGTAGTTTTCCTAATGACCAGGAATACACTCAGGTAAAAAGCATGGGAGGAACGACTCCTTATATCTTACGACGTTGGCAATACTCCTCTCAACTTCAAAACTAACACATTGCTGTTAACAGAGTCCTATTAATTACAGTTTGCGTCGGTGTCCGACATTTCACGATAATACTTACTTGTCTTTGATTTGGCACGACAGTGTACTTAGGACTTACCATCAAATGTTTACAGAGATTGTTGGAGAAGTAAACGATGATGGCTAGCAAACGTAAACTTATGGATATAAGAACAAATTTTGTTCCGTTGGAATTTAGTTCCATGTGCAAGTCGAGAGATTATTGTTTCTGGTGTTCAGTACAAGAGTCTTAGAGTAAATAGTTTTAACTGTACAACTTATGTCAATAACTTGATATCCAGATTTGTCGCAACATCAATCGCATCAAGGTTTGTATGGAGACAGGAAGAACAGTGATCTTATTGAACCTTGAAAGTCTCTACGAGAGTCTATACGACGCCCTAAATCAGGTGTGAGATATCCGTTGCAAATGTTGTACATTTTGTTCTTAACATTCGCAATGCCTCCCTTCGTTGGGGCCAAGCAGAATGTGCCCTACTTGTAATACTATGCTAAGGAGTATTGTAGCTATTATTGTATATAAAGAAAGATGTTTTTTCGTCTTGTCACGAGCGTGGGACAAAGAAAAAATTCTGAGTCCCCATGAGGTATCAAACCTCAGACCTTCGGATTCCGCGTTCCGATGCTCTAACCACTGAGCCACAGAGACTCCACGGTGAGCGAGGTCTATCGCGAAGTTCATATGACACGCGTCCTGTATACCGCTAGCAATGTCGAAAGCGTAATGTTTGTAGATAGAAATAGGAGAGATGGTAAGTTTTTGAGCTCGGTAAAGAAAAAGAGAAAGATGTTTTTTCGTTTTGTCACGAGCGTGGGACATGGAAAAAAATTCTGAGTCCCCATGAGGAATCGAACCACAGACCTTCGGATATGTATATGTTAAGTCATGTCTTCAATGGTATTGTACATGTGCTGAAGTGAAAAAGACTTGGAAATGTTGAGTCTTATTTCTTGGTATGCTGTATTTCTAGTATTATGTGTACTTTGGAGGACAAAAGTATGTGGATCTTGGGCTTGGTACTCACCGCGTAAAATGTCGTGTTGATGATGGCTTCAAGTAAGAATTTTGGCTGATTACCTACAATCAGTGTCATAATTAGTTAATACTTCATGTTTGAGTAGTCGTATTTATGTGGAGGATAACACACCTGTCTCTTCCACACTCAAATTCATTGACATGACTCCCGTCCCATTCAATGTTACCTGTATGTAGCTTAAGGTTCAGGGAATCATGATACAACATTGTTTTGGCAGAAAGGGGGCGAATAGGTTAGCTTACCAAGTGGAAACGAGATTAAATTGAGGTAATAGGGTGTTAACTAAGGCAGTGTGTCAGCAATTTTGTCACTGATGTAGACAATCTCGATAACTTCGAACATCTTATTAAAAATATTATTTTTTTGTGTTTACTGGTAAGCAAATTCATTTAAGGAAACAAAACAAATCCCCTAAAATATACCTCGTTTCCAACGTTCTCCCAATGTGTCCTCGTAGCTCAGTGGGTAGTAACGTCATACTAGTGTCTTTCTAGTGTCTTTCTAGAGACGAATCCTGTGTAATCCTGGATGATTTCACTCCCTTTTTGTTATTGTGGTTCAGCTGTCACCGCCATTTCGTTACTTGCTATCCTCCGTGGGTTGAAAATATGATTTATTTTATTCACACTGTAATAGTGAGGTTTAAAAAATCGTACTTCTGTTTTGTGGCAGTAGTTTCCTTGACTTCTATATCGATCGACTCTAAGCAGCCAGACAGAAAGCATTGTAAAAACATAGTGTGCTCTTCACGTTGTAGTCTCCTTCGTTGCCTGGAGTACGTTTCCAAGACAATCTTTAGCCTTTGTCGTTTTCATCGTCATCTTCATTCTTTCGTTTTCCTTCGTTTTCCTTTGCGTTCCTTCACAAACGCAATACTAGTGAGCCATAGAGCCTTAACCTATTGTTTTCATCGCTTTGAGTTTTAAGTCGCTCTACCTTACTCAGATTAATCGTGATTGCTGAAAAGGAAGTGGTGTACAACAACTTTCCTATTCCGTTGATCAACCGCCTAGAGAAACACTTCCTTGTGACCTTAACAAGTTTGACTACTGACCAGAAGGACTTAGTACAGAAAATGGGGACCTGGGCTGGTGAATTTGCTGAGGTTTCGAGTGAAGGCAGACGTGGCAGGTGATGTTACAAAAAAAGGGTCTCGAGCCCTTTGTTATGAGGACATTCGATGTTATTGCATTTTGCAGGGTTTGGAATACTGCGCGATTTTGAGTGTGCTTTGTGCGCATGATTACAAAAAAACTGTTAGCTTTTTCTCAATGCTAAGGCACAATTTAAAATATCATTAAGGTAAAGCATTTGGAGCAACTATTCATAATATTTACATTTTATAGATTTTGGGCGACTTTATTTTAATATTTTTAATTTGATGTTTGGTAACAGGGACTTCTCCATCGGAGACGCTTTTGTTGGATTTCACGAGGATACCATTCCCTCAATTGTCATGCAAGTCTGCAATGAAATTGGAGGAGAAGACCACTCATCGGCAAGTTACGACACAGAAGATACATGGGAAATGAAAGTACGCTTCACGGAAATGTCATTTTAAGATAAATACATCTTGATGGCTCCTGCGTGTTTTAAAAAATGGGAGATTTTGCGAGTTGTATGAATTTTTACTCCGTTGAGAACACTTCGCCGGTACAGCGAGCAAATTCTGCCTGAGTATATTTAGCAATACGTTTGAGGATTAATGATTTGAACATTATGTAATTTGCTTATATTTTTTTCCTTCTGAATTATTAAATACGTATTGTGTTACGGACTTGAGATTCTTGTCGATCACCCTGAAAAGCGAGCGAAATATGGGACATTAAATATGACTCCTATTTTTAATTCTTTGCCTGCAACATGAATTGGGCCTCTAATGACGAAGATTTTTAGTGTAAAGTATAGTTTTGCACTAACTAGACCAGCAAAGTAACGTTGTAAGTGTTTTTTTTTTTTCCCACCTAAAAGGTACTTCGAAGATCTCAGATGATGCTTTTAGAGATGGCTACACCAGATGCAATTGCTCGCCTTCCTCACACTGCTTTGGAAAGAAGAGCCCCTGATATCTGGAGGGCCTACTTTAAAAAGCAACAGCACTCAAGTTTGGCGACGTTCATGTCGCACGTGCTCAATTTGGAGGATAGACGTTTTGATGAAAAGCGACAGGAGGGGCTCTTGATTCAAGTTAGTGATGGGGATACAATGCTTAGTTTATCGTCTTGTGTATAGTTTACTTCTCTCTTGAGTAAGACAGAGGACTTAAAAATCACATAAGCAGCAATATTTACAAGCCCTAACAGTACAGTAACGATACCAACATGTTCTAAAGTGGTTGAGTGAAACTGAAGACCCTTATCCGGAGCAAAGTCTTACAAGGCGTTGGAGCACGCCCGTAAGTAATGTCCCATCTTCAAATAATGTTTCCTTGAACCAGGTTTAACCGTAAGAAAATCAGCATCGGACAACTGGAGAAATAAATTTACGTAGGGCTGACTTAATGACTAACTTGTATTTTTAATGTGCTAGATTTGAAGTTGAAAGGGGTTAGTTTACGAATTCCCGATTTAAATTCGAGTTTCAGTTTTTTTGTGAACGGGGTATGGCTGTCCTAACTATGTTTTAAGTTGGCAATAGGAGATTCAGAACGAGAGCAAGGAACATATTTGTAATGCTGACCCTCGACATGCATGCTGCTTTTCATCTTTGCTTTAGATTACTACTCATTCACGTCTGCTTTCTAAAAACGATTTGGAAGACATATGCAATCAAACTGGTTTTGAACGATCGACTGTGGATTCCATAACACTTCAACAGTTTCAAACGGAACAACAGTTTAGGGCTTCAGTTAGGTGAGATCTTGATACAAATCAACGTGTATGGACATTGTAACTACCGGTTAGAAACGAGCTAATAAAAAGATAGAAAGCGTGAAATAAGGTGAGATGAGCTTCCTTTTCTGTCAACTTCAGGGAATAATTGTTGAAGTGAAGAACCTTTATTGGGACATTTTCAAGTTTTGTTTTAGAGCGTTACTTTTTATATCTATTTATTCGATAAATTCTACTTTGGATAATTAGACATCTGCACTATATGAAGCACAACCGGCATGTACTACTCACGGTCTGTGCGAATTTTGTCTGTGGCTAACACATTGACAGCTAAAAGTGTATCTCACGTTGTACGTCTCAAAAACTTTGTTATGATGTGTACCTTTTTTCTCAACTGAAATGAGCCGTCATCTTTTTCCGTAGAACATTTATTGAAGACCTTGGTGGAGAATGTCGTGGTATTCTTCTGGTTCAGTGTGATTCAGGAGAAGAAAACTTCAACCTGATTGCGGGTGCAAGACACATTCTGATGGAAGAACGAACAAACGCGTCTGAAATGCTCAACTTGTCTTCGTTGGAAGCTGTCCATATTGTGCTGATCACACAGCTGCCAAGAATTGCTGGTGGATGTTGTAACTTTGTCGGTTTCCAGGGTGGAAAATGGATGTCCGTTCACATTGATGAACTTCGTCCACCCGGTAGGCACACTCCTTCCATCGAGCAACTCATCGATCGTCCCATTAGTGAGCTTTTTAATGGAGACCCCACTGAGGAAGATGAATCCATGCCAGCAGTGACGGTGGCAGTGAAGCTCCTTCGTAATTGTGTACAAGCGGCTGCTTGTAGGGTTGATAGCGAAACGGAATCAGCTGAACGATCAACTCATAGGATTGAGCTGCTTTTGGATTTACTACCTGATGACTATCAAACTCAAGAGGGTTAGTAAAGAGAAACAATAAACAATATGACATGATAGAATTTCCGAAAAGTTCACAAGTCTTTCAGTTTAAGGAATATAACCTTTTCAAAAGATGCGATCTAAGCTTACAGGGTTTTAAATTTGCCTTTCTTCATATTCGGAAAGCGAACGCAAAATCTCTAAATTTAATTTGATTATTGCAATCATTCAATTGTACCATGGCTTTTATCCTCAAAAGATCCCCAGAAATTTGCGGAAGATATCGATTATGGCGCTTCTTCTCCTGTAATTGAGAAGATTTGCTATTTCTTCATGAAATGATACCAAGAAGAGGAGACCTTCAGATTGGCGAACAGCAGAGTTTTTCCGAGACATACAGAACAATTCTCCTTTTGCTATTGCTGTGGTAGTGTAAGATTAATGCACCACTCTTTTGTAGAGGGCATTGTTATGAAGAAGCTACGAAGGACAATCCATTTATAAGGCATCCCAAAGTTGTGACCATTTTCGTCTCTGGTGTTGTCAGGGAAGTTGCGAGAATGGCAAGGGTGGATTGATTGGGTTATTCATCGCTTAAAGTTCGGAACCTATTTAATCAACAAAACAATATTGGACTGGAACGAGCATCAAACTTGCAATCTTTGTTGATCCATCAAACCAATTCAATATTGGGCGCAGAACTAAAGAACTTTGAGTGTTTTTTAGAATTGTAGTTTTGGGGGCAATAGCTGAAGGAACGTAACATTGTGTGAAGTGAGTGGAAAAAGCCAGGTTTAATGCAGCAATTGGTAAAATTCAACTCTTCAATTTCATTATTTTATTAATTTGTTTGAACCTCACTCCCATCTCTTTTAAGATGAAGAGTCGTTTGCAAGCGTTGCGGTACAAAGAACATACCACCTCTTAAAGGAAAGGGAGCAAACAGCGGGAAATCCACAAAGGTGGCTCCAATCAGAAGCTCTGTCAGGAACAGGGGTGCAGGAGTGGGGCACCTTCAGAAAGGCTCTTCTGCAGCGAGTGTTCTCAGTTGTGGTTCCTATTTTGGCTGAGATCATTGCATTGGCAGACAGAGACGGCAATTTAGATTTGTTGAAGAATGACAACACGTGGGTTCCGAGGCTGTGGCTGAAGATCTTGGCCGACCGTAACATCTCAGAGCTGAGTTACAGTGACATGATATCACCCGCTACTAATGCTGTCCGAGAACGTGTTCAAGTTATTGGCTCTGGGGCCGGTGGTCATCATTTTTCTCGCCGATTTCCGTTTTCTTTTATTATCAAGCAACGCGTGGAAAAATTGTTAAAAGATGCATCTAGCGTCGAAGGTACACGAACTATTTTTTGCATTTGTTTTCCTATTTTTTCACCGTCGTCTCTCTGTTTTACATAATGAGTGATTGACACAAAACAGTCACCCTAACTAAGATTTAGTGTATGATCACCACCATATGAGTAAATCGAGACTGACGACCACTACTGATGCAGTCGTTTCCTAAATTTTCTACTGTTCACGAAAACAGGAAATGGTTAAAAATCCAGGGACGAACATAAAAGATATCACTGAAAATAAATTTTCACTCATGGGAATCTCGATATGCACCATATGTTCTGATGTTCATGACGTTAATGAGGTAAATTTAAGGACTCTGTGTAGTGACAGTTGTCTCATGTATGTTTTGTTTCTTCGGTTGCAGCTCATTCTAGCACCACTCTGTTAGACTCTCTTCGTGAACTGATTGGTAACTCGCAGTTGGGACCCCCACTCGCTGAATTGCGCCGTTTGCACTCCGCGGAACTGCAGTATCTGATGGATTTTGTTCACATGGTGTACAAGCCTTTCAGCGATATGGAGCACGAGGTTTCATTTCTACCTGTGTTTTCATCGCAATATCAGATTTCCTTGGATAATAGTTATATTTTCTTTCGTAGCGCTTGCTTATGCTCTTCACCCAAAGGGCATCCTTTCCCGTGAAAAATCGTTTTAATTGTTACTTTATAAACGTTAGCGATCAAAAACGATGAAAATATATCGAATATGTTACTATACAAGATGGAGATTGACCTTTTGATGGAAAATCAGGGAAAGTGTCAGAGAAAAATATCAAGCTTTTAAGTTGTAAAATGATGCTCTCGTTAGCACGATTACATTTGAGTTTGCTTTTTTCCCCTCTATTCTTTCAGCTTGTTTACGAAGCGATTCTTTCGTCAGCGAGAGAAATTGTTATCCTGGAAGATGAGGATGGTAACGAGTCCATTGATATAGCACTCGTTCATGTTGCGCATAGTAGAGTTCAACACCGTTTGAAGTGTTTTGATACAGTCGTGAAAGCGAATCCTCATCTGGTACCAAGACTACGGGAAGCTCTTCAAGGAAACGAGTCAGAAGTGGTGAGTTTAGGTGCCTTATTGTGGCTGTTTGTAATACGTTAGTTATAAGTTCATCCTTATTTTAATGAGCTCCAAATTTACTCGAATATTTTAAGATATTATATAAACAGAAACTTTAATTAGTAGTGATTATTAACATAATTTCTACCACATTAGGCAAAACTTTCCGTAGGGGTCTCCTACACTGATACATTTAAGTCCCTCAGGCAGGCCAAGTTATTTTATATGTCTTGTTTTATAACTGAAAATTATCACCTCTTTTTAATGGCTAAGCAGTCACAAGCGCAAAATGAGCCCCTCCCTCTTCCGTTTCAGGCAAAACGTTTCATATTGTTTGACTGTTCTGTGATATGTTCTTTTCTGTGACTTTTTTAATCTTTAAAATTTCATACAGCTTTTGGATGTCATAGCATTGAACATTTGTCTTGAGACACTGGAGCCTTCACAAGAGATGTTACTTTCTCCGGAGACACGACGAACATGGTGTGACAGAGTTTTGTCTATAAGGCCAGCAGTGGAAGACATGATAAGGAAAGAGAGGTTTGGACCTGTCACGGAGAAATGTTCAAACTTTGGAGAGAGATCAACAGCAATGCTTGGTCACTGCAGGTAACAAAGCACCCAATTTTCCCTTTTTGAGGTTAGTTTTGACTGTGACATGAGCAGAAGCTGACTAAAGGCTTTGTTGCAGTTAGTTTAATCGGCAGACCTTATTGATAAGACTATATAACCAGTCAGTCATTTTCTTGTTCCGTCTTTTATGAGAGGATTTTGCATGTTTAAATAGTTGGTCTTTGAGCCAGCCATGCTTAGTAAGAGAGTAAGAGAGTAAGAGAGTAAGAGAGTAAACATCGTAAACAGAGAACTTAATGATACATCTTCAAAGAGGTATTTAGATCTTTACTTTATCTGGGCCAACTTGGAAATTTGCTATTTGAGAATTTACAGGGAATGATTCTAGGTTTTAAGGACGACACGAGAAAGCGAATCTTGCAAGGCTTTTGTCTTGGTGACTTTTTGGAATTCTGCCTGTACATATTTCTTAAATTTTTTTTTAAGGCAAATCGTTAGTAGTATCTTGTTTTAAAGGGTTGTCTAGAGGACTCGTTTGGTAGAATGTACTAGGACGCGTATACAAATGAGAAAATACTTATATTATTTCCTTCTTGTGTGGATCAGATCCATGTGGCAGCGAACAGGAGCTGTTCGACTCTTTGTAGAGCACGTGACTTTGTTCGCCGAGAAAGATGATGATGACAATTCCGAGAGCGTTATCAGGTTGTGGAAGGTAGGTTAGAGTAAGGAGATACGAAACGGAAATAATGAACTATAAATAAGAATTCGATAATGCAAACTGCTCTCTTCTGAAGGTTTTGGGAGATGAAACTGACTTTTCATCGCTGAGATCGCTGCAGACCATCGAAAAATTCTTGATTAACTACAGTGAAGACATCAAGCAGAGGTAAACCAGCACGTTATGTACAATTTAGTTGTTATATTTCTACATTATAGGGTCTCAATCTTCGCAAGTTTCGGAGACTGCACAAATTCTCCCACAACTAATTTCGGGTAAAGTCTGACACGAACCCTCTTTGGACTCACTTGTCATAAAGTTTTTCAGGACATTATATCTACTCCAGGCTAACCATCTCCTGATATTTCTCTGGTGGTATTGATTTACTTAATTAAAAGTTAAAGCGGAGTGAAATTTGGGGACATTTAAAGGCTTGTAATTGTGGAAGCTGTCATCGGCCTGTGTCCACTAAAGTATTCATTGGTAACATAGCGTTAGCCACGGCCAACAACTTCAGGGTTGTGTTAGGGCGAGATCACTCGTCTCCGAATTGTGTGGGCGAGGTTCGTTCCAGGACCCTGCATCACACCAAGGCTTGATTTGTCACTGGTTCTTTTCTTTACCCTCCGGCTTTTTTTTCTATTTGGTTCCTGGATTTTTTTCCCACATGAAAATCAAAACTGAAAAATCCGAATCATCCTGAAGTCAATAGACGAAGAATTACATCGCAACATTTTCACAGAGTAATCATAGTTTCTCACAGCTTTAAATGCCAAAAACTTAAGTTATTTTTGACTGATGGTGGGAAACCATGGCCCATGGCCGAAGCAGGAGCGTTATTGAAATTGAGGGTAAAGAAATAATTCTACTGCTATGCTGGTACTTATTCATGTTTTTTTTAATGACCACAGGACAAATGAAGAGACCGCCTCTGAGTTACGTCGCCGATGTAATGCCTTTTTCATGGAGCTGGTGTCAGTATTCTGTTTTGGTGACTCAGTGTCAAAGGACCTTGAAAAGGAAGCTATCACTCTACTTATGCGTTATGTTATCGGTCATCAGTCAACTCAGACCAAGGATTTCTCTCCATTCCCTGATTATGCTATTGATCCCACTCCTGTAGTGCGTTCTTTTCTTCTCCAGCAGCTATTGCGGTCAAGGTAAAAGTGTTGAGAAACAATCTCTTTCTCAGCTAGCACTCACACTTTCTTGTGCCTCTTAACATGTCTGATTTTCTTTTTTCCTGTCTCCAATTTACATTAAATTGTCCAGTTAATAGGAGGATAATTATATACTAAACTGTCTTTAATTTTTAAAAACAGTGTGAAGTTGACAAAGTTGGTGAAAGACCATTTGGGAAATTTCTTGCATGGGGCTCGGAGCTTAAAACCAGAATCTTCGCACGTCAAAGAAGTCTGCATCTTATGCGTCCAGTGTATGGAGGTATGTAAACTTAACTAATACTGTGCTGTGAGGTGAGAGTAGTTCAACTGAAATTATATTTATTCTACTCCGGATCGGGTGGTCCGAATTCGAGCCCTGGCCGGGGTTATTGTCTTATGTTCTTAGGCAAGACACTTTACTCTCACAATGGTTCTCTTCACCCAGGTGTACAAATGGGTACCAGCAAATGTGCTGGGGGTAACCCTGCGATGGACTAGCCTCCCATCCAGGGGGGAGTAGCAATACTCCTAGCCGCTTCATGCTAAGAAAACCGGAGTTAAGCACCGGCCCCATGGGCTACTTGGGTCGTACTACTTACATACCCGAGATGTTCTCTTTTATAACTGTTCTCAAATCTTACTGCCTTTACCTCAGGACATCCTTATCAGCCGTTATCAAGCAAAAATGGCCGATTTGAAGATAACATTAAAGCTCAAACATGCTAAAAAGACTTGCGAGGAGTCGTTTACAGCTCTTAAGGCCAGTGACAAAGATTCTGCTGAAATTAGCGCTCTCTCTCTGGATTGGGTTGCTAAAGGACGTTACGTCTTATCATTGGTGGTAGAGTACATTTACAATTTTTTCATTGAGGGAGATAACAGCTACAAAGACCTTGACGCCAAGAGAGAAGTGATGTTATTATTAGAGTCTGCAAGGAAGCTTTGCATGGAAGTGTCGAGTTCCACACCACAGCAAGTGTCGAGTTCCACACCATGGCTCTACCTGCTTAATCAGCTTGTCAGGCGGTATGGCTTGGACTGTGTCCGAACTCTGGGTGAATATGAGGAACTAGCGTGGATTCTACCTCCAGAGGCCATACAGCAGGTAAACAATGAATGATGAATGAATGGATTTCGTTGAAATGTGTTAAAACTGAATCATAATAGAAAAATAGTATGCATATGTCGTAAGTGTGAGACGGGAAAGGAAAAATCTGGATGCTAGACGGATTCAATTTTGGTAAGTTCTGACTTCGTAGTCAGGTGCTCTAATTACTGTGAACATGTTAACGAGACAGGCCATCTACTATGTGAACTGAATTTCTCAGAACTCAATACGAGTAAATATACTTAAACCTCGTGAATATCTCTCAAAAAACCACAAGTGTTATCAAAGCGCAACGGTTGAGAACTGGAGGAGCCAAAAAGAGGAACAACTTTTGAAAATCCAGACTCTTTCCGTCCTCTTTTTTAGTGCTCATAATTGAACACTTCTCTTAAATGTTTGAAGGCAACAACCTTTTTACATTTTACTTATGGTAATACATGTTGCTTGCTATTGATCTTTGGTCTTCGATCTGCAGGAGGAGGATGTAATCCAAGACAGGTTTATTGTTCATGGAGACCATTATCGTGCCGTCCGTGAGGGGCTGGCCAAAACTGTCATCACTGGGAACATCCAAGACATTGTCACTGCCATTACGGTTAGTGTCCACTGTATATTGTCTTTTTCTATTGGGCCTTTTATCTTCGTTATTGTGGGTTATTATGGATTGTATCAACTCCAGACATTCAGAAATGACACAGATATTTTAGAACTCGTTGGTACTCATTTTTGGTAAATGTATTACGCGATAAAAGAATTTGATGACTTGCGGCCTCCCAATACAACTTCACGGTTATAAAATATCTGCCGAATTGTTTGCAATACATTCTCAGCAGTTCACATTATGTTATTTCCTGGTCATAAGCTTTCTTCTTCGTCGGTCGCTTTCAAAATCTGTTGACGTCACCCGTTAGTTACGTTACTCGTTAGTGTTGCAGCCTCTCCTAAGAAATAATTATACTGGATTCACCCCTGTGTTATGAAGACAGTCTTAATCTTGAAATAATTTGGTTTTATCCACTGAGTTGATAATGAAAATTGGCTGCCGTTAACAGTTTATAAGCTGATATTTCGAGCTTTAGCCCTTCGCCATTCGCTCTGTTTCTTTAGAAACTTACCCCCTTCACTCATTTGACGTAATCTTAGAGGACTTAGAGGTTAAAATTTACAGTTTTACATCTCACAACCATATTAGTGAGCGAAATGTAAGTATCTTTTAAACAATTAAAGTTAAGTCAACCATTTTCATGAGAAGTTTCCAAACAAGTCACCATTAGAACTTTTTAATTTTTTTTAAGGAAACAAGATTACAAGATGTCTATAAAAATGTAATTCTCCTCCTGGTGATATACCGTGAAATAACGATGGCAAATATTTCTCCAGTTCAGACTCAGAATTTGTCTCAGGAGGTAAGGAAAAACAGTGTACACTTTCCAAAGAAAATTTTAATTCTGCTCTGTATGCTTATTCATCCTTCCTCTTCGCTAATTCGACACGTTCTTGCGTGCTACTTTCAGAAAAGAGGATAATTTTTTTTTTCAGCTGAGAGTAAAGCTTGACGATTTCGTAAGAAATGGAGGACACCTGAATGAAACGGTAAGAGCAATTAAAAACATGCGCGCATGTTTACTGCAAAATGGATTGTCGTTGAGGTAACTCGAAAAGAAAGAGACAATAAGCACATTTTTTAATTCCTGATTATTGTGTTAAATATGGTCGACTTGTGTGAAACCAGCGGAATTGGCAATTGAATAGTCAACACTACCATTCTTTTCTTACTCTCTCGTTGTTTAGGCTGTTGAAAGGTTCGTTTTCTTTTTGTAATAAGCTATGTATATTATTTAGGTGCAACATTTCGCCAAGGCACTTCTTGAAAACAAACAAGGTGGAAATCTCAGGGAACTTCAAATCTACAATGGAAAGAGTCCGCAGGAGCACACCATGGCCGAAATTGTGATCCATACAGTAGCAGCTTTGCAGTGCGTTGGTGCGGCATCTTTGGCTCAGCCCCTTTATACTCTCCTGACTGATCCATCGACTATGAAGGTTAATATACAAAGATATGTTATCCTGAGAAAATGTGAAATGTTTTGAGCATAGGTGAAAATGATAACCATAACGATTAAAATCTACTTTCTATTGTTAAAATGGTAAAAGAGCATTTGCATGTCTTGTTCCACACTAAAGGGGGTAGGTTTCTAAAGAAACTGTGTGCTGCTTCGGTGGGAGAGTATAACAGAGTAATTTAGTATTATCAACTGAATTGATAATGTAAACTGGCTACGGTAAAAGTTTTAAATCTTTCAGCGTTAGCCCTCGTCAGACCCCTTCATTATTCGCTCTGACGAAGGGCTAACGCTCGAAACTTTTAAACTCTTTACGGTGGCCATTTACGTTATCAACTCAGTTGATAATTCTAAAGTACCTTATTCCACCGTAGTTTACTGATAGAATATCTGATTGCTTCGTTGATTTCCTGGTACAGAATTCTTTCTTACCAACAATGCCCGAGGATAACTATGTCGAGTGCATGAAGGCCATGGCTGATACTTTGAAACACACTAAATGGGTTGGAGAGTGGTATGGTAAGTGTCTTTTGTATTTTTAGAAATGTTTACGTTGGAATTTAGCAGCGATCTCAAATAAGCATGTACAATTCTATTGTTCCAACAAGAACTTTAAAATTACATCTTACACCTTACTTTCTTTCTTTCAGAGTGTGTCAATTGCAGATATGTATATTTCATCGGGGAGGTAAGGAGATATAAATTTTTTTTTATTTGGACACTAGAGCCTAAATAAGACACGGAATACTATAATATTACTGCTAAACTTCAATTTTAGTAGTAATATGTGATCTTTTCCCTAGTAGAATATTGATTTCAGGCTAATGGAAAGTACCCACGGTTACGATGGGGAACTCCTTTCTGAATCCGCAACTGACTATCACAGACTATGAAATCAAGGGTTGCGTCGGTAGAGACTTACCGCAATGGGTAAGGGAGAAGGGTGTAAATACCTTTCAAGTTACCTGTTACCCGAGTAGGGAAAGAACCTAATGTACTTCACGCATAGTCACCGGCTCTCATTGTGCTCACTAACATAGATTTCATTTGTTTTGGAATAGTGTAAAGTACCAATGGAGCAGGGCACTTGTCCAGATTGTGGAAAATTATTGGGAGGGAAGGAGCACAAGTTCTTTGGAGAATACAGAGTTTCCGAGAAGTAATTTGAACACATCTTATTTGAATAACTTAAACGTTTCTAAATGTTCTTTCTGTTTTGAGGAAAATTAAGGACGAATTTTCATCAAAAAAGGGAGCCACGTTCAGATGTTTTGAGTATTTTTTGTGCAATTTGAAAGACTAACTTCACCAGAAAGGATACTAGAAAATGGAAGCTTGGAAGGTAGAAACACAAAAGAAGAAAGTAATATACTAAGAAAGAAAGAAGATGTTTAAGGATGGAAGAGATTACAATGGATCAAGAGGATTTAAACTGTGTGGTCTATATTCACTTGAGTGGATTCAAATGACCAACTTAAAAAATTTAGTCTCGCTATAGCTATGTTAGGGTATGAGTGAGTGCGTGAGTGACGGTATGTAACAAAAACATTCCGATATTGACCCAATTTTGACAGATGTTTCCCGGTACTTCTAATCGTTTCTTTTCGAAGTATCTTGTTACTCGATACACCTTTGAGTTCCCTCCTTTTGGGATTTCTGGCTTACAGACACTAACGCATTATGTTTTAAGTTCTTGCCGTGACACTACAAAAAAAAGCGACAAGCATCTCAAAATAACTTTCAGTCTCGTCGACGCGTAGTTTTAATTATTTATTACCAAAAAGCAAAATTTTCTTTGCAGAAATGTCAAAATACGTGTTATGTGCGCATCATGGAAACTTTGTGTCAATTAGATTCTATGTTGTCAAATTCTCTTTCCCTTGTGTAACAGGGTACTCATAATTATGTAGGTTGTGGGTTTTGTGTATTGCAAGTGAACAACACTACCTTCTAGCGTTACTATACAACCTCTATTTCTGCTCAATGCTATAACCATTGTACTATATCAGTAGCCACAGGCAGTCTCAGACTATCTATTTTCACAATGCACTTTCTACGACGTATCTATTGTAAGAAATTTGAAGCGCAAGTGATTACTCAAGTGGTATCTACTTTTCAACTTTCTATCTTTAGGAAAGACAGGACCAAAGCTGGCTATGTACTCGGAGAACCTAGCTCGAGACTTACGAAAGCAGAACCTCAAAGAGACATGCCGCCGATAGTGTGCAGTTTGCTGAGGATTATCGTGCACTCGGCCATGGTCATGGGAGCATCCAGAAATCCACAGGTGATTAGTTGTTAGACACAGCGGGCGGCTGTCAGAAAATGAACATTCTGGTAACTTTTGTATCAGCTGCGGTCCTTCTGAATTCCTTTAGAGAATGAATTTTGATCTAGAACGCCAATGTTTTGATGTAGATTTGATGTAAAGAAAAAGAGCACACGGTTCACGTGATATATAGTTTGACTGACCGGTTTTCAGAGTGATAGGAATTCTCAAATAAATATAATGATAATAATAATAATAATAATAACGATAAGAATAGTATTAGGCTTTATTTACAGTGGGTATAAAAACCAAGCCAAGAAGTTGAAAACTCGGGGCAACCGAGAATAAATCAAGTGAGAGTTTCAAGTGTTTGAACCCGGGACCACCAGATTACAAGTCCAGTGTCTACTTGGAGATAACTTTGTCTAAAACCTGATGGAATTAATATCCATATGGTTTTAATTAAGAAAAGCAGCCAAGTTTTTTTTCTCATCTATCTCACTCTTGAATACAATTAAAAATCTTCGATTTTTTTCTTCAAAGGCAACCGCACAGCTGATCACACCTTCATGCTCGTCGCAGTCTGTGGGACAGTTTTTATGGCAGCACTTGCAGAGAGACCTGGATGTTCTTAGTAGAGCACTCAGGTGCAGTGTTGATGACGCAGCTCTGACAGTTCATCTAGCATTACAGAAGATGATCTCGCTAAATGGGGAAAAAACTGGTACAAGCTTTCATACCTTAAAATTAGTGTAAAAACACACTTTGATCAACGGGTAAACTCTCATCCGATGGACTCCCTTATCATCGAGGGTGAATAGCTCTATTCTTTGCCAAACTGTGCTTTAGAAACCGGAAATTTGTCTTGTGCGCAAACTTTAGCCATCATCATAATACAACTATGATCAATTCCGACATTGAGGAGTTAATTAGCTCTGGTTGCGAATTCTAAGAAAAGTTAACATATCAACCGTAAGCCCTCGAACTGGTTGGTCGGTATGATTAAATGAGTAGTAGATAACAGATGACGCCATGGTGTGGTTGTAGAATTAAAATCAAAAAGGGAAACAAATGGCGTACGGGTCGCCGGCTGATGTTGCTGAATTTTGTTCATAATGAAGTAGCAAATGGCAGCAAAGCAGGGAGAACCAATTGATTCTGATGACGTCATATTTAGTTTTGCCTTCACGTTGATCAAACTAAATAGCGAGTTTAGCATATTGAACATAAATTCAGTCTCTCTCTCTCTCTCTCTCTCTCTCTCTCTCTCTCTCTCTCTCTCTCTCTCTCTCTCTCTCTCTCTCTCTCTATTTTGCTATCCAGTTTGTTCATTATTGCCCATTGTTTCCCATTTCTTCTCATACTCTCCAGGAAATGACCATGACATGCTTCTTCAAACTCAGGAAAGTCGCCGCAGCTGGGAGAAAGCTTTTTGCTCTGATATTCTTGTTCCTGTCATCACCGTACGTAAAATTGAGTGATTTCTTTTGGTTTGTTTCGCCAATTGCTTTGCTACATACGATCTTTATTCGTATGATTAGCGTTCTAGTGTTATTGTTATTTTTGCAATATCTTCCCAGCATCTTGACGAGAATCTCCAAAACGCATCAAGACTTTTGATGGGAGACGGGAGATTTGGTACGCTATTTCATTTTACTTGTTGATGCAGTAAAAAATGCGCGGGAAGCGAATCTACTAGTAGTAGGACTAGTGGATTGGAGGGCTTTAGTGCTATCCCTGAAAGAGGCCTTAGCTGGTAGTAAGGCGTTTTTTTTCAATTTTTGCTAAAGCGCGCACAGTTATTACAAACTCTGGCGAAACCGTTGAATAAGAAATTTTCACACATCTTTGTATTGTGTCCTTTTCAGGAAAGGATCCGCTGGTACGTCAACTTTACGAGTTCGATGAACAGATTAAAGACTTATCTCAGGGCGTTAGGCCCATGTCTCGCGCTCTTTGGAAGTACAGACACCGTATAACTGTTGAGCAACTGAGTAGCTCTTTTCAAAGAGAAGTCCTTTCTGGTGGCGGAGGGAAATTCAAAGTGTTGGACGCTTTCCTCAAACAGGTAACATCAACATATTACTGCAAAGGGTTGGGGTTCTGTACTACAAAGATTTTCCTTGTCATTCCTCAAACAGGTAACATCAACATATTGCTGCAAAGAGTTGGGGTTCTGTGCTACAAAGATTATTCTTGTAATTCCAACCCCTTTTTCTGCCTAAATTTCGGGCAGCATCTGCTCGTGAAAAACCGAAGGCAGTTTTCTTTTAAGTCTCTATCTTTATTTGTTTTTTCCTTTTTAACGAATACAGGAACACAAGTTGCGTTTCGTTCAGTTTCTACCCGATGTTGTTCGCCTCCAGCGTCTATTAATGGACAGATTCCACCGAAGAATTGACAGAACAGATGCTGAGAATTATACCGTCCCTGAATTTCTCAAGGACCTTCCCAAAGGTACTAAATAAGCTACAAACCTGTATCCGATATAGCCAATGCCATGGCAATTGTTCAATGCAAAGGGTTGATATTTTGAGATGCTTTTCAAACAGTAAGCTGCAGTTAGCAGGTGCACCTTTCCCTGTTAGTTTTTCCACAGGATATCTTTTGACGACTAGAATGACAGAGGTGTCAAAGCTATAGCATTTCTACCCCTTGGAAATGTGACGGCTAAATTTCAATTTCGTTTATTTATTTGTCAAAAAAAATGTTCATGGCCAGAATTTTCTTGGTAACTCTTCTCGGGTCATCTGCGCAAGTAAATTGCGTCCTAGACAAGATTTGCCTTGATAAGTCTCCGTGTTTGATATTTTCCGTATGACTTCTTCTGGATAAGGATTTTTTGTGTGAATTTTACTGAAGAGAAAGTTGCCAGTGTAAGTGCAACTGTGATGACTCTTGAAGTAAATTTTAATTCTGCTGAGATCAAATTTGTCTCCAGGATCTGTGAAAGAGGAGTATACGAACCTGTTCCAGAGTTTCAGGAATGCATGGAATGCTTGCAAGTCATTTCTCGGTGATCAAGGTACAATAATTGTTCCGTTTTTCCAGGGTACACGAAAGAAGGCTTAAGTGATTATTGCGACCAAATTTCGTTTCTTTCTGTAATAAATGTTTGTTTAGTTACTTAGTAATTTATCTGAGCCCAGCGTGGTGAGATGAAAAAGGCCAAACTCAAAAGTGATGCTAAATTTAGATTCGGATGAGGAGTCAAAACTTAGTCATGAAATAATACCTCGAACATTTGATTTGCCGGTTTTTAAAAAAGATCATACTGATTTAGAAAAAATGCGGTATTTTTCTCTTGTTATTCTTTCTATCAATCGAATTTTTTAATGTGGTAATTTATTTCAACTTTGACTCAAAGTCAGTGTTTTCGTTGATTGTTTGTTCTAGCAGTTTTACCGTGCCTTCTTTTGAGTACTTTCATCTGGTTCTAATTTGTCTTTGTCATTCTTTACACCCCAAGGTCGCCTGCGCGTTCCTCAAGACCTTTGTAATACCACAATCGACAACAACTTTCCAATCGCAATGGTTCTCCCCAGCACCACCGGGATGGGAGTTTGTTCGACCTCACTCACCTTCTTCCTGGTTAATGCAAATAACGAGTGTCTGGGAGCCTACCGTAGTGCAACTAATCAAGATAGGTACATAATTTTATAATGAACAGCTTACGTGTTGCCATTTTCCTCTTACCTTCTATAGAAGCAAATAGTTGATCGACATGATCTTTCTCGAGCTGTCTAAAGCGTAGATAACGTTTTTCTACTTAATTTAGGTCTAAGGTGTTTGTCAAACTGACTGAGCTGCAATATGAGACTGATATCAGCATCCTGCAATCAGTTATCGTCTCCTCTAAATGTAGCTTTAGAATGAAAAATGTCATTAATTGGGGCTATTATTTTCGAGAATAATGTACATTGGAAATAGTTACGATGTTGATGAAAATAATTTTCCGCTAGTCCTGCTCAGTCTTGGATAATTACCCCACTAAGCATAGGACACTCAACTACAGACAATTACAGTCATTATTATGCATTCAACTTACTATCTCTTTTCTGATTGACCGAAAGCCTTCGGTGAATTTTCGATATCAGCGCCTGGGACGTCATCTAGTTTCAGATTATACAATTGTCATGTCAAGGACACTCAAGGTCACGCGTAATCATGTCACGTGTAACTGCAGTGCCAATTTTAAGGGTAATCACGTCAAGTTCGCGCGCTTTGTGTTGCTTGCTGATTTGTATATTTTTACGCGTTTAGAAATAAATTATCGATTCCGCCTACTTTTGTGAACATTTTTTTTCCTTCAATGTATTATAAAACAATTATTTGATTTGGTTTTTGTGATATCTAGAAAAATCAAGGTCTTGGTAAGGATTATTAGCCGGCTCAGCCTTCGGCTTCGGCTGATAACCCCTAACTCGACCTTGATTATTCTGGATATTACAAAAATCCTCATCTCATAATTGTTTATGAGTAAGATCCAACTATACATCTCATCTGAAATATTATTTTTCATTTAAAGTCCCTTGGAGCGTGTCTCCGTATCAGAGGTGACCTTGTCGCACTTAATAGCCTATGATCCTGAAAGAGACCTGCTGCCCCTCATCCTGGCTCATTGTAACTACTCTCTGGAGGTGGGACAGGAGACCTTAGTTCACTATGATTGGGCGGCTCTGGAGAGACAGCTGATAGACAGGTTGTTGTGGGGAAGGCCTTTTGTCGAGTTCAAGGTAGGGTGGAAGTATTTAGAACACATAATGTATGATGAGAAAAAAGCATTTTCTGTTTTTTCAGTAGAACTCGTTTTCACCGCACAGGAATGTATTTATTCTCTTCATTCTCTTACTGAGTTTGCTTCAACCTAGTGCAAACAGTTTCAAACTTATTTTATTAGAGACACGTTTCTCTTTTGAAGATATGTCTCGACCAGTCATAACAATTTCAGTTGATGGATAAAAAAAACTTATCTTTTTTCACCTTTCAAAGATAGGAATCCTGTGAAAAGTCAAAGAGGGGTTATTTCTAGGGTAAAGGGCTATATGCAAACTGCTTTGGTTTTTGGAAAGTATGTTGCAAACAGCGGTGTCAGCCCCATTTCTTAACACTTAGTGCTATTCGTCCTTTTTAACCTTTTATTTGAATTACTTGTCCCTCTGGTCAGTATCTGATGACCAAACATTCGAAAAAACAAAAAACAAAACAAAAATTCCGTTTTGAAGACGCGTTTAGAGCTTCGTTATGACCATCCCTTCACAACTGGAAGAAGAATTGCAACCAAAGTAATTGTAATCTCTGTCAGCTTTTTTTCCCTTTTGTTTCAGGAGGAACGTTTTGCGTTCAGCCGAGACACCCGAGATGACGCAGTTTTCACTTCCCTAGCTGGAAAAATTCCTCAGGTAAATTTCATAGTTTCCCTTTTTTTGTTTCAATATATATATTTAACCAGTGTTCTGTAAAGTTCTATAAAAGAAATTTGCTCTCGCCTTAGTTTCACTGACGCACCAAAGAATAAAATCTCAAAGTGTGGAATGTTTGAAAAGGAGATTTGGTGTTGGTGGGTGTCTGATAATGCTTGATTGTCGATGCAAACTGGGGGTTTTAAATTGGGATAACATTTCAAATTATCTTCATTTATGAAATATGTTTATTTATTTAGTTATGTGTTTTTTCATCTATTTTCTCATTTACTTGCAATCTAACCGCTTCTAACAGGTATTTAACGTTAACAACTGAGTTGAAAACGTAAATTGGCCACCGTATAGATTTAACTGCGTGGTTGAATAGAATGTGGTCAGTGTTTTCCTTCTCAGCCGTTTGTAGTGCTGACTGTCGATCAATTTGTGGGGCACGGTGACCGCATTCCATTCACTCTCACATTTCCCCCTCATAACCACGCAGTTAAATCTATCATCCTTAAAAAGATTAAATTACTCCAAAACGGTTCAGAGATTGGCACTATCTTTTCTCAACCTCCACTAATTTCATTCAAACGTGACAAAAACATAGGCAACTTTTTTGTCAGAAGTTCATTTCAAAACAGTGACCAACCTGGAACTTTCAAGTGCGCTCGTCCACGATGCAAAACTTGTCCTTTCATTCCTAACGTAGAGAAAATGTTGGCACCCAAGAGATCCATTAAGATCACTGATCACTTTACATGCACCTCCGCCAATGTCATTTACTGTATAACTTGCACTGACGAAGGGCTAACGCTCGAAACGTCAGCCTTTAAACTCTTTACGGTGGCCAATTTACCTTTCCAACTCAGTTGTTAACTAAATTACCTGTTATACTCTCCCACCGACGCAGTGCCACAGTTTCTTTAGAACCTTACTCCTTTACTAACTTTTTGTAGTTTCATTGGGAACGAAATCTTGCTTCATTTTTTGCTGTTTTGTCATCTGGTCTGTCTTTGATTGTATTTTTGGGAAACAGGTTTATAGCCACTTTGATCCGTCTTGACCACGGAAAGAGTAGTACATTCCACTTTCTAACATGATAGACTTTTCCCTCCAGCTATTTAAGTTAACGGAAGCATGTTTTCGGCTCTGAATTGTTTTTGTTATGTCGACAGTAATATATTTATAACATTATTACGATGTTGGTGTAGTCAAGATCTAAGACATTTACACCAAGTGTTTTTTTGAAGGAATCAATTTCCCGCGTAGTCGAAAGTCAGATTATTAATGATCTGCGGTCTTCCTTGTCTGATGTCTGTGATGTTATATCGTCACTGGATATTGCCATTGGTTTTCTTGCCTCATCGGGTGGCCAGCCGGAGAGGCCTTTAAAATGGTACTTACATGAGGTACTTAAGCTACCCAAAGATCGAGGTCTCAAGAGTGCAACGGTGAGTAAATTTCTCCTTTTTATTTGAAAGACTCACTTGAGCGGTCATCTTTCTTGACTGGTGCAACGCTCACAACACCAATATCTGAATCAAAATGTTCTTGTTTGTTACTACAAAAACTCATTTCTGGACGCCAGAGGTTGTACAGCATTCGAACGATGTGTAAGAGATGTATAATAATATTTTCTAATAGTTAACTGAAGGAGAAGCCCTGTTTTCGACTGTTTGCTCCTACGCCAGCAATTGTTTTATTTAAGAGTGTTTTGATTCTTCCATGGGTTCTTATGGATTATGCCATCTTGTTGCAGGCAGAGCAGCATTGCAGTTTGTCCCATACCCTGGCATTGTGGCGGCTTATGGCTCTCGAGAGAGCAAAAATCAAGTCCAGGAACAAACAGGTTAGGTTTGAAGTAATTTTTTTCATTTTGATGGTTTTAATTTTCGATCTGTGTAATTTCCGTCACTTTTTCTGGAACTTTAGCCTTATAGCATTCGTTCGTTTACAAATAAAAAGGACAACTGCAACTTCGTTCAAAGTTTGATTAGTGTTTCTGTGTGCTCTACACGAGATGTATACCTTAACTTTACCGCAAGGTCATCAAAGTGTAGTTTTGATATTAAAGGTTTGGTATTAAAGGTTTGGTTAGTTGTGTTTAAGCTCGTCAGACCCACTTTAAAACAAACCCTTTTCGGGAATTTTTTTTCAGGAGCCTTTTGAGCAATTATCCGACGTTTTCAAGGAAGAACTTGGCTCAAGAGAAAAGGCCAACCTGAATCGCGAGTTGCGAAAAATCGATATGGACATATTTCTGCCGCAGCTACTGCAGATTATTCTTCTAAATGTGAAAAAAGATGGCGAAACGATTTCGACGATGATGTAAGGCGGGCTATTCGAAATGTTCCATTCTATAATGCGTCAATTAAATAAGGGCCAAAGTCGTTATCTTATACACTTATTACGGTTGCTTTCGTAACTTCAAGAAATAACGCATTTTCCACCGTGCCACTGTCGAGCTATGAAGTGCAAACCATGAAAGTCACGAGATTTCCTTGCCCTGTTATGCCTAATATATAGACGTTTGGCTTTCAAAAAACCTGTTTCTCAAAAAAGATATTTGTAACTTTTCTAGGTGATATTATTTCTTGGGAGGGATGATATCGTCAGTGTCTTTTCTTGTATTTGAACCAAAGGTTCTAATGATGAACACTTTACTGCGCCTTGTTGTTCAATTTTCCCTAAATTTCCTCTCTAATTCAAAACTCCTTTGCATTATGTAAACGAGCTTGTGGTTCAAGTCCACGCTCAATTCTTTTTAACACTGGTATTTAAAATGTGAATTGAAAATAATGATATCCTGATATTGCTGATTGTTAGGGGAGAAGAGTCAGTTTCCGGTACATTCTTTGCGGCTTTTTAAATCCTAACTTTAACTAAACAGCCTTGTGAAGTACTATACTTTAACAGGACTAAGATCTAAATACAAATTTATTACAGCTTTGAAGATTACCTTGAATGTTGTTTAGCCGACAAAGGCTTGGAACCAATCCCAGGAACAGAGAACATTCCGGACTGCGTCAAAATGGCTCACCTAAAGGACGTTTGGAACTCCGCTGTCCAGCTAAATGACGACTTCCACAAAGATCGTCAAGCATTTCCATCTTCTCCTTAATTTGAAAATGTTGGCATGTAGTAAATACTGCCATTTTTGTAGCTACTTTAAGGTATTTCGTTGTTGTAGTTAATGAATAGGGCCAGCCAGTTTGTTCTGCCACGTATATTTACCTTTGATTTATTTAGAATTTTAGAAGAAATTCCTCTCGATGTCTCCCTCTGCAAAAATAGTAGAAAAAGCAAGAGCTTTTATGTATAAGAAAAGTAAAGCGGAATGGTATTATTTATTAATTTTTTTAATAATTTTTTCTTATACGCTCTAAAGGCATGCAAGTTTGAACCGCACTTTCAATTAATGTTAAGTTAGTGTAGAAAGTATCTCTTCCATTAAACTTTTGCATAAATTTTTTCTTTGCCGGTGTTGGTGTCTTCAAATGTAATGTAATAAGCACCCCGCCCAAAGTTATGCTTGGGCAAAATTTTTATGTGCATACGAAAGGCCCTGATAAAAAGATCCTTTCTCGCAATACTTCCTGTTGTGATTATAGTTGATTCAATTAACCGCTTTTCTCTCTGGGCCATCGTTCCTGCCAATTTAGTCGTAAAAAAGACGAAAACTGAGTGGCCGGTTCTTGAGCCAACACTTTCCAGGCTAGGAGAGGAAAAAATTTTTTACGATTTTTTAGCTATGAAGGGTAAACCCACCAGTCGTCAAAAACCACAACGTAATGTATTTTGTTGTTATCCTGAATGGGTACTAGGAGTACCTTGGTCACCTCGAAATGTGAAAAGTATGTCGGTATTTGACAGAATTATGAGCCATTTTCCTCCGGAGGGAAAGCTGTAATACATATGGGAGAGGTTGAAAAGAAAGTAAGTTTTAAATATGATTTTGATCTGCATAGGAACATGTTAGTTCTTGGTTTTTTTATTGTCTCAATCGTGCAATCATGATGACCGTGTAACTACGAAACTGAATTAATTAACACTATTACAATGTGGTATGCCTATCATCAGATGACTGTAGTTTTGCTAAGATATATATGTTATTCACCAGACGGGAGGTCCGTATTGGGAAAAACTGTGCCTGAGGACAAGAAAGCGGGAAAAATTTTTCCCAATACGCACCGACCTTGGCTGGTGAATAACATTTTTATTTTTTCTAAAACCTAATAAATGGTTGCGAAAAGAACCTATTGAGCCATGAGCGGGCCGGATGGGGAGAATACTACCCGCTCTCGGAACCAATCAGATTGCAGGATTTGTAGAATACCGCTCGCTCACGAACTGAGAAAAAAATAAATCTTGTTACGAGATAACGGGATGAACCTGATAATATGAAGGTTGTTTTCATTCAGGGACAACGGAGGAAAGGGAGTTGCAGTGTTTCAGTGAAAAAATATGATAAAGGCAAAAAAGGAAGAAAACAATATCGTTTTGTTAAAGGTAATTTAAAATAAAATTTTGCCAATGTCTAACGTTAACGTTGTCTTTCATTTTATCTTGCGCGTACCTCCCGCGCTTCCTTGTTGTCAAAAAGAAGAAAAGGTACGAACGAGTTAGATGCGATGGAAGACTCGCGATCTATCTTTAAAATATGCAGGGGTCTCGAGGCGAACGCGTAGGCTTGAGATGTTGCGCTTAGAGGAGTGATTTCGCTTCAACTCCCCCTATATGACGGAAATACAATCTACAAATTTACACTCACGACTATAACGCCCAAACAGTTCTGGCACAGGTGATATCAGACACAGATTCCTCAAGTGCAGTGACCGATACGGTTAATAAAAGTGCATCTAGGTGAATATTCCCTTTCTGTCACTCTTAAATCTGAAAACTCGTAAACATATTCAAGAAGAGAGAGTCCTTTTGATCTTCCTTTCCAACTTTTTGTATAATACTGCCGGGTTTCCAAATTAGGATGAGCGAGATATTCCATTCTACACCATAGTGTATATTGTATTGACAAATGCCGACCTACAGGCACCTAGCAACTGACCTGCCACTTCCGGTTTAATTTCTGAGAAATCTATCTGCGCCGCTCCTTCCAAGAAGCATTCGTTCGAGAGTTTGACGCAATCTTGAAGTGTTAGTGACACGAGTAACATGTCGCTGTAGCTTCTAGCAATGCAGTGCCCCGAATGTGGATGCACGGACTTGAAAGATACTTTTAAATATTGCCCAGAATGTCGTTCTCCTCTGCATCACGGTGAAAGAATTCTACGTGGCCAGAGAAAAGTTCCAAATGCGACAGTGGAGCAGCCGCGAAGCGATGCTTCGGCAAGAGGACACGACTTCGGAAAAGCGAAAGAACACGTTGAAGGTAAATTGTGCTTTCATGGATGGAAATTAAGACACTCTTCTAAACGTTGCTCAAAATTGAACTCGATCCGTGAATAGATTTAGATTTTGTCTGGCGCGCGATGTATAATCATTGGCGAACTGTTCGGTGCGAAACCATCTGATGATTTATAGATTAGTAGGCTTTAATATCAACTCGAAAAGGCTTCCAAAACCTTTCTCATGTTATCGATAACCAAAGATAGGTTCTTTATTTCAATGAGACATTTTGGGTCCTTCGAAAGTGAAAGTGGTTCAAAGTAAGTATATTTTTCTCATCGTACATGCATAATTTATGCAGATAATAAACCATTCCCGGAAGAATGTTTTGACTTTCCTTTGTTTGTTTGTGAATCATTTCAGCAAATAACACACTGGGGTTTGTGAATTTGCTTGAAAAATCACAGGCAACCCGAGCATGCTGTCTGTGAGTTAAAGCTCAAAATACCCTTTCATCGTTCAGACACATGTGATCGTCAATATCCAGGCCTTAAGTCCTATAAAGAGGCAACTAAGTCGGTAACACTGATGATGTCAAAGCAAATCAGGCCAAAGTAGAAGAATAAAGGAATTCTGTCTCGGTTCCATACGATATAATTTTGAAAATACCACTCATTGAATAAGTACATATTTGATCTTATGTCTCACTGGTGGGAGTTTTTCCGAGGAAGTTGTTGACCTATTTGTGGTGACAGTTGTTGCAAGAGTTCATTTTATCTCTCCACCCTTTTCTTTGTCAAAGTAAACAGTGCTTAGAGGCAAGAATTTGTGTACAAAATCACGTGAAAACTGGCCAGAAGACACAAGGCTTTAATGTAAATAGTATATTTTGCCAGATTATGACATATTTCTGATTCAAGAGAATGCTTCAAACACAAACTATTAATGGCCAAACTCAGGGAGTCTCTGTGAAACATGGGGTTCAAGTTGGTGATATTCATAGATCTACAGTCATTCATTTTTCACTTCGTGGGTTTATTACCAACCAAAAAAATGAGCAGCTCCCAGTTGGATTGTTATTTCAGTTGGCAGAGCATAGCACTGGTATATTAGAAGTCATAAATTTGTTAAGTTCAGGCCTGGATTTTTTCAGCCTCTATTTTCACCACTGCTTAAGTACTCTTCATCACTGCAAAGATCACTCTCATCTTTATTAATTTAGTTGATTGTTTAATGATGTATCAACTGAGATGTTTTCAGAAGTTTCTTCATGTTTTCAGAAGTTTCTTCATGGAGGCTCTACAGATAATTCATTGACACTTTTTCACAGAAAATACTTCATTTATGATCAGCCAGCTGTTAGGTCATGATTTTAATAACTGAGGAGTTTAGGTTTACCCAAATGCTTATTAGGGTAATTCCATTTCCCAATAGTCTTGAAAAACTGAGACTCCTGATTTACAAAACAATATATTTTAAGGGTACTTTTTTAGAATAGGGTTGGATACTGAAATGCATGATTCAAAGCCTAAAAGGTAGACAGAAGCAGCTACTTGAAAATATTTTTTTAAAATCAATGAACAAACAGGCTAATGCACAAAATGTCCTAGACTGTTTTTAACAATTTATTGTAAACTATTTTCATCTAATAGAAATTCCATAAAAATTCACTTGAAATTATTTTTGGTCTGAAATAAGGTCCCAATTTGAAGATTTTATGGACAAGCACTTACAGACAAGCACTCAACCAAAATATGGTTGAGTACCTATCCCAATGGTAAAAAAAAAATGCCTGGAAAATTGTGGACTATTAATGTCAAAAAATACCATCACCGACAAAACTTATATTCCATATAGCAGTTGAATTTGGTTGTTTTTTTTCACTCTGACAGGTACTTGAAAGAAACCATTATTAATTTATTCCACACAGTCATGACTTGAGCATGTGTACCTCACAATTTCTTGAAATTTTTTTTTTCTTGCTACTTATGTAAACACTCTGCACTTTCATTCCCTAGCAATTGACTGGTAGCATGTTGTGAATGAAAAATGTTTGGTTAACCTTTTTCAAAACAGTTTGATTAACACCCCCCCCCCCCCCCACCCAGATGTTTCTGGACAGCTTAAATTTGTGAAGTCCCTTATCTCTAGTGAGTTCTCTGAAAACTAAATCCCATTTAGGTTTGTTTGTGAATCGTTGTTTTTGGGAAAAATCTTGTAGAGTTAGTTATTTTGGCAGTTTAATACATGAAGGACTAAAGCCATTTTCCTCAAGAAACCATCTTCTGGTCAGAAATGTTTTTAAATCTTATTTTCCAAATGAGGAATTTTTTGGTTTTCCTTACACTAAGGTGATGGGCAAAATCAGCAGTGCCTGCTTTCATACAGAGATGAGCATGGGACCTTGTTAAGACAACAAACACAGCCTACGATTCACTCAGGTCAGCCAGACATCGAGGGTGGTTCCACCTTAGTTGATCGGTCAACAGAGAGCGAGAGTAAGTCACTGGAAAGCCATCGTCATTCGGCGAACTTCCCACCAACCTCCCCGTCGCCGACAACCTTGCCTACTGTGAGAGACAGAGGTCTGCCCCATCGAGCCGGCGCTTCCACCTCTTACAGTAAAGAATCGTCGGGTTTAGAGGATAAACCAGGTAATACAAAGTCAGCAGCAACACAGCGTGGAAAGCAGCCGGATTTTGTCGATAATGTTGGTTTAAATAAAGGATCTACTGAGAGACATGACAGTCAAAATTTCAAGAAAGATGACATCTCTGGTGGTGAAAGCGTGAGAAGCCCAGCAGAACTTGGTCAAGGTGACGTTGATACTGATCAGACCGGAAGTTATGATGGAGTTAATGACACAAAGAAAGAAGTCAGACAGTCAAAGAAATCATCAAATCATGGCCAGATGACCTCAGCCAACCAGAAACAAACGGGTAACGAGAAGGAAGCAGATAAGAAAGCTGACGGAGCGTGGACTGGCAAGAACCGTCGCCTTACACCGTCTAAGCAATCTACTTCTAGCGAGAACGTCACTGAAAATTCTCAGAAACCTAAGGTGCAACCCCCGTTCAATTCAAAATCTCAAAAAGGTGCCGGAACCAAGTCCGCTGAGGTAGGAAATGTTAAATTGTTTGCTAAGCTTGCTACTACGATATGAAACAACCTTTTTCCTGCGGTTTTAGAAACTTTTCCATTACACCATTGAAGAATCTTGATTACTATTTTCCTAATATGTCCATACCTTACTGTCTGAAAGAAATTATCTTTGTACTTTTTGACTAAGAGTTTTTATGCTATGTTTTCTAATTTTTCATAGGTACAAGGTAAAAAAGGTGAAAAGACTTCAAGTCAAAGTTCACAGTCGTCCAAGAGTAGAACTGAACAATTTAAAGGCGATAAAGTCGAAACTGACACTCATGTTAGATCACCTTCTGGAGGAAGAGAACCCGTCTCAAAAGATCCACTTGAAGGCACAGGGAACGTAAGTAATGGCAAAAAAAGTGCTTAAGTGGAGTTTGGAGGAGATGATTTTGTATAGGACGGATCCCTTTTATCTCACGTTTCAAGAGCATTGGGCAGAAATAAAGTACATTCAGGATGAGTTACCGCAAAATAAGTGTCTTTCAACGAAGAAAGTTTGGGCTGACTGAGCAAAATTATCCAGCCCTCCTCCTCTCTAAGAATGCAAAGTTCTGTCTAACTTAAGAGCTCATTGCAAATTACAAGTTTGTTTTGTTCTTCACAATGTTTAATTTTGAGCAAAGGCTGTGAATGAAAGAATATATTTCTCGTCATAAATTGAAATGTAACGTACCAATTGAGAGGCCCGTAAGCTGGAATATTGGGTAGTTACTGTTGATATTCCTTCTATTGTTGTTTGCTCAAAAGGGGCTGCCAGAGTCGGAAATGAAAGGAATAAGAAGTCTTCTCGGCTTAGTTCTTAAGTTATTACAGTTTCCAAAGCTAGTGGATTATCACGACTCAGCTCGAAATGTTTTGGCAGTGATCGTGAGACGGTTTTAGTGATTGTTAACTATCTTTTGTCGAGATGCTTACGATGTATAACTATGTACATAAGTGTAAATTCGCATGAAATCATTTTACGCAGACAGGTAATGAGAATGAAGATGTTATCAACCTGGAAATATTTAGAAATTTATTACTTTAATTAGGAGAATTGAATTTCAAAGCTTTGGAGAGATTGGTTTAGCTTAATATTTTTTTGAACAAGCACAGGTACAGGGGAGAAAAGCCTCAAAGATTTCCAACAATGGAACCCAAATTTTGAGTAGGGGAAAAGTTGGGAGCCCCACTCAGGTCAAGAGTGGTGCCGAAAGAAAAGAACTTGGTTCGAGAGATCCTTTCAATGATACAGGAAACACTGGTGATGGTAAAGAAGGTGCTAAGGTAAGGTGTGGAGGGGACAAATAAGTAAAAAAAGCTAAATAAAAAGAAATTCCAGCTAGTGTTTTTATGGATGGATGAAGCAATCCTTTGCACAAAACAAACGCAAGTTGAATTCTCATGCGAAAAAAGGCGTCGAATACCGTAAGAATGCACAATGCGAATAAATAAGAATAGAATTAAGATGATCTCCTACATGGAAAGTGTTCAACCAGCTTAAGGGCATTTTTTTCATTACAAAAGACGATTTTTTATCTTGACGTCAAGTTCTCACTAAAGCTGTATCTTTCGATCACACTTCATTTGAAGGGCGCCGCCAACACCTTGAAACTGGTTGAACCAGAGAATGGAGTCACCGTAATCTTCCATGTCGTATTAGCGTCTAACTTAAACGTGGAAGAAGAAAATGTGCATATTCGAGCAGAAGGAGAAGATTTGGGATCCTTTGAGATAAACTGTGTTGATATGAAATTAGTAAGGTTAGTTTGGTTTTGTAAATACAGGTGGGTAAACTCCACGAATTTTGCAAGCTTGAGATTAGCCAAGTACACCTACATGAAATTTACGTGTTTTTCCCGTGCTATAGAGAATTAACAAAGATGTGAAAAAAACCTGTAAGTTGTCAAATTAACTCTTACCTCAGCGTCCTCTTTTATAAAGAAACAAGGGTTCAGTGGCTATCGCGGGGACTCCGCGTCAACAGATCTCGGTTCGAGCCTTGATCTGGTTGTTGCGGTGTATTCTTTTTTTTTTTTTACTTCGTCATTTGTTACCGGTTTCATCAGACGAGTGTGCTATTATGACCAATTTTTATGGCTACTGCCTCTTATGCAGGTGAAGCCGTAATGTTGTCCTGTTGAGTGAGTGAGTATAACAATAGAATACAAACAACCTCTTCGCCCACAGCGAAGTCTGTCGAGTTTTACCCGATATTCCTCGCTCTTTGCTTTTGTTTATTTAAGCACATCTTCGGGCGTTCAACACATGGGAACGATTTCTTTGAATCGCTTAGGATATTACTCGGAATTAGCACGTGATAACACTTTTTCCCGGTGCTACTTATTTTTTCTACCGCAGTACTAAAAAAAAACGATAAACGTCTTACAGTCATTTCAGGACAAAGCTTTACCTTGCAGAAATGCTTTAAAAGGTGTGATCGGCGGATCGTGAAAAATTAGAGGAAAAATATTTTCTTAGAGGAGAGAGTTTGTTACCGTTTGAATTAGCGAATTATGCCCAGTAGATCCGAAGGTATATTTTTTTTCAGTTCTTGCTGTGACACTACAAAAGATTATAAACGTCTCAAAATAATTTGACAGTAGCGCCTCTGGCATGTACTTGAAAATGAGACTTTTCCCTGCAGAAACATCTAAATATAGGTCTCATCTGCACATCGTAAAAACTTTGAAGAAAAATTTTATTTCTTCGAAGAGAGAGCATTTTACCATTTTTCATTATTAGTGTTAATATGATTATTTGTTACCATTTAATCATTGGTTGAGTGTCAATTATTTACTGTATTCTTGAATCATCTTTGTCTTGGGGTACAGGGTACCCATAACTATGTAGGATGCGGCAGGTTTCTGTTTTGTATGTGGGACATGTCTTCTGCAACACTTAACAATTGGTTCATAAGTCAGCGTACGTTCATTGAGACATGAAGCACGTAGGAAGTTTGGAGAGCACGAAAAATACGTAAGAGTTGCTCGAGGCGTAGCCGAGAGCAACTCTAGCTTCTTGAGTGCTCTCCAAACTTCCCAAGAACTTCATATCTCGATGAACGCACAGCTGACGTATGAACCAATTGTTTTCTAACATTTTCAACCCGATGGTTTAAACGTTGTGAAAGGGTTAATTTTCCATCTGTTACGCTTCAGTGGGTTGATAATTTTGTTTCAGGAAAACATTTCGCTACGCTGTAAACGATCTTGTCTTAGATTGGTCAAAAAACTGACTGGTGAATTCATGCATGTTAATGAACTTTATTTTGTGATTGAATACAAAATTCTCTTATCTAAAATCTTATCTTCTTTTCGTTCTTTTTGGGGAGTTAAAAACTCCATTCCCAAAGAAAAAGTAGGCAGTTCTTCCTCATCAGCTGGCTCACAACTTTCCATGTTTAGCTTTAATTGCCGCCGAAGTCCTAACCAGTTTTTTAATAGTAAAATCCCAAAGTAAAAATTCGCGGAGAAAATGATTTTTCTCGAGGGATTTGTTTGCTGACGTCATGAGCGTGCACAACAGGAATATGAAGCACGTTCACGCAATTGAATTTGATCAGACAAATTTACTAGCTACGTTATAATACCTTCTAGCTCTAGTTCTTTTCAATGCTTTGAAAATTGTGCTAAATCAGGAGCCACATGCAAAAAAAACTGCCAATTTTTTTCATGCTTATTAAAGACCTCCTGAAAAGGAATATAGCTGTATCGAGAAAGAAGCTTGCTTTGTGTTTACAGTTCGATGTGTGGAAATTCTGATTTTTGCTGATCATAATAGGAATCCCGGAGTTTTCGAACGACATGTCTGTAACTGCGATAAATAATCAACACTTATGGAAGTCGGGATACGATGTTGCCTCATCTGCTGTTTGAGGCGCAGCAAACGAGTTAAGAATGCATTTATGAACAGAACTCGAACATAGAATTCATACCCCCATTGTGGCCACGCAATAGGCTGTGTCAACACCAGTCTACTTAATCTCTTAGGGGTGACAAAGGCAAAGACAGAAAGGAGCCTAAGCTCTTCCAAGGACAGTTCACTCTCACCATCGACCAAGCTCGGAAGGGAACCAAGTACAAGTATGTGATAATCAAGAAAAAGGCTGTTCTATGGGAAGAACTGATAGAGTTTAAATCACGTTATGTTGGAGCTATAGTCGATCGATTTCTCTCTATACCAGAAAAATACCTGGAACGTGGCGG
This sequence comes from Pocillopora damicornis, assembly GCF_964200805.1. NCBI lineage: Eukaryota > Metazoa > Cnidaria > Anthozoa > Scleractinia > Pocilloporidae > Pocillopora > Pocillopora damicornis. Next base: position 21,301,012 of record NC_142673.1, on the reverse strand, counting down.
TAAGTTGTCGCTTTTATTTTACTCTATATGTTCTAACAGGATTCTTACAAAATGTCTCGGACATTTAGCTAGACGAACAAGGGGATTTGTAACCGATATTCCGTGAATAGCGTTTTAAAAACAGGGTCTTAGTGGGATTATCCGTAAAATGGCCCGAATTATAGCCGTGTCGAAAGTGCCATATTGTTCACCGTTTTTACCGTCAGTCGTTAATAAAACCATCTCGTATTACTTATCAAACCCATCAAATCTCTCAATGCAATGCCTTTAAACAAACAATGTTAAGTGGAAATACATACTTACTAATTGACAAGCTTTGGCAAGTTTACTAATTTTCTAAGGAGTTAAATTACCTCGTTTTTGCTTTCCTAAAAGTTTAATTGTAGTGCTAAATTTATTAAATTTCTCTTCTAAAAAAACCGACTTTTTTGTGTAATAAACTATGATAAACTTAAATTAACACTTCATTGACTGATCATAACTAGGATTGGTTACCCCAGAGCATTCCACAGATTCTTTAACCAAAAGCTGGTACTTAATTTCCCCAAAGTTTCTGTGATGCTTTATTAAGTTTTGGTCTTCATGTCAATGGAGCAACAATTTATGATCCCAGGCAATGCCCATTAATCCCACAAAAGAAGACTGTCTGGCTTAAATATATCCCTTCATGTAGAAAATACATCTTTTCTGAGCAGTTATCTTAAATCAGTGAATTCCATACCTAAAATATAACTATTACGCTTAAACCTTACAATTTTTAAATTAAATATTAGTCTGCTATTTCCAAGTAAAATCCATTTCCCCTCAAGCAATTTCTCAGCAATTAAAATGTACATTCAAAATTAGCCCCTGCTATTTCCAACTGTCTTCAACTTATCAATATTGCATTAAATGAAAGAAAATAATGCAAACTGGCCATTACCTGAATGAGTAAGCTTTGAGGGCCCTTCTATCAAAACCGTTAACATACAACTTGAATGTAGGCATGGTTTGATTGTGCTCTAGATTAGTTACAATTTTCTTTACACTTCTAACTTCTGCATATGTTGCGCAAAGGGAGATTCTACAGAAATGAATTTACGCGGACTAGCTTCCCGTCAAACACAAAAAATTCTAAGGATTAGCGAATCCGGGGAAATATACATTGACAAAAACCTGTTGGTCGTTGACATTCTATTGCCTCTGACCTGTTATGGATGAATGTGGATTTTTTCCTTTTTTTACGGTTTAGCAACATGGCACCAGTTCGACGGAGTAAGTTACATTTACACTGAGAAGGGCTGGTGGGACTCATTTAAAGAAATGTTTCGGTCTGAACAAACAGCGCAAAATCGCACGACTGCACTTCTCGCCTACTTACCAAAGTGGAGAGGCTTTGTTGTTGGTAGGTGCGAGGAAAAAATGAAGGCAACAGAAGCAATTGTGAAGTTGGACAAAGTCATAGATTGCCTTACCAACGTTTGGATTCAGTTTTCAAGCGGAAAACCTGAGAGAAGGAAACCGCCAGATTTCAATATTGACAAGGTAAACTGTATAAAGAAATATAATTAGAGTTCATTATTCTCTCAGACGAACCGTTCACATCCAAAACTTCTCCACGCAAGCCTGAGATCTCCTAAATTAAAACCTTACAAACATCTTTAAGGGTCAGGTGGACGAATTTGTCTGACATTCCAAAACAAAATTTTCATTGAACCGGTGTAAAATGAATGGAAGGGGCGATATCGTTATTTGCATGGTGGCTTTTTGTATCATAAACAAGATCCTCAGATAGTGACGTTGTGCAAGCTGATGCATGTTTCCTTTTTTTTCTAGGTTTTAATGGACCACTTGGGGCCAAAAATGAAGGAAAATGAAACTACTACAGCCCAGAGTGACGTGCGAGTAGAAGCTCGAGCTTCAGCATTGGTGTCATCCTTAGCGATTGTTCTGATCTTCAAACAGTACAAAATAAGGCTTCGGAGGGAACTTGTGTTGTCACTTTTGGGATGTTTATCGCTGGCAGCAGATCCAGCAAGGCAAAAATGCGCGCTTTATGAAGCAGTTCTGGAAAATTTCAGTGGAGGACTGAGAAAGTAAGTGGTTGCATACTAAAACAACAGCAACGGCCATCACAGCAACAGTATGAACCGCAAAAACATCATAAATGCGGTGATAAGATAAAACGGTAAAAATGACCAACAACAACAACAACAACAGCTAATGAGAATAAGGATCTAAAACTTTATTTGAAAGTAACTTAGCTTATTATTTAGGACTGGTTGTTTCATCGATATGTAGGCGTAGCCGTTAGTATAAGACTCTGCTCATCGCTCTGACGAAGGGCTAACGCTCGGAACGTCAGCTTTTTTACCCTTTACGGTGGCAAATTTACGTTTTCAATTCAGTTGTTAACACTAAATTACCTGCTCTGCTCATCTGGGTCTTTAATGAGCGGAGTCGATAGACCTAGTTCTGTTCAGTGGAAGGGTGGATTTTAAAGGATGAAAATTTCATATGTCTGTAACCCTAACCCTGAGCAATAGTGAAGGTTTTATGACTTTTTTAATGGTTCTGTATAACAAAAGATGGGGCTCGTTTTCATTAAAAAAAAACAAAGAAGGATATTCCTTACTTGTGAACATTAAATTATCAACTAATAGGGGAAAGGGGCTTTAGCAAAAGTTTAGATTTTAGTGTCTTTTCTGACACTATTTAGTTTGCCAAACTAAATAGTGAGAGATCATGTGCACCTGAGGACTAACAAGAGAGCAACTACCTTGTTACTGATTTCAGTTAATATGAAGCACATCATTTCGGAACTTTGTGTGCTTTATTCCACGGTATATACTCATTGTAAAAACGTTGACACCTATAAGCATTAAAAGTGGACGATAAGACCCAACTGCCTTTCGGGTACACATCTAAATGATAAGCACAATTAATTGCACAAGGTCAATGAAAGCCACCATCCACGCTTTCGTGGATTATCATATGGAAAGATTTTCCATGAATAATGGAGAAAGTAAAGCACTGATTATGTAACAGTGCAAACATTTCCCTTAAATCTTTCGTCTCAATCGTTCATGGATCGTACTTTTAAAGGATAAAAAAATTTTGCAATCGCTTGTATGGTCTTTGACTATTTCGTTCTGTTGTAGACGCGCTGCTATAGGGATTGAGGAACTGTGTAACCAAATTATGGCGGAACATTGGAAATCAGAAGCCGACACGTGGCTACTTGCTGTACCGCTGTTACATTTCTTGAGGGGAGATTCTAAGCCATTTGAAGAACCTGGTATTGAAGGATCGTATCACAAACTTGATTGGGTTGGAGCTCAGGGACTGAAAATAAAAGAATTTCAAAGATCAGCTGAAAACTTGTAAGTAAAGACAATTGAAAGTTGAATCAGAAACTGTCGCGAGAGTTTTAACTGCTCTTTGAACTCTTTATTCGTACGTCATAGCTTCTCGGTTCATTCGTCGCCATTGTCACATAAGCATTTGCCTCGTATTTTGGGAGAAAATATTCTTTCATTTGCTTTTTTTCTTTTTAAAACTTGAATCACCAAGCTGCAGACCCCCATGCCATAGAAGATTAGTAGAGCGAAAGTATATTTCATTCAGCTTAAGAGTGTGCCAGGGAAAGCTTGTTGATTTGTGGTAGGTTTTTCATGGAAATTCCACGATACTTCTTTACGCTGAGACGTTGGACCCATCAGCGAATATTGGTTGTTGTCCCTTACACAAGGGAGGGCTAAAAGTCCTGCCTGCTACCATTCTAAACATATTTTAGATGTATTTTTTTAGTACTAAACTGCTTATTAGTATTCAAAGGGAGACCATGTTGCAAAACTATCCTAGAAAAAATATCATGTTCGACCTTAATAGTTTCAGCATGTTTTTATCGTAGAAATTTGCCAGAACTGTTGTCCAGACTTGGTTCAGCCTTTGAGGTCGATCTTCTACTAAAAAGGACATTTCTCCACGCTATTCCTGTTGGGGAACTAAACAAGGTTGTTGCTTCAAAATTGTTCCAAATTTTCGACATTTTGGTGGCCCTATTAACGTGTTCCCGTGAATACGTGCCATCAACCAAGGTAAGAAATTGTTACCAAAAGCTCAATAGAATATTATTTCATAATTCGGGAATATTCTTTTAATACTGTATTTGCTCATCATTTCTAGCAATGTACTTTGAGGGGCACTTTATCGTTCGGAAGGTGATAAAATCGGTTGTTTAATGTTTAGATGTTAACGTTAAGTTCTTTTTTTTTTTGCAGTGGGCAGATGTTTTTCAGTGTATAAGACTGATGATTATTCAGTATAACTGGGAAAAAGAATCAACTTGGTATATTTAAACTACAATAAGACCTCAGTTTCCTTGTAGCCCATCGACCATGCTATACTGCTAAACAAATTTGTCGAACCTTGAACCATGTTTATATTTTAAAAAATACTGAAGTTTTGGGGTGCTGGCCGTAGCATGGTTGTTGGTCGGGTTGGGGAATGGAGGAATGATTGGGACAAAAAATATTTGTTTTCAAGTGTATCATGTGCTTTGAAAACTGGTGAACTAGTCGAGCAAAAAAGTGAAGATCCTTTTGGGATGAGAATTCTGAAGTGGAGAAGGACAAGTCTGAAGCAAATAAAATAAGATTTTTAAACGTAGGTTTCCGTATGTTTACTTGTGGTTTTTTAATTTTCTCTACGATATCTCATGCTACGTAAGAGAAGCTAAAGAATCTATTTACTCCACAGCACTGACCTTAAAAAGGTTGAGTTTACAGTTTCATTGTGTCTACAACTGGTTGAAGTCTTCCTAAAAAAGTTGAACATTTGGGATCACGTGGATCTGATTTGCCATACAATCACGCTGCTTTTTACATGTATTAGAAAGCAGCGACGGGCATTGGAAGAGAAGCCTGACCAAGAAAAGGGCCAGTTAAACGAGAGAAAAACTATCGACAGGCTACTAAGGAGTCTGAGAGACAACTTGTCACGCAATCTCTCTTATACTATGTCTCATCATCACAAGAGTGAACATCTAGCCAGAGAACTTACGGTATGAAGCAAATAAGATTAATATAATAACGTGTTCTTACATGTAACTTAAATAAGTTTATTACTAACAATTTGTTTCAGATTGGGTGGTTATCTTCTTGAAAAGACCTTTTAATGGATCATTCAGGCATGTTTTGATTCACTGATTCGCTAGGTATTCTCTTCAAACTGTTTTTCTTACTTTTGTTTCAGTTATGGAGCGAGTTGCTTTGGGTTGCGGATGAAAATCAAGGATTTACTGCTTACAGGAAGTTTTTGATAAATGAGCTGCTGAGTCGAGCAAGAAAGGTAAGATGGAAACGATTTGAGTAACGATTTGTAAAAAGTAACTGCATATTTATCCGCTTAAGGAGGAGAGAACAACCATTAGCCTCACTGCTAACGCTAAGTGCAATTCGATAGACTGCTGGTGAGGTTTTTGTCAGTGGTTTGCTCCTGATGTTGGATATGTAGAGGTCAGTCTAATTCCTCTGACTCCCACGCCCGCGACATTTGACGACTGAGCTTAAAGTTTAGCTCAGTTGTCGCCTCCCATACAGTAAGCTTCCAACGTTCATAAATGCTAATCCTGGCGGCATTCGCTTTGCCTGTCACTCTCGAACTACGCTAGGCCCACCTCAAGTTCTGTGTGGCACTCTGCCGCGAAATCAGAAATGACTCGGGTTAAAATTTCCCGGCGGAACCCAATCCCAGTCTTTTTACATTATTCACCTCCTTTCCTCTTGTTATGGGTTTCCTTTATTTTTTTTTTCAGTTGGAAGGGGCGTATTTGGTTGAAATTTTTTGTGAAGTAGAAATGGATGCATATGAAAGAGCTGTTGGAGAATCTTTTTCTAACCTTGCCTTTGAAGCAGTGGAAAAGATTATTAGCGTAAGTTGCAAATGACTAGACTAGATAGTGTCTTCTGTGGTGTACTGAAAGCGCGGTTTATCAAGGTCAAAAAGTAGACCGTAACTGATTGCTCTAAGAGCACATAATTTAGGGATGGCCTAACTTTTTCACATGTGCTTTTTGAACACCCGGTTTCAGTACTTACTTCTATCGAGATTGTTGATTATTTGTTAGCGGCTATTACTCGAAGAATTCAAACAGGAAAAACCTAAAGTTGATATGCAAAGAGAAACACACTACTAAGAAGTTTGAAACTTTCTATAGATTAGGACAATAAGGAATTGTAGGTGTGGTGGACGGTCTAAATTTCAACTGTTAGTCACTCTTAAAGAATATTGCGATACCTGATTATAGACCCGATAATAATTTACTGAACATTCTATTTTAAAATATTTAGGGTAGATATTTGACATTGATGAATATTCTTTTCTTTTCGTTTTTTATGTAGTCAGCAAGAAGAGGAGACGACATACGTATTTTTAACCACCTGTCAAATTCAAAAGCAGAAAAATCCGGCCAGCTTTTGTCCATGTTTCTGACAAAGTCGTGGCCAAAAGGTGGAGAGCAATCAGACACACGTGAATTGGACCCTCTAAGGGTGGAATTTCTTCTCACCTGGAAGCCAATGACTGGATACCTCAAGTTCACCAGTAATCCTCAAGTTTTGGGTAAAGTGTTTTCCATAAAACTTTATTGATAAGGGCGAAACGCTTATTATTACGGAGACGTGAAACATAAGATGTAGACTAATGAAAAATATTTCTCAACTATGTCAAATTTTAGGAATTTAATACTTTGTGGTCTTATTGATTGGAAGAAATTTTAATTATTTCTGTCTTGCAGGAGATGAGTCTGGAAGGGGTGGTATACTTTCGGATGATTGTAAGGAGACCTTATTTTTGGCCAAATCCTTATTAGATGCTCTTTTGAGAGTCATATCAGATGGCTCAGTAACATTTCAAGTGTTGCTCCTTCTTCAAAGGCACAAGGAAACGTTTTTGGAGCTCTTGAAGACGAGTGCTGCAGAGATCAAAGATGCTGAAATTAGCCTGGATCACCGATTAGAAGAAATCCAGGAATTTTTGGAAGTGAAAAAAAATTTGGGCACATTTATTGGAATGTGTGATGTGATCCAGCCAGGTGAGAGATTTTGAGACATCCATTTTTTCCCCGTTTGTTTTGTTCACCACCTGTTTGTCTTCAACCTTAGCGTCAAGGAGGTCCTCCTTAGATCTGTTTTGGCATTTTTATTAAGAGGGTAGCGGACTTGAAAAAAAGAAAAACGAGGAAAGGCTTCCAGTGGATGGTTCACGCCCTGATCGTGGGTTAGTTTGTGACTTTAGAGTTGTCCGTCCTATTATTGAAAGTAATGTTTTTTCCGCAGTCGATTCAACCAACCTCAGGAATAAAGTGCCTCAGGATGTTTCATCTTTCCAGATTCGAGGCTTGTGCAAACGGGAAGACGACAACCAAATCGAAGTCACTTTCTTTAAACTTCCTCCGGCCTTAAAGGAGGTACTTTCCACACTTGGAAGAGTTCAAGAAAGCTTAACGTTCCCAACCCTTTGGAAAAAATATGGGAATAAGGCGCAAAGAGCCAGGGAAAATGATGATACACGCAAAAGACAGCTCAGTATTTGTGATGTTGTTGAAAATGTTTGGAAACCAGCTATTACAAGCTGGACCCAAAATGTTGCTAGTGTCAAGGATGGCACAATTTCTCTTGGAAATGTTGACAGGCTATTTGACAGCTACAAAAACCGCGAAAAGGAACTCGAGGGAGAGTTATTCTGCATGTTTAAAGTGAACGCCGGCCAAACTGTCAGCAACGCCAGAGAACTAAAGAAAACTGTTGAAGAGCGACTTGCTCAAATTCGACGTTACCAACATCTTCATCAGTACTCCAGTGCAGCTGACACCGTCTGGGAGTTTAAGGAGGCAATGGGTTTTACCGGGGACTTCAAAGTTATCGAAGATCTACGTAATCAGGTCTCGTAGTCCTTATTGAGTTTTGACGATACTGAGTAAATTTGGAAAGTAAACACAAGTATTTGTTTTAAAATGGGATGTGGTTATTCATCGTGGTGAATACATTTGTAGTGAATTATGTGCGTTTGTCTCACGGTGTGGGCACTCCCGATGTGGACCAGGAAGTCTTTTTCAGGCGCTAGAATTGCCAGTCTTTAAGCAGCTGAAGAAGACCAGAGTATGGAGTCGAAATGTCGCAAACCACATCGGAAGTGACTACATCGTGATGAAAAGGACTGTGCTTGACCAGAAACGAGTTCTTTCTGTCCATTTTAACCAAAATTAAGGACACTTCGTTTAACTGTTGTCAAGGCTTTAAGTTTGATTCAAGGGAATCATTTCGGAGAACCTGTAATACGGACAAATGCTTTGGAAAGAAAAACTATTGGCTGCAAACGATAAGTACACCTCACTTAAATATGTGGTAAAAACTTGTTTAATTTTCCAATATTTTGGTTTGTAGCTATCAGAAGAGTTCAAGCAGAAGCCCTTAACCAGCGTCGGGGAAAGCTTTTCAAAGGCCGGTCAAGCTCTTCAATGTTTGGATGTTGATAAGGCTCGGTGCTTCAAAGCAGTGGTAGACAGTAGACGGCTGGTGGAGTGGCTACGTTCTACCATCAAATGTAAGTTGGGGCAGGTGGTCGAACGGATGTACAGTAATGAACGAAAACACTAACCTTATCGCTATTAACCTCCCTGATCTCCAGGTTGTTCCCCTGATTTTGTTAGCTTGCCTCACCACAAAAGTGATTAACACTTTTTCACCCGCGCTGCATGATTGGCTTGCTCTAAGGTGATTAGAGGAATTATATTCACTTCCGACCACCCAAAAAGAAAGCTGCAGTTTCTGCAAGAGGAAATGTTATAAGTAATCGAGGGGACCATGTCAAGAACACAAATATGGTAAACAACTGATCTAAGCGTATTTAGCAGTAAATAAATAGGGTAAGTTTCTAAAGAAACTGTGGTGATGCGTTGGTGGGATTGAATAACAAGTTAATTTGGTTTCATCATCTGAGTTGATGATATAAATTAGCCCCCGTAAAGAGTTTCAAAGCTGACATTTCGAGCGTTACCCTTCGTCAGAGCAAATGACGAAAGCCTAACACTCGAAACGTTAGCTTTGAAACTCTTAACGGCGGTAAATTTACGTTATCTTCTCAGTTGATTAAAACCAAATTATCTTATTCAGCTGTAACTTTGTTTATCGTTCCAATTTCAAATTTTAAGGTGAAATTTACATAAAACATGCCTTATTACGAAAACCGAAATATTTAAATAAAACATGCCTTTTTACGAAAACTGAATAGCACACAGTACATTTACAATTAGCAAAATGAAAGAGGCAATTGTTTTGCTACATGATTTCAACGAAAAGACGAAGTTCTCAAAAATTGAAGAAACGGGAGGGAAACAACTAAAGCAGTGCCTGTAAGGGTTCTATTTATCTGCTATAAGGTTTGACGGAACTCTTCTATAATACGAAGTTTCTTTCCGCTATCCGGGCAGCACTTCCTCGCGCGCATGCATTGCGCGGTGCGCGAAATTTTAATCTTTCCGCGCGTCGGACAAAGGTAAAGTAATTTTTTTGGTTTGCAATTCATTCAGCTGCTATGGTGGATATTACAATAATTACTCGCATCGGTGTTTCTCTATAGAAATAAAAATGAACGCCTTTAAGTGTCTTTTGTTTAACAGCCACCCAAGAGCTAAAGGTTCTTGTTGACCTGGCCTTGATCTCTGCTGGTGAAAGCGATATGGAAACTGATCGTATATCCAGTCTGCATACCAGCTGCCTAGGTTTTGCTCCTCTGATATTTGACGTCAAAGAGAGTGAAGAACAAAAAGTGAGCTTTGATCAACTGATGAACGCCTGTGATCCTGTATGGAAAGCAGTCGAGACGGATCAGATGTTACCCAAAAAACTGGTAAAAAATATCGGGATTTCTTGAATGATTTGAATGCTTTGTATCAAAGCGTCTTGTGTGCCTTTACGTCTTTTAACTTTTTCTGATCATGTTTCACCAAATCTGGAATACCTTTATCTACTTTACAGTCATGAAATCGAGTGTTTTTGTAATTTTTATCCGTATTGTCCATGGCTTTGAACTCATTGTCATGACAACAGCAAACAAAAGGTACCAAATACTTGATTGATCCACGACTTCTATGTTTCTCGTAGTACGACACTAGCAGACATCTGGAGTGGCTAAAAACTGTTAAAGAGTCTCATGGCTCGGTTGCTATGACGTCATTAGTGCAGGCTAAGACGATCAACTCCAGTGGTGTATATCTTGTGGGCCATTTGAATAACGAAAAGGGTCTGTCACCAGAACAAGGAAAACGATTTTCATTCAAAGATGTTATCCGACTGACGGTTCCCCTTAAAGATCGAAGTGAAAAGGAACAGAGAAAAACTTATTCTATTGACGAACTAAAGGATTTGCAGAGTAAACTAATGTTGATCGCAGGAAAGGCTGAAAAAGGGAAGGATGATGTGGAGCAGTTCGTTAGGGTAATGAAAATACAATAATTATGTGGACAGTTATCCGTTGAAGTTGTTGTCTAATACTGACAAACTAAAATATTTCTATCGAATTATAGAATCTTGAAGGTGTCATGCGTTTAGCAACTGCATACATCGACCTCTTTGAATCTGGTTACATTCATCGTATGAATTGGAGCCAAGAATATCACTGTAGCAAAGATCAAGTTGCGGGCGAGTCTATCGCGGAGGAATTGAATGAGGAAAGCTCCCTCATGGAAACGTGTTACAAGAATTGGAAGAAGAAGGTCAGTGATGCAAGGAAGGAGTATAGAGAATTGAACTTCTTCACCACGCAGCAATTGATGACACTGAGAAAAGAAATCGCCACAGTTTGCCACAGTAACAACCTCGCTATGAGCAACATTCAAGTACTCACTTTGCTGGAAAGTGTTCGTCCCAGTTTGACCAGCGAACAGTTAAAATCAGCAATAGAGCGTGCTTTTAAGGCCACAAAATTACTCGAGAACGCCAGAGGAGCAGCGGAGCTACCTTCGTTCACTCACGTTCCTTCAGACGACGAAATGGTGACTCGTAGGACAATGTTTGACAACAACAACTACGTGGGCACGAGTTCCTCAACAGCAACCAGCACGTGTCAAGTACAAACTGCATCTGTCAAGAAACCGAAGCCAAAGGAAACATCGAAGATTCAAAGTTTCTTGAATGCAGCTGCAGATGATGGTTATTCGGAGCAGATTGCGTTAGCTGCTTTGGCGAGGTTAGGTGTTGATGCAGAAGAAGACGACTTACTGTTGTGGTGTCTAGAAGAAGCCGATGAGGCTGACATCGAGGCTCTTTACGAAGATGCGAAGCAAAATCCTATGATTGCCCGAGAAATCTTTCCAGAGGTGGTGGAGTCTATTGATCAGGATGTGCCAGCAGATAATTTCTGGTATGTTAGTAATACCCACCAAAATTTACTTAGGCGCAACAAGCAACGTCATTGTAGATTAATTATAAAATATTTAATCACAATCACTTGAATATGTTAACGTTGAAGAGAAAGAGCTAATGTCACTGCTTTGCGTAGGATGCTTCCTTTCGATATAAAAAAGGAATAGTTAAACTTGCGTGGTGACTGTTTCAACTTGATGGTTTTCGAGATAAGATATGAAAGAAACCATCAAAAACTGAGATTGTTTATTTTTTCTTTTGCTTCAGCGAAAACGAAACCGACTCAGACCAGGTATTGGAGATGTCGTTCATGCCTGCTGAAACCTTTTTTGCAGAGCACGCGGTTAGCAAAGACGAAGATAACGAAACAGAGATCAGTCAATATCTTACACTCGCTCAGCTTGGAAACATTCTGAGAGAACTGTCAGTTCTAGGTAAAACACTGACTTGTGTTCATGGAAGACTGCCAAAAACTGCTGCTGAGGTTTATGAAAAATCTATAGCTACGATATCAAAATTATCTCTATTTGCTAAACCATGAATATGATATTGATTTCACATTTCAGGAATTGGAGCGACAGCTCGCACCTTTCCAGCATTCTTAAAAAGGGGACGACCCAACCTCATGCTTGTTCCTAAAGGTAAGTCTAACAGGAACCCAGGGAGCACCTAATCAGATCGGTACAATGTTTTGAAGTTCCAATAACTAAAATCATTTTGGTCTTGTTGCCATGTATTCCCCATCCTGCGTACTTTACATGACAGTATGTTTTCTATTCTATGATTTGCTCTTTGTCCTACCCATTTTGTTGTAGATGACATTCTTGCTACAGTCCTCGCCCTTTATATGCATGACAAAAAGCAGCCTTTGCCAAGCCACGAAGAGGTGCTCCTTTGCACTCCTGGCACCACCACAGAAGAGGTACAGTATACATTTTGGAAGAATTTTCCTAATTTATTGTCATATTTTCATACCGTTAATAGTAAAATGATTCGAGGAGCGTAGTTTCTCAAAACACCACATCTCGATTCTCATATCCAGCAGATTGTGGAAGGTAGGGAAATTTTCCGCTTATGAGTTGAGTAGCTAAACCATTAAAATTTGTGTCCTTTTATCTGTTTTTCCTTTAACGTAGATCGAGTTGCTATGGAGACGTGCAATAGGGGACATGGAGGGCCGCTTTTATTGTCTCGCACACGCAGATGTGTTGGATTTTTCAGTCAGTAAGCAAGCAATGGAAATGCTTAGTGTAATGACACGGGGACTTGCTGGCAAGGCTGGAGAACGTGAGTTTGACTTTTAAGTGAAATGATATGTTTTTCATCGGAAGGTCAAGTTTATGGGTGTGAATGGTCGGTGGTTTCTGTTACTTCTTAGATTATGGCCTGGTGGTAATCTGCAGTAGCGAGAATGAAGATCGTGCCAACGTAGTAGCAGCTCTTGATCAGTATCGTGTTGCTGCTCCACCTTGTCCTTCGCCAGATGACCTGAAAAGTTACCTCAAGCATCAGTTCCAAGCACCTCCTTCACAATACGGTTACATCAGTGGTAGTAAGATTACTTGGACAACAGCTGGATCCTTAGACCCAGAAAAGTAAGTTTTCGCTGATGTTCCTAGAGATTAAGATAGGGGGGGGGGGGCCTCAATTCCGGAGATATCCCTGGAGATAGAAAATGTCTGAGAAAAAGTCATCCCTTCAATACAGGTGAAAGAGGCAAAGTTTGTAGAGATATTTTGTTCAAACTGACTGAAGTCTCTGCTCCTAGAATGGATGATTTTAAAAAGAGAAACTCTGTTGTGTGGTCCAAGCGGTATGGTTCGAAATAGCGGGCCTCTTTTGATGAGGATTGGTGCAACTAACATGCTGATTTTTTTAGACTCTCCGTTCGAGTTATCTCATCACACCGAGGAGGTTTGGGAAAGACTCTGTTTGTTCGTCGCTTAACAGAACAGTTGCCTAACCTCGTAAACAACGACATGGTTATAACAAATTTGCGGAGAAAGGACTCAAAAACATTCTTGCACGTTACCGTACCTCTACATGGGAATTCCACCGACTCGTCGATGCTTGTTGATGCACTTCTTCCGCATGCAGTGAAGGCAAATGTACCACTGTCCCGTATATTCCATCTGGACGTGTCACCTTCGGTAGGATACTAAACACATGCGAGTTGAAACTTGAATTAATATTTCCAGTAGCCAACACTTGTAAAATGTCCAACCAGTGCGTGTCTTCAGTCGCGTTAAGGGGCTAGATTAATATTATTTATATACAAGTACTGTCAGTAAGATCTTGAACGAACCTTATTCCAAGTAAATTTCATATCTTTTAATGCAGCTAGGGAAGCACTAATAAAAAATTCAGAAGTGAAGTTTCTTTCTTTCATAATCTTCTGCCGAATTGCAGTCATAGGGACAAAGACTGAATTAATTTCTCTCAATATTTCATGATATGTTTGGTTTCTCCTTTTAGATGAGACGTGGTCTGGACGCCCTTATTTTCAACCTTCTTGTCCTTGGCTACCTTTGTGACAAGATGGGGAGAGTGTGGAGAAGACGAAGCACAGACTTGTACCTCATTGAGATTACAACCGCTGCTCCCCTACCCATGGGTTTCACCAGAGAGGAAGAAGCTCAAAGTCAAGGGGTAAGTGAAAAAGTTGGAAAGAGGGTGAATGTCATCTATAGATTTTAATCAACAGAATAATGCCGTAGCATAATCGGGGAGAGGTTCCTCGTCCATTGTTTCGTCTTTGAATTAAAATTTCAGATGCTGAGTTTTGTGGAAGGAGGAAACAGTACAAATAAGGGAGGGTACCCACATGTAACGTAATGTAGTCTGGAAACCAAACCCATGCCCCAAAAGTGGAAAGCAAGCGCCCCCAGAACATAGTACATGGGTAGAAATCTTGGTAATTTGAGAGTTCAAGAAGTGAATTAAATATCCGTTGCTTTTATGGAAAGTAACTCGTGTCCTTCACTGTCTCTGCTTGTGATGGCTACTACTCTTTTGATTTTCAGAGACAATCTGGAAAATCCACAATGTCTAAGCGGCCATTTTATGACCTGTTACCAACGATCGAGTGTCAAACTCCAAGAACTGTTCTCTGCCGTTTAGCAGATACTCCAGGTATTTAACTGAGATTTTCCTTCTAACAGCAATTAGTAGCTGGTTCTTAAGTGTTTCCTTGAATTTTTTCTAGTTAAACAGGGCTTTAATCCATTGGTTGACGTCAAAGAGTTTCGTAACGCACCGTTCCAGAGGGTTTATCAATATCTGAAGCTGTCAAGTGAAGGAAAGAGTCTTGATAATTTTACGTTTTCGCCTGGAAATGTGGATGAAGATCAAAGGACATGCCTCATGCTCCTTCTTAGGTTTGTTGCACGTACCCAATTGAATGTTCTAAACGTGTTATATAGTGTTTGCCAACTCTTTCTTTGCTGAAAGGTACATCAACAATTTGAAAATGGAATATGAGAGGTTTCTTTGAGGGGAGACGTCCCCTTCTAACTGGATGCTTAGGCACAAACATAGAGGAAAGGATTAGTATCTCTTTTTTTTTTTTAAGGTTGTTTGAACAAATTGTTTGGTATGCCATCATGGTTACTTACTACTGTTTACTCTGCAGAAATTGTGGTATTCCTGATCCCTCGTGGTCAGAGATTCGTCATTTTGTGAGTTTCTTGAACTCGCAGCTCCGAGACTGTGAACAGAGTTTTTATTGTGACATGCAGCTGATGAGGGCTGTTTTAGCAGGACCCGATGTGCTGAATCTTGAAGGCTTCCGCTCCTTTGTTGTGCGCTTTATGATACAAATGTCAAGGGTAAGCTGGCTTTTAAAGTTTTTGCTCACCTAACTTTCCTATAGCGTCCTGCTGACTCTAAATTAATGGGATACTGGGTTTTGATTTATTATCGAGGTTAGTGGAGCTTCTGAGTTTTATTACAGCCTTACAGCAGCAGTGAGTACCATAAAGAGTTATTTCCTTTCCTTCTAGGATTTTGCTACTCCATCTTTGACAGAAGAGAACACTGTTTTCTATACAGAGGACAACGCAGAGCTCGAACGAATAGAGATCGAACAGTTTCAACTTAGAAGACGCTGGGAAAGCAGGTGAGAGCTTAACATTTTTGTTACGATTCAAAACTTCACATTTTTATTGATTATCGCTGGCATTTGTTTTGTGACGAGTTAACCTAGACAAATTAACTTTCACGAAGCAATCCTATTGCGGGCTCGCTCTGTGCCAAAATTATTAGATAATGACTACATCCTCTCTTTTAATCTCCCATGTTTTGAACGCAGTGTGTCTCATGATAGTTCTTTTTTTATTCAGTCCTCATCCCTACTTGTTCTTCAACCAAGACCACATAACTATGACGTTTCTTGGTTTCTTCATCAATTCCGCTGGTGATCTTGTTGACCCACAAACAAGTCAAACTTTGGAGAAAGGTTTAATGTCCAAACCCTTGCGAAATGGTCTGCAGGCCCAACGTGTCGATTTTGCAACAAATATAGAGACCTCCAAAAAGTAAGTGCCGGACAATAAGCCCATTTGTAGCTATTTGTCTAAGAAGAGTTATTATATTTAACCTCGGTTTCTTTAGGAGTCAAGGTCATAAATTGTTTCTTATGAAGTGTCCGGTAGTATTGGCAAAACTAGTGGAAAAAGGATTCATGCATACAGCATTTAGGGGGAGAACTCTTCCAGCCTCGATGCACCTCTTCGAGGGGAAAGCAGCGTTTCACCGAAGCTTTTAGTTCCTACGTGACACTTTGTTCCGTTGTGATGAATTTTGTACAACATATTAACTCTGTTTTAGAGAGGACAAGATAAATCAGTTATGTTCTGTGATGGGGGTGAATTGGTTGTACGATCCAGACATAGCCTATGAATTAACTACAGACAATGTCAAGAAAATTCTGGCTATTCACATGAGATTCAGGTAAGAGGTGGTGATGTAATGTTTTTCATAATTCTCTTTTCATTTTTAAGACAAATTACGGTCATACTATGCAAAGGTCAGAGCAAATTCGACTCACAGTTTAAATGGCAGCGAAACTTAAACAGATCGAACACAAACTCCAAACACGTTTTCAACACAATTTTCCCTTTGCCTGACAAAGTTAATTGGCTTTCACTCACTTCTGAGCTTTAACACTTGCAGATGCAACATCCCTGTGATCGTGATGGGTGAGACTGGTTGTGGTAAGACCCGTCTCATTCGATACATGTGCGGCTTACAAGCAGGGCCTGAAGGACCCCGAAACATGCTTCTCGTTAAGGTAAGTTGATTATTACATTTCGAATATTTATCTCTACCAATAGCCTCCTAAAATCATATTTTGGTGGTGATAATGGTCGATAACATGTCTTAGGTTATGATGGTGTCTATTGCGATGAAATTCTTTTGGTGGAAGTTTTCGGTGGTGATGAAACTGGTGGTGCTCCTCCTAGGAATATTGTATCGATGATGATGCGAATGCTGCAAGTTGCAGATGGTGACGCTGTTGAGGTAGTGATTGCGCGATTTTGTTGACGAGCTCATCCTGATGGTGATGGTGGTGGTGGTGGTAAGTCTAGTGGTAGCAATGGAAATTGAGATGGTTTTAATGGTGCTGTTGTCTGTGGTTGTGGTTGGGATGTTGTTGATACTGCTGGTGGTAGTGGTACATACATATACATACATACATACATACTTTATTAACGGTGCAGATTGTAGTTCTGGTGGGATGATGTTGATAATTCTGGTGGTAGCAGTGGTGGCAAGATGTGGAGGGTGGGGTATTTCTGGAGAGTTCAAGGGTGGTGCTGCCGGTGCTGATGGTGTTTGGAAAAGTTATGCCGTTAGTGATAGTTTTCTTGATGCTCCTGCTGCGTATGGTTGTGGTAGTGACTTTCATCGTGGAAGCAGAGCTGCTTGTGGTGGGAAACGATAGCGCTGCTCCTTCTGGTTGTAGGGAATCTCTCCCAGAAAATAATTTCAACGTAACACCTACTAAACAACTACATCATTTTCAAAACGTCATATACACTCCTTTCTGTTGAGATTGAATAACACACATAGCTAATATATAGATTTAGCCAAATCTAAAAGCGAAGCTCGCATTTTTTTCCCGCACGTCTCAAGGGCACAACGCCTTGCCCCGGCCAGAACTAGAACCGGGGTCGTCCGACTCGGAGCCCAGTGCACTGACCACTGGATTACTGGACAAAGCCGTGGCGTTGGCGTGCCAGTGGTACAGTTGACCACGCATGTTAAAAGTAGCACCTTGTTCGGTCGTACATTCAAA
Source organism: Pocillopora damicornis (assembly GCF_964200805.1). Classification (NCBI taxonomy): domain Eukaryota; kingdom Metazoa; phylum Cnidaria; class Anthozoa; order Scleractinia; family Pocilloporidae; genus Pocillopora; species Pocillopora damicornis. Next base: position 21,283,309 of record NC_142673.1, on the reverse strand, counting down.
TTTTTTCAGCTTGAAGGGTTACTACTATTTTGTATAATTATTGTGCTACGCGAGCTCCACTATTACACTTTCGTCATACATCATTTTCTATTCAAGGTTCATGGTGGTACAACATACGAAGATATCAAGCTCAAAGTTCACCAAGCAGAAGAAATGGCCCGCGCAAATCAAGACAAGAATATTGACACGGTTTTGTTCTTTGATGAAGCCAACACTACAGAGGCACTGACCATGATTAAGGAAGTTATGGTGGACCGTAGAATCAATGGTCGGCCCATTGGACAAGGGCTAGAAAGGCTGCAGTTTATCGCTGCCTGTAATCCTTACAGAAGGTAAAACATGTGTCCTGCTCCAAGCTTAACTAAGCGTAAAGTGTCTTAGAAATAAATGTTAAGAGCAAAGTGAAAGTGTTGTTTCCTTATGTATTTCTAGGCACACAGATGACATGATCCACAAGCTGGAGTCAGCTGGTCTTGGATATCACGTGAGAGCAGATGAATCGGAAGATCGGCTGGGTAGGGGACGTTATAGGATTGAATTTTCTTAGAGTTTTGTTTGAAAATGGATTTTTAGAAAGACGAGTGTTAACGGATCTATTAATCTCAGATGGTACCTTGTTCAGAAATGTTTGTGAACCTTCAATGTTGAATGATTCCTGAAAAGGAAGGAACTTGCCTACCAGGCAACTGTCCCATCGACAGTTCCCTATTGGTTGACTCCTGACAGTTGCGACAGGCTCCGATCATCTAAGTTGGGTTACACCCTGGAAAAAAAATAGAACAAGGACATTGTGTCACATATGCAAATACGGTAGAGCATATTAATGAATTAAAAGGTCGCTTAGAAATTAATTTTTAATAATAACTGTTCTCTACAGGTCATATCCCATTACGTCATCTCGTCTACCGAGTACACGCCCTCCCAGGGAGCATGCGCCCGTTGATATGGGATTTTGGTCAACTGAAACCACATGTTGAGAGGCTGTATACTAACCAGATTGTCAGCCGTTACGTAAGTGTATTGTAGTAGTCCCTCTGAACTCAAAAGATGATCTTCCTAACCCATAAACTATCAGTCCTCTGTCACATGTTTTATTATTGTAAATCGAGATATGTGTATTTTATCTGAGATTTAATGAAGACTTAAAGATAAAAAAGAAATTAATCTAGAAATGTATGACATGTTCAAGAGAGCTGAGTGAACGTTTTCACTGAACCTACGTTATGGTAAGTGGAAATAAATATTTTGAATCATGGTACGAGGCTGGAATACAGGAGGTATGGCATTTAATTACTTATGTTCTTCTAATGTTATGAATAACTCCTTAAAGAAATGAAACACCAGTCTGCCAAACAAGGGTAGGGTTTTTGCTTTGTGTTTTTCCGTTTTCTAGAATAACCAGAAGAGAGCAAACGCCACTTTACTCCCCCAGGCTATCTTTCATACAATTTGATTTTACCTTTTTGTGTTTCGGTTGTTTTTATGACAGATTCTTCACGAAGGACAACTAGTAGGAGACTCTTCGATAGTAGAAGCAGTCGCTGAGGTTCTGGCAGCCTCACAAAAATATATGAGAGATCAATCGGTGCGTGAAAAGTTTTAAAACACTTTTTTTGCGCATTAGATGCATTAGTGTGATAAATTTCTTTTTCAATCACACGGTGGCGGTGCAAGCCCAAAGAGAGAATAACTTTTTTTTATTTAATTAAGGATGAGTGCAGCTTTGTTAGTCTTCGTGATGTCGAGAGAGCCATGCAAGTGATGGTCTGGTTTTATAAGCACGTGGATACACTCGGTGGACTTATGAAAAAGGTGACCGCTGAGCAACGAAGGGAGGAAGGTTTAGATGTCGATAAAGATGATAAGGAGGAAGAGATGGTAATAAAGCCATTGAACATTGTATGCTCTACTAAATAAAATTCCACCGAAAGTAGGATTTGCGTCGTAAAAAAATCCCACAGAATGTCAGGATGAGCTATTCTTGAGTTCAGAAATCCTCTGAAATCGGTGGAAAATGTTTCTTGAAAGTCAGTTTGTTTGCACGAAAATTGTACTAAGAAGGATGGTAAACTCTGAAAACATTCCTCGTTGTTGGGACTTTGGACGTATCTCACTGAGTTATTGAATGATCCCACAAAATAATGATCCAGAATGCATCGCTGAAATTTGATGCTGTAAGACATCATCTTGCTCAAACCACAAATAGGTGTGTATATCATTGAGGAAGTCCAATTATGTTTGAGGGGTACAAAGTGGGGCCGAGGGAATTCTGTTTAAAAGTATCATGATTTTGTATATTCCTCAGGATTCAATCACTCCTCTTACTCGTGCCCTGGTACTCGCCATTGGTGTTTGTTATCATGCCAAGCTTCAGGATCGGCGTGAAGAATACCGCACTGTCGTGGCACGCAGCTTTAAGGCGCCATGTTTGCTTCCAGGTGGTCAGAAGCAGATACACCGTGAGATTTCAAGGTACGAGGAGAGCCTAATACAACGTGGTCTACTTCATACGAAGGAATTTAGGACCCAGCCTTTTGGACCTTTTATGTCCCAAAATAGAAAGAACTTTATTGCGGCCAGGCAATGGATAGTTCTAAAAAGTTTATTTTATTAAGACAAAGAAGGTTTTGATCCGTGTGTGTGGTATTAACAGAAGTCTGATCAACAAGAAAAGAGTTGTGGAGTTTGGGTTTACTCATACCTTTGCTAGTTCTTTACCATATGTAAGCAAGCAATTTACCTTATGTGTCCCAATTTTCTCTGTGTTAGTTGTCAAAAAGCTGTACTAAACGAGTTGGATCTCGGCCCCAACATCGCCCGCAACACAGCCTTGAGCGAAAATGTGTTTATGATGGTGGTGTGCATTGAGCTCAGGATCCCATTATTTGTGGTTGGAAAACCAGGCAGCTCAAAATCTTTGGCAAAGACGGTTGTTGCTGATAACATGCAAGGTGATGCTGCAAGATCGCTACTATTCAAGACCTTCAAGCAGGTTATATGGCCATTTCAGATACACTATAATGTCTTTTTCTCCTTTCCCTAAGTGAAGAGCTATAAGGATCGATGTAATGGGATTCGTAGGAGGTATGTCGATCTCGCCGTAGTCGATGTCCTGGTTGCATTCAAGTTCTAGCTTTGGCTGGGTTATTAAGTTGACCTGGTCAAGACACGTTACTTTAGCAGCTTCTTTCTGCACAAAAAAGTACGAATGGTGATCAGCATACTTTCAGAGAAACTCGATGAATTGTTTGGGGATATAAGTCAACCATTCGCTATTTGGTCACCATCGGTTTTGCGCGCTTCGCGTAGTCTATAGTACTTCTGCTCCACGTTTTGAAATTGGGAGGTATACAGTAAAGAGGATGTTAATTTCAGAGTCACACCAAGCACCTCTAATACCTCTTCCTTCCCAAAAAGAGTTCTATGCGTAGCATGCTCATGTTTACCTCAAGGTCCGTTTTTAAAAACAGTATAATTACTTATTTCATGGTAGGTTCACATGGCATCATATCAGTGCAGTCCTCTATCAACCCCTGAGGGTATCGTGGCAACTTTCAAGCAGTGTAGCAAGTTACAGGAAGGAAAAAATCCAGACAAGTTTGTTTCAGTTGTAGTCCTTGATGAGGTTGGTCTGGCAGAAGACTCTCCTCTCATGCCTCTTAAAACTTTACATCCATTGCTCGAGGATGGTGTAACGACTGCTGATGACGTCATCGAGACTGACGAGAAACCGCAGCGCGTAGCTTTCATTGGAATCTCAAATTGGGCCCTGGATCCCGCCAAAATGAACCGTGGAATCATGCTGTCGCGTGGGGTTCCAAGCGAGGGAGAACTTATAGACAGTGCTATGTAAGTGAATTTTATGGTATCCTTTCGTTTTGGCACTCATGTTAACCCATGCGGAAATGTTATTGCGGCTGCACAATTAGTTTCGTAGGACCTTAGGAAAACCGTCATAACTTTGGCAAAGAAACTTCAGACTAAAATTGATCGAATTGTTCTTGATCTCCGTTAAAAATGGTAGCCTTAAGAAATAAAATTATAGTCCCTCCACCCTCTGTGATATGGTGATAACTCGAATATCATTATTAACCAATAACTTTTCGCGTCATAAACACGAAGAAAATTCCCAAAGTATTGAGTGAAATTTCCCCGAATGTTTTCAAAGCTACTTTGCTATGTTTTTAGTCAGTCCTCCGTCGTTCTGAGTCAGGTTTGGAAACAGACATTCCTTGCCTTCCTTTACACATTTGAGTATTGTTTTCCAGGGGAATTTGCTCCACGGATGAAGTGGTGAAAGCTCTTATCCTGCCTCTCATTTCTCCACTGGCCGCTGGATATGCACAACTTTACAAGGAACAGAAAAATTTTGCAACGTTAAAAAAATGTGGCAAAGAAGAATTTTTCGGTCTCCGTGACTTTTACAGGTGTGATATCTGAGAGCGTGTATTTTACATCGATTCTTTTTAGCTCGCTTCTTTCATGATGAATTGACTTGGAAATTATGTACTCGAAGTGATTCACCTCTTTTGTCTCTTTACGCAAGCCTCATTAAGATGGTGTACGCAATCGCTGCAAAATCTCGACAGAGACCTCGATGGTATGAGCTAGAACACGCTATCAAGAGGAACTTTGGAGGCCTGATTGAAGGAGACCCTGTAGAAATATTCAAACGCTACTATACCGAAAAAGAAGTAAGTTGATTGATAGAATAATATTCAGATTGTGTCGAACCTGTTTGTACATTGCGTTCTCTCTACTTCATTGCGATATACCCAATCATAAAGCATTGCAAAATGGTACATTACAGGGAAACCTCGATCCATGGTGTCAATAGGGAATTATTCACATCAAATTTAAGAGTTTTTTTTATTTTTACTGGGTTGATACATGTATTTTTAGCTCGGAAATTGGGTTAACACTAGGGCAGGATTTAATTACTTGCTCAATTAACCTGACTTTTTCCTTGTAAATGAAGGATGACTACGTAGCCGAAACCACCACAACAATAAGATTGATAAAGGCAAGTCTTGGAAGGGAAGACGTAGCAGATAGAGCCAATTTCAGGTACATGTGTAGTTCATCCCAACCCAATTTTTTATTCCTTCGTTTGTTGGTTCGTAGAGTCGTTTATAAGTACCTGACATACATACATATATACATATACATACACACTTTATTGATGCTCCCTAAGTGGGCTTTTCAGCTCAATAGAATAAAAAAAAAACAAAAAAAAACAAATACAAATATATAAATTGATTGAGAATGTAAATACAATAATATTATAATTACAAAATATATATCAATAATATAATATATCAACTTAATAAAACATTTGCAAGATGACGTCTAAAATTCCTGGGGCATTTTAAGGACTTAATGTTATCATTTAAGGAGTTCCAGAGTTTGGCTCCTCTGAAAGCAAAGGAGCGCTGCCCTGTTGACAGGCGACATAAAGGTATATCCAAAGCACCAGATGATCGAGTTTGTCTATTATGGACTTGAGAACGTGATTTAAACATATCAGCAAGATAGTCTGGAACAAGCTTGTTAATACATTTGTGCATCATAGTAGCGTCATTTAGAATGAGTTTCTCTCTAATAGGAAGCCATTTCAACGATCGCAACCCATCCGAAATAGTGACGGGATAACTTTACATGTAAACTTAATTTCTTACAGTGAAAACCGCTACCTTCTGATTCTGACTGAAAATTACGCCGCCCTACCCATCATGCAGCAGCATCTTTTGAGAACAGCGGATGATGCAGTCGTCATCTTTGGAAGTAGTTTTCCTAATGACCAGGAATACACCCAGGTAAAAAAGCATGGGAGGAAAAACTCGTTCTATATCTTATGACCTTGGTAATTCTCCACTCAACTTCAAAAATGACATATTGCTGTTGACTTACTTGTCTTTGAGTTGGCATGACAGTTTACTTAGCACTTACTATCAAATGCTTTTAGAGATTGTGGGAGAACCAAAGGATGATTGCTTGAAAACGTAAACGTATGGATAGAAGAACAAATTTTGTTACGAAGTACTTTAGTTTCATGTGCAAATCGAGAGATTATTGTGTCTGGTGTTCAGTGCAGGAGTCCTAGAGTTAATGGTTTAACCGTACAACTTACGTCAATAACTTGATATCCAGATTTGTCGCAACATCAATCGCATCAAGGTTTGTATGGAGACAGGAAGAACAGTGATCTTATTGAACCTTGAAAGTCTTTACGAGAGTCTGTACGACGCCCTAAATCAGGTATGAGATATCCGTTGAAAATGTTGTACATTTTGTTTGTTGAGGCCAAGCGGAATGTGCTCTACTTTGTAACACTATGCTAAAAAGTACTGTAACTGTTATTGTATATGTTCACTCGTGTCTTCAATGATATTGCTCATGTGCTGAAGTGAAAAAGGCTTGGAAATGTAAAGTCTTATATCTTGGTATGCTGTATTTCTAGTATTATGTGTACTTTGGGGGACAGAAGTATGTGGATCTTGGGCTTGGTACTCACCGCGTCAAATGTCGTGTTGATGATGGCTTCAAGTACGAATTTTGGCTGATTACCCACAGTTAGCGTCATAATTAGTTGACACTTCATGTTTGAGTAGTCGTATTTATGTGTAGGATAACACTCCAGTCTCCTCCACACTCTTAATTATTGACAAGACCCCTGCTCCATTCAGTGTTGACAGTATGTTGCTGAAGGTTCATGGAATCACGCTTCAACATTGTTTTGGGAGGCGAGTTGGTTAACTTAACAAGTGGAAACGAGATAAAATTAAAGTAATAAGGATTTAAATAAGGCAACGTGTCAACAATTTTGTCGCTGATTGTAGATAATCTCGATATTTACGAACGTATTATTATTGTTAGATTAAAAATGGTGTTTTATTTTGTGTTTACTGGAGCAAGTTCATTTAAGGGAACAAAAAAAATCCCCTAAAATACCTCGTTTCCAACATTCTCCCAATGTGCCCTCGTAGCTCAGTGGGTAGTAACGTCTTCCTAGTATCTTTCTAGTGTCTTTCTAGAGACGAATCCTGTGTAATCCTTGATGATTTCACTCCCTTTTTGTTATTGTGGTTCAGTTGTCACCGCCATTTTGTTACTTGTTCTCCTCCGTGGGTCGAAAAGATGATTTATTTCATTCACACTGTAATGGTGAGGTTTATAGGTCGTACTTTTGTTTTGTGGCAGTAGTTTCCTTGACTTCTATATCTATCGACTCTAAGCAGCCAGACAGAAAGCATAGTAAATGTAGATGTCCTGTTTATGTTGTAGTCTCCTTCGTTGCCTGGATTGCGTTTCAAAAACAATCTTTAACCTTTGTCGTTTTCATCGTCATCTTGGTTCCTTCGTGTTTCATCGTTTTCCTTCGTGTTCCTTTACAAAGCAGTGCCAGTGAACCATATAGCTTAAACCTATTGTTTTCATCGCTTTGAGTTTTAAGTCACCTTCCCTTACTCAGATTAATCGTGATTGCTGAAAAGGAAGTGGTGTACAACAACTTTCCTATTCCGTTGATCAATCGCCTGGAGAAACACTTTCTTGTGACCTTAACAAGTTTGACTCCTGACCAGAAGGATTTGGTACAGAAAATGCGGACCTGGGCTGGTGAATTTGCTGAGGTTTCGGGTGAAGGCAGACGTGGCAGGTGATGTTACAAAAAGAGAGTTTAGAAGCTTTTGTTATGAGGACATTCGATGTTGTTGAATTTTGCAGTGTTCGGAATACTGTGCGATTTTGAGTGTGCTTTGTGCTCATGATTAAAAAGAACTGTTGCCTTTTTCTCAATGCTGAATTTCGCCTATTCATAACGACTATTCATAATATTAACATTATATAGATAGTGGGCTATTTTATTTCATATTTTCAATTTGATGTTCTATAACAGGGACTTCTCAATCGGAGACGCTTTTGTTGGATTTCACGAGGATACAATTCCCTCCATTGTCATGCGAGTCTGTAATGAAATTGAAAGAGAAGACCACTCATCTCCAAGTGATGACTCAGAGGATACATGGGAGATGAAAGTAAGCTTCACGGAACTGTCATTTTAAGATACATCATCTTAATGGCTTTTGCGTATTTTAAAAAATGGGAAATTTTGCGAGTTGCATGAATTTTTACTCAGTCAGGAACACTTCGCCAGTACAGTGGGCAAATTCAGCCCGAGTATGTTTAGCAATCGGTTTGAGGATTAATGATTTGAAGATTATGTAAGCTGCTTATATTTTTTTCTATTGAATTATTAATTACTACTTTAATCCGACTTTACATTCTTTGCCTGCAACATCAACTGGGCTTTTGATGACGAAGATTGTAGTCTAAAGAATAGTTTTACTCTCACTAGACTAGTAAAGTAACGTTGTAGGTGTCTTTTCTCCCACTTACCAGGTACTTCGAAGATCTCAGATGATGCTTTTGGAGATGGCTACACCTGATGCAATTGCTCGCCTTCCTCACACTGCTTTAGAAAGACGAGCCCCTCATATCTGGAATGCCTACTTTAAAAAACAACAACACTCAAGTTTGGCGACGTTCATGTCGCACGTGCTCAATTCGGAGGATAGTCATTTTGATGAAAAGCGTCAAGAGGGGTTCTTGATTCAAGTTAGTGATGGGGTTACAATATCGTTAGTTGATCGTGTATTGTTTAGTTTGCTTCTATCTTGAATAAGATAGAGGACTTAAAAACCACATAAGCAACAAAATTTGCAAGCCCTAACAGTGTAGTGACGATACCAACATGTTCTAAAGTGATTGAGTGAAACTGAAGACCTTCATCTGGAGCACCCTTACCCTAAGCATGTCTTACATGCGTTGGAGCAAGCCCACAAGTAATGTTTCATCTTCAAAAAATGTTTCCTTGAACCAGGTTTAACTGTAAGAAAATCAGCAACAGACAACTGGAGAACGTAGGGCTGGCTTAATAACCAACTTGGATTTTTAATGTGTTAGATTTGAAGTTGAAAGAGGTTAGTTTACGAATCCCCAAAGGGGTATGGCTGTCCAAACTAAGTATTAAGTTAGCAAGAGGAGGTCCAGAATGAGAGCAAGGAACATATTTTTGATGTTGAACCTCGCCAGGTATTTGTCTCATGCGGTTGGTGATATCACCAACTGATATGAATAGTGCAAATAAAAAAATCAAGGATGGCTCTTGCAAGACCAAGAATATCCATATTTGCTTTTATATTTGATTTTGTCATTAAATGTGCTGTTCTTTCATCTTTGTTTTAGATTACTACTCATTCACGTCTGCTTTCTAAAAACGATTTGGGAGACATATGCAATCAAACTGGCTTTGAACTGTCGACTGTGGATTCCATGACACTTCAACAGTTTCAAACGGAGCAACAGTTTAGGGCTTCAGTTAGGTGAGAGCTTGATGCAAATCAGCGTATATGGGCATTATTTGTGCAACATAATTCCATTATCTATTAGAAACGAACCAATTAAAAGACAGAAAGCATGAAATAAGGTGAGATGAATTTCCTTTTCTGTCAACTTCAGAGAATAATTGTTGGAGAGAAGGACCTTCATTGGGACATTTTCAAGTTTTGTTTAAGAGCGTTATTTTTCATATCTATTTATTCGATAAATTTCTACTTGGGATAATTAGGCATCTCCATTATCTGAACCACAACCGGCATGTATCACTCACCGTCTATGCAAATTTTGTCTGTGGTTAACACATTGACAGCTTAAAGTGTATGTCACCTTGTACGTCTCAAAAACTGTTATGATGTGTACCTTTTTTTCTCTACTGAAACGAGCCGTCTTCTTCTTCCGCAGAAACTTTTTTGAAGACCTTGGTGGAGAATGTCCTGGTATTCTTCTGGTTCAGTGTGATTCAGGAGATGAGAACTCTAACCTGATTGCGGGTGCAAGACACATTCTGATGGAAGAACGAACAAACGCGTCTGAAATGCTCAACTTGTCATCGTTGGAAGCTGTCCACATTGTGCTGATCACTCAGCTGCCAAGAATTGCTGGTGGATGTCGTAACTTTGTCGGTTTCCAGGGTGGAAAATGGATGTCCGCTCACATTGATGAACTTCGTCCACCCGGTAGGCATACTCCTTCCATCGAGCAACTCATCGATCGTCCCATAAGTAAACTTTTTAATGGAGACCGCATTGAGGAGGGTGACACCATGTCAGCGGTGACGGTGGCGGTGAAGCTCCTTCGTAACTGTGTACAAGCGGCTGCTTGTAGGGTTGATAGCGAAACGGAATCTGCTGAACGGTCAACGCATAGGATTGAGCTGCTTTTGGATTTACTACCTGATGACTATCAAACTCAGGAGGGTTAGTAAAGAGGAAAAATAAACTATATGACATGATAGAATTTTAGAAAAGTTCACAAGTCTTTCAGGTTAAGAAATATAACCTTTGCGATCGAAGCCTTGAGGGTTTTAAATTTGCCTTTCTTCAAGTGAATGGAAAATCTCGAAATTGCATTCATCCAATTTTACCATTGGTTTTATCCTCAGGAGATCTCTAGAAATTTGCGGGAAGGTGTTGATTAAGGCGCTCCTTTTCCTGTAATTGCAAAGATTTGCTATTTTCTCCAAGAAATGGTACCAAGTGGAGACCTCTTCAGATTAGCGAACAACAGAGTTGTTCCAAGATATAGAGAACAATTCTCCTTTTGCTATTGCTGTGGAAGTATAAGATTAACACGCTACCCTTTTTGTAGAGGTCATTGTGATGTAGAAGTTACGGAGGACAATCCATCTATAAGGTATCAAAGTTGTGACTTCGTCACTGGTGTCGTCAGGGAAGCTGCGAGAATGGCAAGGATGGATTGGGTTATTCATCGCTTAAAGCTCGGAACCTATTTAATCAATAAAGCAATATTGGATTGGAACGAGCATCAAACTTGCAAACTTTGCTGATCCATTAAACAAATTCAATTTTGGGCGCAGTGCTAAAGGACTTTTAAGTGTTTTTCAGAATTGTAGTTTTGGGGACAATAGTTAAAGGAACGTAACATTGTGTGAAGTGAGTCGAAAAGGCTAGGTTTCATTCAGCAATTGGTAAAATTCAACTCCTCAATTTCATTATTTTATTAATTTATTTAATCCTCACTCCCATCTCTTTTAAGATGAAGAGTCGTTTGCAAGCGTGGCGGTACAAAGAACATACCACCTCTTAAAGGAAAGGGAGCTAACAGCGGCAAATCCACAAGGATGGCTCCAATCAGAAGCTCTGTCGGGAACAGGGGTGCAAGAGTGGGGCACCTTTAGAAAGGCTCTTCTGCAGCGAGTGTTCTCAGTTGTGGTTCCTATTTTGGCTGAGATCATTGCATTGGCAGACAGAGACTGCAATTTAGACTTGTTGAAGAATGACAACACGTGGGTTTCGCGGCTGTGGCTGAAGATCCTGGCCGACTGTAGCATCTCAGAGCTAAGCTACAGTGACATGATATCACCCGCTACTAATTCTGTTCGTGAACGTGTCCAAGTTATTGGTTCTGGGGCCGGTGGTCATCGTTTTTCCTGCCGATTTCCATTTTCGTTTATTATCAAGCAACGCGTGGAAAAATTGTTAAAAGACGCATCTAGCGTCGAAGGTACATAAACTACTTTTTGCATTTGTTTGCCTATTTTTTTTTTTTACTGTTGTCTTTCTGTTTTATATAATGAGTGATTACATAAGACAGTTACCCTAGCAAAGATGTAGTCTATGATCACCACCATATGAGTAAATCGAGACTGATAACCACTATTGGTGCAGTCTTTCCGAAATTTTCTATTATTCACAAAAACAGGAAATGTGTTTAAAAATCCATAGCCGAACATAAAGGAATTTGGTCATTGATGGCTATCTCGATATGCGCTGTATATTCTGTTGGTCATGACGTCGATGAGGTAAATTGAAGGACTCGATTTAGTTCTGTCGGTTTAGCAACATTTGTGTTGTGTTTATCTTGTTTCCTCGGTTTCAGCTCATTCTAGCGCCACTCTGTTGGACTCTCTTCGTGAATTGATCGGTAACTCGCAGTTGGGACCTCCACTCGATGAATTGCGTGGTCTGAATTCCGCGGGACAGCAATATCTGATGGATTTTGTTCACATGGTGTACAAGCCTTCAAGCGACATGGCACACGAGGTTTCATTTCTACCATTGTTTTCATCGCAATATCAGATTTCTTCGGAGAATAGTTATATTTTCTTTCGCAGCGCTTGCCTAGGGTCTTCACCCAACGCGCATCCTTTCCCGTGAGAAATCGTTTTAATCATTAATTTATAAACGTAAGCGATCAAAAACGACGCAGTTAGATCGAATATGTTACAATACAAGAGGGAAATCGACCTTTCGATAGGACCATCAGGGAAATTCAATGAAAAATATGAAGCTTTTAAGTTGTAAGATGATGCTCTCGTTAGCACGATTGCTTTTTTTCCTCTATTCTTTCAGCTTGTTTACGAAGCGATTCTTTCGTCAGCGAGAGAAATCGTTCCCCTGGAAGATGAGGATGGTAACGAGTCGATTGATATAGCACTCGTTCATGTTGCATACAGTAGAGTTCAACACCGTTTGAAGTGTTTTGATACACTCGTTAAAGCGAATCCAGATCTGGTACCGAGATTACGAAAAGTTCTTCAAGGAAATGAGCCAGAAGTGGTGAGTCTAAATGCCTTATTGTGGCTGTTTTTAATACGTTAGTTATAGGTTCATGCTAATTTTAATGAGTTCTCAGTTTACTCGAATATTTTTTTAAGGAATTGTATAAACAGAAGCTTTAATTAGTGGTGATTATTAACATAAGTTCTACCACATTAGGCCGCCTAAGACTTTCCGTAAGGGTGTCCTACACTGATACATTTATGTCCCTTGGGCAGACCAGGTTATTTTATATATCTTGTTTTAGAACTGAAAATTATCACGTATTTGTAATGGTGAGGCAGTCACAAGCGCAAAATTATCTCCTCCCTCTTCCGTTTCAGGTACAATGTTTGGTATTGTTGAACTTTTCTGTGGTATTTTTAAAATTTCTTACAGCTTTTGGATGTCATAGCATTGAACATTTGTCTTGAGGCACTGGAGCCTTCACGAGAGATGTTACTTTCTCCGGAGACACGACGAACATGGTGTGACAGAGTTTTGTCTATAAGGCCAGCAGTGGAAGACATGATAAGGAAAGAGAGGTTTAAACCTGTCACGGAGAAATGTTCAAACTATGGAGAGAGATCAACAGTAATGCTTGGTCACTGCAGGTAACATAACACCAAATTTTCCCTTTTTGAGGTTGGTTTAGACTGTGACATGAGAAGAAGCCGACTAAAGGCTCTGATGCAGCTAGTTTAATCGGCAGACTTTATTGGCAAGATTATTTATAATCAGTCTGTCATTTGCTCGCTCCGTATTTTATGAGAGGATTTTGCATGTTCAAATAGTTGGTCTTTGGGCCAGCTATGCTTAGTAACCAAGTGCTTGCACAACCTTCCAAGAGAGTAAAAATCGTAAACAGAGGACTAAATGATACTTCTTCAAAGAGGTATTTAGATCTTTACTTTATCTAAGCCCACTTGAAAATTTGCTATTTTAGAATTTATGTCGAGGCTGGGGATTTAAATGGAAGGAAATGATTCTAAGTTTTAAGGATGACGCGAGAAAGGGAATTTTGCAAGGTTTTTTGCCATGGTGACTTTGTCGAATTCTGTGCGTAAAAATGTCTTAAATTTTACCAACGCGAAACATTAGTAGTACCGTGTTTTAAGGGGTTGTCTGGAGGACCCGTATCGTAGAATGTATTTGGAAGTGCAAATAAATGAGAAATTACTGCTAATTAATATATTATTTCCTTCTTGTATGGATCAGATCCATGTGGCAGCGAACAGGAGCCGTTCGACTCTTTGTGGAGCACGTGACTTTGTTCGCCGAGAAAGATAAAGATGCCACTTCGGAGAACGTTATCAGGTTGTGGAAGGTAGGTTAGAGTTAAGAAATGCAAAACAGAAATAATCAACTATAAATTAAAATTCGGTAATAACAAACTGCTCTCTTCTGAAGGTTTTGGGAGATGAAACTGACTTTTCATCGCTGAGATCGCTGCAGACCATCGAAAAATTCTTGATTAACTTCAGTGAAGACATCAAGCAGAGGTAAACCAGCACATTATCCACAATTTAGTGGTTAAATTTTTTACAATATAGGACCTCAGTCTCCGCAAGTTTCGGAGACGGCACAAATTCTCCCACAACTTATTTCGGGTAAAGTCTGACACGAGCCGTCCTTGGACTCTCTTGTCACAAAGGAAATTTGATTTACTCCAGGCTAACCATCTCTTGATATTTCCCGGGTGGTACTGAATTACTCAAATGAAATTTAAAGCGGAGTGAAATTCGGAGACATTTCAAGGCTTCTAATTGTGAAAGCTGTCATCGGCCTGTGGCCACTAAAGTATTCATTGGTGGTATAGCGTAAGGGAATGTGGTAGGGCGATCGCGAGATCACTTGTCTCCTAATTGTGTGGGCGAGGTCCGTTCCAGGACCCTGCATCACACTAGAGTTTGCTATGTCACTGGTTCTTTTCTTTACCCTTCGGTTTTTTTTTTTAATATGGTTCTTGGATTTTTTCCCCCACATGAAAATCAAAACTCCGAAATCCAATCATCCTGAAGTCCCTAGACGAAGAATTACATCGCAACATTTTCACAGAGTAATCATAGTTTCTCACAGCTTTAGATGCCAAAAACTTAAGTTATTTCTGATAGATGGCGAGAAACTATGGTCCATTGCTGAAGCTTGAGCGTTATCAAAACTGAGATTAAAGAAATATCTCTACTGCTATGCTGTTACTTATTTCTGCTTTCTTTATGACCACAGGACCAGCGAAGAGACCACTTCTGAGTTACGTCGCCGATGTAATGCCTTTTTCATGGAGCTGGTGTCAATATTCTGTTTTGGTGACTCAGTGTCAAAGGACCTTGAAAAGGAAGCTACCACTCTACTTATGCGTTATGTTATCGGTCATCAGTCAACTCAGACCAAGGATTTCTCTCCATTCCCTGATTATGCTATTGATCCCACCCCTGTGGTGCGTTCATTTCTTCTCCAGCAGCTATTGCGCTCAAGGTGAAAGTATTGAGAATCAATCTCATTCTCAACTATGACACTCACACTTTCCTGTGCCTCTTAACATGTCTGATTTTCTTTTTTCTTATCTCCAATTCACATTAAATTGTCCAATTAATGAGAAGATAAGTATATACTAAATTGTCTTTTATTTTTAAAAATAGTGTGAAGTTGACAAAGTTGGTGAAAGACCATCTGGGAGATTTCTTGCATGGGGCTCGGAACTTAAAACCAGAACCTTCGCACGTCAAAGAAGTCTGCTTCTTATGCGTCCAGTGCATGGAGGTATGTAAAGTAAACTAGTACTGAACTGTGAGGTGAGAGTAATTCAACTGAAATTAAATTTACTCTACATACCCGAGATGTTACTTATTTGTCTTTTATTATGTGGAGTAAATTGTACTATAAAGTCCTAACTGTTCTCAAATCTAACTGCTTTTTCCCTAGGACATCCTAATCAGCCGTTATCAAACCAGAGTGGCCGATTTGAAGTTAACAGTAAAGCTCAAACATGCCAAAAAGACTTGCGAAGAGTCGTTTACAGCTCTTAGGGCCGGTGACGAGGATTCTGCTGAAATGAGCCCTATTTCTCTGGATGGGGTTGCTAAAGGACGTTACGTGTTATCATTGGTGGTAGAGTTCCTTTACAAGTTGTTCATTGAGGGAGATAGCAGTTACAAAGACTTTGACGCCAAGAGAGAAGTGATGTTATTATTAGAATCTGCAAGGAAGCTTTGCATGGAAGTGTCGAGTTCCACACTGCAGCAAGTGTCGAGTTCCACACCGCAGCTCTACCTACTTAAACAGCTTGTCAGGCGGTATGGCTTGGACTGTGTCCGAACGCTGGGTGAATATGAGGAATTGGCGTGGATTTTACCTTCAGAGGCCAGACAGCAGGTAGGCAATGAATGATTAATGAACAGATTTCGTTGAAATGAGTGAGAACTGAATCATGAAAGGAAAATGGTATGCATATGTCGTAAACGTGAGACAGGAAAAGAAAAATATGAATGGTAGAAGGATTCAATTTTGGTGAATTTTGACTTCGTAGTTTGGTGCTCTAATTACTGTGAACATGTTAACGAGCCAGGCCATCTACTATGTGAACTTCTCAGTACTCTATAAGAGCAAATATACTTAAACCTCGTGAATATCTCTTAAAGAAAAAACATGAGTGTTTCCAAAGCGCAACAGTTGAAGACTGGAAGAGAAAAAAAGAGGAACGACTTTTGAAAATCCAGACTCTTTCCGTCCTCTTTATTTACTGCTCATAATGGAACAATTCCCTTAAATGTTTGAAGGAAACAGTCTTTTTCCATTTTACGTATAGTAATACATGTTGCTTGCTATTGATCTTTGGTCTTCGATCTGCAGGAGGAGGATGTAATCCAAGACAGGTTTATTGTTCATGGAGACCATTATCGTGCCGTCCGTGAGGGGCTGGCCAAAACTGTAATCAGTGGGAACATCCAAGACATTGTCACTGCCATTACGGTTAGTGTTAATTGTGTATTCGTAATTTCCATTGTACCGTTTATCTTCGTTATTAATGGAAAGGTAAAGGTGAAGGCTGTGGATTATTGTGGGTTATAATCGCGTAACGCCGGGTTCGTGGCGACTTTTGAAAAGCCAAATGTCACTTGTCAGTAACTTGTCGCGTTGAACGTTTTTGGCGGGAAATGCTCACTGATCCAATGAGAAAGAGTCTGGATTTTCGAAAGTTGATCACGGAAAAATCAGTTGTGGTTGACGATGATTTATTGGCTCTAATCGAACGTAAACTGATAACGAAATGATAACATATTACAAGATAACGCGAATCACGAATCAGTGATGGAGAACATTCCAATTATAAATGCAGCGTAACAAATGTTTCTAGCTGATTTCTAAAGACATTAGAAATCAATAATACCGAGAGGATACATGTACTTCTAATTTCTCTAAAGCGATAGCAATAATGTAAACGATAACAGTTAATCCTTAAATCCTTAAGACCGTAAAGTTGCAGGAGATAAAGGCTACAGGAAAACTAAATGGGTCCTTTGAAAAACTGGGCACTGCTAAGTGAAGCCACGTACTTGACTTGTAATGGTACTTTGTGATTCAGTTGGTTAGAAACACTACTTTAAGGAAAAGAGGCTATAAGTTCGAACTTGTACTTCAAATTAGGGGCAGAAATATTCTGTATTTACACATTGGTTCCCGCTTGCACTTTTAATAGCCAAGGGTGACTTAAACTTAATTTACCAATAACACGTATGGTAGCTCTGTAAAGCTGAAACTAGAACTACATAGAGAAGGCCTCTAACAGCATCTATATATACACTTCCACGTGTTAAAGGTTAAGGACAATTATTAAATGGAGAAGCCTCGATGTAACGTTTATTACATGTGGATTGTATCAACTTAAGACATTCAGAAATGACACATATGTTAGAATTCGTTGCTACTTAGTTTTGATAAATATCACACGCGATAAAGGAATTTGATGACTTGCGGCTTCCTAATACAACTTCACGGTTAGACTGCTGAATTGTTTGCAATGTATTTTCAGCAGGTCACATTATGGTTCACATCATATTTCCTGGTCATAAGCTTTCTTCTTCGTTGTTCGCTTTCAAAATCTGTTTATGTCACCCTTCAGTTACGTTATTCGTTAATGATGTAGCCCCTTCTAAGAAATATGCTGGATCCATCCCTGAATTATGAAGACAGTCTTCATCTTAAAATAATTTGGTTTTATCCACTGAGTTAATAGTGAAAATTGGCCACCGTTAAGAGTTTCTATGCTGATATTTCGAGCTTTAGCCATTTGCCATTCGCTTTGTTTCTTTAGAAACTTACCCCCTTTACTCATTTGACGTGATCTTAGAAGACTTAGAGGTTAAAGTTTACAGTTTTACATCTCATAACCATATTTTTAACCGAAATGTAAGTATCTTTTAAACAATGAAGGCTTAGTCAACCATCGAACACTTTTGATGAGAAGTTTCCAAATAACTCACCATGAGAACTTTTGAATATTTTTTCGTAGGAAACAAGATTACAAGATGTCTCTAAAAATGTAATTCTCCTCCTGGCAATGTACCGTGAAATAACGATGGCAAATATTTCTCTAGTTCAGACAGAGAATTTGTCTCAGGAGGTAAGGAAAAGAGATATACACTTTCCAAAGAAACTTATAATTCTGCTCTGTATGTTTAGTCATCCTTCCTCCTTGCTAATTCGACACACTCTTGACTGCTGCTTTCAGAAAGGGGGATACTTTTTTTTTTGTCAGGTGAGAGTAAAACTTGGTGATTTCGTAAGAGATGGAGGACACCTAAATGAAACGGTAAGACCGATTAAAAACATGCACGCATGTTTTCTGCAAAATCGATTGTCGTTGGGGTGACTCGAAAAGAAAGGAACAATTAGCACATTTTTAATTCCTGAATTTTGTGATAAATGCTGTCGACTCGTGTGAAACCAAAGGAATTGGTAAGGGTATAGTAGACGTTACTCTTCTTTTCTTATTCTCTTGATATTTAGGCTGTTGAAAGGTACGTTTTCTATTTGTAATAAGCTATGTGTATCATTTAGGCCCAACATTTGGCCAAGGAACTTCTTGAGAACAAACAGGGTGGAAATCTTAGGGAACTTCAAATCTACAATGGAAAGAGTCCGCAGGAGCACACCTTGACAGAAATTGTGATCCACACAGTAGTAGCTTTACACTGCGTTGGTGCAGCATCTTTGGCTCAGCCTTTGTATGCTCTCATGACTGATCCATCGACCATGAAGGTAAATATACACAGACATGTTATCCCGAGAAAAAATGAAATGTTTTTAGCATAGGCCAAAATGACAACTATAGCAATCTTAGTTCTATTGTTAAAACGATAAAAGAGCATTTGCATGTCTTGTTCCATAGTAGTTTACTGACAGAATATCTGATTTCTCCGTTGATTTCCTGGTACAGAATTCTTTTTTACCAACAATGCCCGAGGATAACTATCTCGAGTGCATGAAGGCCATAGCTGAAACTATGAATGGCACTGGTTGGGTTGGAGAGTGGTATGGTAAGTGTCTTTAATTTTTAGAAATGTTTACTTTTAAATTTAGCACCGATCTCAGATAAGAGTGTACAATTCTAGTGTTCCAACGAGAACTTTGAAATTACTTCTTACACCCTACTTTCTTTCTTTCAGAGTGTGGCAATTGTAGATTTGTGTATTTCATCGGGGAGGTAAGGATATATATATATATTTTTTTTTTCCTAATATGTACACGAGAGCCTAAATAAGACAATAAAGAAAATAAGAATAAAGAACCTAATGTACTTTGTGCATAGTCATGGGTTCTTATTTTTCTAACATGGATTTTATTTGTTTTGAAATAGTGCACTCAACCAATGCAGCAGGGCACTTGTCCAGATTGTGGAAAAGTATTGGGAGGGGAACAGCACAAGTTCCTAGGAGAATACAGAGTTTCCGAGAAGTAATGTGAACACATCTTATTTTAATATTTGAATAACTTAAACGTTTCTCAATGTTCTCTCTGTTGTTAGGGAAATAATGTTTTTTTCTTTCATCACACATTGAGGACGAACTTTTACCTAAAAAAAGGAGCTACGTTTAGATGTTTTGAGTATTCTTTTATGCAATTTGAAAGACTAACTTCACCTGAAAAGACACTAGAAAATGGAAGCTTGGAAGGTAGAAACACAAAAGAAGAAAGTAATCTACCAAGAAAGAAAGAAGATGTTTAAGGGTGGAAGAGATTACAATGGATCAAGAAAATATAAACCGTGTAGACTTTATTCTCTTGAATGGATTCAAATCAACTTAAAAATTTAGTCATGCTAGAGCTATGTTAGTGGATGAGTGAGTGAGTGATGGTAAGTAACAAAAACATGCCGATCTTGACCCAATTTTGACAGATGTTTCCCGGTACTTCTTATCGTTTCTTTTCGAAGTATCTTGTTACTTCGACATTCCCCTTCGATACACCTTTGAGTTCTCTCCTTTTGGGATTTCTGGCTTATTGCGACAAACATCTCAAAATAATTTTCAATCTCGTCGACGCATAATTTAATTACTAAAAAATTAAAATTTCCTTGCAGAAATATCTAAATAGGTGCTATCTGCGCATAATGAAAACTTTGAGGAAAAAGTTTTTTCTTCGAAGAGAAAGCATTTTATCTTTTAATTACGACATATGCCCAAAAGAGCTTCTAAATTTACGAAGCGTGTAAAGTGTGAGTTACGATACTTTGAGTTTAACAATGTGATCCTATTCGACGGAATGTAAGAACGAAATGGCGAAATGGCGGAATATCCTAAACTACAGAATGAAAACATTCTAAAACGCGGAATGACGAATGCACTAAAATACGAAATGACGAATATGCCAAAAGGCGGATGACGAATATCCTAAAACGCGGAATGCCGAATATTCCAAAACGCGGAATGACGAATATCATTAAGCGCGGAGTAACAAATGTGCTTAAACGAGAAATGACGAATATTCTAAAACGCGGAACGACGAATATCTTAAAACGCGGAATGACAAGTATGCTAAAACGCGGAATGCCTTGTTGTACGAAACAAAAGTCTCTCTGCCTATTTTTCACGATGCACTAACTTTGACGAATCTATTGTAAGAACTTTTAAGCGCATGTGATTATTTGAGCGTTATCTTCTTTTCTACTTTCTATCTTTAGGAAAGACAGGACCAAAACTGGCCATGCACTCGGAGAACCTGGCTCGAGAACTACGAACGCAGAACCTCAGAGAGACATGCCACCGATAGTGTGCAGTTTGCTGAGGATTATCATGCACTCGGCCATGGTCATGGGAGCATCCAGAAATCCACAGGTGATTAGTCTTTTGCTATCAGCTGCAGTCCCTCTGAACCCCTTTGGAGAATGAATTTTGATCTAGAACGCCAATGTTTTGATGTAGTTTTGATAAAAGAGAGGAGCATACGGTTCACGTGATGTTTAGTTTGACTGATCAGTTTCCAGATTGATAGGAAGTCTCAAATTAAAATGATAATAATGATGGAAATAGTAACGATAAAAGTAGTGTTAAGGCTTTATTTACAGAGGTTATACAAAGCACAGCCAAGGAGTTTAACTCGGGGCAGCCGAGAACAAATCCAGTGAGTATCAGTGTGGAGGGCTTGAACCCGGAACTACCAGATTACAAGTTCAGTTTCTGACTGGAGATAACTTTGTCTAAAATCTGATGGAACAAATATCCATATGGTTTTAATTAAGGAAAGCAACCAAGTTTTTACTCATTTATCTCACTCTTGAGCACAATTTTAAATCTTCGATTTTTCTTTAAAGGCAACCGCACAGCTGATCACACCTTCATGCACATCGCAGTCTGTGGGACAGTTTTTATGGCAGCACTTGCAGAGAGACCTGGATGTTCTCAGTAGAGCACTCGGATGCAGTGTTGATAACTCAGCTCTAACAGTTCATCTAGCATTACAGCGAATGATCTCGCTAACTGGGGGAAAAACTGGTACAAGCTTTCATACCTTAAAATTTATGTAAAAACACACGTTGATTAACGGGAAAACTCTCATTCGATGGACTCCCATATCATCGAGGATGAATAGCTCTTTTCTCCACCAAATCGTACTTTAGAAACCGGAATTTGCACTTTTGTCTTGTTTGCAAGCTCTAGCCATCATCATAATTTAACTATGACAAATTCCAACATTAAAGAGTCAATTAGCTCTGGTTGTGAATTCTAAGAAAAGTTAACATATCAACCGTAAGCCCTCGAATTGACTTAAAATTAAATCAAGAGCTGGTTCGTAAGTTTGATTAAATGACTAGTAGATAACAGATGACACCATTATTTGGTTGAGGAATTAAAAAAAGGGAAACAAATGGCTTACGAGGAGGGGAGGAACCAGGAGGGGGAACCAACTAATTCTGATAACGTCATATTTGATTTTTCTTTCTCTCTGATCAAACAAAATAGCGAGTTCAGCATATTGTACAAACATTCAGTATCTCTCTCGATGTTGCTATCCAGTTTGTTCGTTATTGCCCATTGTTCCCCCTTTTCTCTCCACACTCTCCAGGAGATAACCATGACATGTATCTTCAAACCCGGGAAAGTCGCCGCAGCTGGGAGAAAGCTTTTTGCTCTGAGATTATTGTTCCTGTCATCACCGTACGTAAAATTGATAGTGATTTCTTTTTGTCTGTTTTGCTAATTCATTTGCTACATATGATCTTTATGCGTATGACTATCGTTTTAGTGTGACTCTGATTTGTGCAATATATTCCTAGCATCTTGACGAGAATCTCCAAAACGCCTCAAGACTTTTGATGGGAGACGAGAGATTTGGTACGCTTTTTCATGTTACTTGTTGATGCAGTAAAATATACGCGACAAGCTTATGATAGAACTGGTACTAGTGGATTGGAAGGTTTAGTATTATCCCTGAAAGAGGCGTTACCTCAACCTTAGCAGTTAGTGAGGCGTATTTTTTTGTAGACATCTACGAAACAGGTTTCACTAGTACTTTTATCGTTCAATGGCGTTTTTTCACCTAATTTTTGCTGAAGCGTGCACAATTACTACAACCTTAAGCGAAACTTTTGAATACAAGCTTGGTAGCAAATGGAGTCTGCGAAATGAGAAGAATTACCTTAAGATGATATTTAAGAATGGAGGAGATTGACCCGCTTCTGACAAACTTTCAATATATTAAGGCTAACTTTTCAAATGAAACAACTTTTCACACATCTTCGTATGGTGTCCTTTTCAGGAAAGGATCCGCTGGTACGTCAACTTTACGAGTTCGATGAACAGATGGAAGACTTATCTCAAGGCGTCAGGCCCATGTCTCGCGCTCTTTGGAAGTACAGACACCATATAACTGTTGAGGAACTGAGTAGCTCTTTTCAAAGAGAAGTCCTTTCTGGTGGCGGAGAGGAATTCAAAGTGTTGGACGCTTTCCTCAAACAGGTAACGTCAACATATCCCCGCAAAGGGTTGGGTTTCTGTGCTACAAAGATTTTCCTCGTAATTTTAACCCCTTTTTCTGCCTAAATTTCGGGCAGCATCTGCTCATGAAAAACCGAAGGGAGTCTCCTCTTTAAGTCTATCTTCACATGCTTTTTCCTTTTAAACAAATACAGGAACACAAGTTGCGTTTTGTTCAGTTTCTGCCCGATGTTGTTCACCTTCAGCGTCTATTGATGGACAGATTCCACCGACGAATTGACAGAACAGATGCTGAGAATTATTCCGTCCGTGAATTTCTCAAGGACCTTCCGAAAGGTACTCAATGAGTTACAAACCTCTATCCAATATAGCCAATGCCATGGAAACTGTTCAATGCAAAAGGTTGATGTTCTAAGCTGCTTTTCAAACAGTAAGCTGCGGTTAGCAGGTGCACCTCTGCCTGCTAGTTTTTCCACAAGATTTTTTTTGACGACAAGGTTTATGGAGGTGTCAAAGCTGTTGCATTTCCACCCCGTGGAAATGTGACTGCTAAATTTCAATTTTTTACATTTATTTATTTGTCAAGAAATCTGTTCATGGTCAGAATTTTGTTGGAAACTCTTCTCGTGTCATCTGCTTGACAAGTCTCTGTGTTTCATATTTTCCGTGTGACTTCTTCTGGATAAGGAGATTTTGTATGAATTTTACTTAAGAGAAAGTTGCCAGTGTAAGTGCAACTGTGTGCAAGACTCTGTAGGTAAATTTTAATTATTTTAAAATCAAATTTGTCTCCAGGATCTGTGAAAGAGGAGTATACGAACCTGTTCCAGAGTTTCAGGAATGCATGGAATGCTTGCAAGTCATTTCTTGGTGATCAAGGTACAATGATTGTTCCGTTTTACCAGAGTTCATGGAAGGTTTAAGTAATTATCGTGACCAAATTTCGTATTTTTGTAAATAGTGTTTGTGTAGTTACTTGATGATTTAGCTTAGCCCAGCGTGGTGAGATAAAAAAGGCCTAACTCATGAGTGATGCTAAATTTAAATCTCTACGGGTAGCCAAAATTTAGTCATTAAATAATATCTTGAACATTTGAATTGCTGGTTTTAGAAAAGGAGCACACTGATTTAGAAAATATGTGGTCTTTTTTCTTTTGTTTTTTCTTTCATCAATCGATTTTTTTGATGTGGTAAGTCTTTTCAACTCAGACACCAATTCACTGTTTTCATTGATTGTTGCTTTAGCAGTTTTACGTCGCCCGTTTTTTAGTACTTTCATCTGGTTCTAATTTGCCTTTGTCATTCTTTACACCTGAAGGTCGCCTGCGCGTCCCACAAGACCTTTGTAATACCACAATGGACAACGACTGTCCAATTGCAATGGTTCTCCCTTGCACCACCGGGATGGGAGTTTGTTCGACCTCGCTCACCTTCTTCTTGGTTAATGCAAATAACGAGTCTCTGGGAGCCTATCGTAGTGCAACTAATCAAGACAGGTACATAATTTTATAATGAACAGCTTACGTGTTGCTGTTTTCCTTTTTACCCTCAGTAGAAGGAAAAAGTTGATCGACGTGATCTGACTCGAGCTATATAAATCGTATAGGTAACGCTTTTATACTTCCTTTAAGTTTGTGAAACTGACTGAGCTGCTACACGAGACTGATATCAGCATCTTGAAGTCAGTTATCATCTCCTTCAAATGCGGCTTTAGAATGAAATATGTCAGGAATTTGGGGCTTTACTGTCGATAATAATGTACATTGGAAATAATTACAGTGTTGAAGAAAATCATTTATCGTCTGTCCTGCTCAGTCTTGGATAATTACCACCTAAGCATAGGACAATTACTACAAACAATTATAGTCATTAGTATCACTATCTGTTTTCTGATTGGCCGAAAGCCTTCGGTGAATTTTCGAAATTAGCGCTCGGGACGTCCTCTGGCCGCAGATTATACAATAATCATGTCAAGGACACTCAAGGCCACGGGTAATTATGTCATGACTGCGGTGCACGATTTCTAAGGGTAATCTTGTCAAGTTCGCCCGCTTTGTGTTGCTTGCTGATTTGTATATTTTTACACGTTTAGAAATAAATTATCAGTTCCACCTACTGTTGTGACCATTTTTTTTTTCGTTTAGTGTATAGTAAAACAATTATAAGATTCGGTTTTTGTGATATCCAGAACAATCAAGGTCTTTGTAAGGGTTATCAGCCGAAGCCGAAGGATGAGGCTGATAACCCCTATCTCGACCTTGATCATTCTGGATATTGTAAAAACCTCATCCAATAATTGTTTCAGACTTAACTATACATCTTATCTGCTATATTCTTTTTCATTTATAGTCCCTTGGAGCGTGTCTCCGTATCAGAGGTGACCTTGTCGCACTTAATAGCTTATGATCCTGAGAGAGACCTACTGCCCCTCATCCTGGCTCATTGTAACTACTCTCTGGAGGTGGGAAAGGAGACCTTAGTTCACTATGATTGGGCGGCTTTGGAGAGACAGCTGATTGACAGGTTGTTGAGGGGAAGGCCTTTTGTCGAGTTCAAGGTAGGGTGGAAGTATTTATTACACATAGCGCATGATGAGAAAAAATAATTTTCAGTTTTCTTCAGTAGAACTCGTTTTCACCTCGCAGGGTTTGTTCTCTTCATTCTCTAACTGAGTTTGCTTCATCTTGCTGCAAACAGTTTCAATCTCATTTTATGAACGACACGTTTCTCTCAAGATGTGTTTCAATCAGTCACGGCAATTTCAGTTGATGGATAAGAAAGCTTACCTTGTTTGACGTTTCAAAGATAGGACTCCTGTGACAGATACAGTCAGAACAGAAGTTATTCTAATTACACTCAGACGAGTTATTCAGTGTGAAAAGTTTATTAAGGATGAGTCAGCCAGACTTGTAGTATACGCATCCTAATATTATCTTAACTTGTGTATACTAAAAACCAAGGGTTCTACATAAAGAACCTGTGTTACGCCAGATACGAAAAACCACTAAAAAACCACTCTTTGGGAGTGGCCAAAAAATATGTGGAAACGTATTCCTCATCTCATGCAGCAGCAAAATACCCCGAGGAAAGGGTAAACTAACCTGCTTACACTGCTAATCTCAAAGAAAAATAAATTAATGTAGTGATACGAAAAAAAAAAAAAGAAAGCGGTGAATCATAAGACTAACCGACCTAGGATGACTTAATTTTCCCGCGAAACGCTTAAATAATCCGAAACTTTCACGATGCCACGCAAACCCCTTCAATGTGCCATCAGAATATTGATTTCTGACTTATTCGTTTCCATGTCTCTCTTCCGTCAGAAATTGCATATTTCGAAGGGTAAAGGGTTATATGCATACCGGGTCAGTTTCTGGAAAGTATGTTGCAAACAGCGGTGTCAGCCCCATTTCTCAACACTTGGTGCTATTCATCCTTTTTGACCTTTTACTTGAATTACCTGCCTCACTGGTCTGTATCTGATGACCAAAACTTAAAAAAACAAAACAAAACAAAACAAACAACCCCTTTTTGAAACGCGTTTGGAGCTTCGTTATGACCATCCCTTCACTACTGTAAGAAGAATTGTAATTGTAAATTGTAATTTCTGTCGGTGCTTATTTTTCCCTTTTGTTTCAGGACGAACGTTTTGCGTTCAGCCGAGACACCCGAGATGACGCAGTTTTCACTTCCCTAACTGGAAAAATTCCTCAGGTAAATTTCATAGTTTCCGTCTTTTTTTCGTTTTAATATATACGTTGAACCAGTGGTACTGTAAAGTTTTTTAGAACATAAATTTGCTTTCGCCTTTTTTATGCACCCAAGAATAAAATCTCAAGGTGTGGAATGTTTGAAAAGGAGATTTGAGGTTGGTGGGTGTCTAATAACGCTTGATTGGCGATGCAAACTGGGTGTTTTAAATTGGGAAAACATTTCAAATTACCTTCATTTATGAAATATGTTTATTTACTTATTCATATGTTTTTTCATTTATTTTCTCATTTACTTGCATGTAACCTATCTTTTTGTAGTTTCATTGGGAACGAAATCTTGCTTCATGTTTTGTTGTTTTGTCATCTGGTCTGTCTTTGATTACATTTTTGGGAAACAGGTTTATAACCACTTTGACCCGTCTTGACCACGGAAAAAGCAGTACATCCCTCTTTCTAACATGACAAACTTTTCCCTCCAGCTATTTCAGTTAACGGAAGCATGTTTTCGGCTCTGAATTGTTTTTGTTACGCCGATAGTAATATATTTATCACTTTATTTTGATGTTATTGTTTGTATTGGTGTGTTCAAGATCTAAGACACTTACACCAAGTGTTTCTTTAAAGGAATCCATTTCCCGCGTCGTCGAAAGTCAGATTATTAATGATTTGCGATCTTCCTTGTCTGATGTCTGTGATGTTATGTCGTCACTGGATATTGCCATTGGCTTTCTTGCCTCATCGGGTGGCCAGCCGGAGAGGCCTTTAAAATGGTACTTACATGAGGTACTTAAGCTGCCCAAAGATCGAGGTCTCAAGAGTGCAACAGTAAGTATATTTCTCCTTTTTATTTGAAAGACTCACTTATGCGGTCATCCTTCTTGACTGGTGCAACACCAATATCTGAATCAAAATGTTCTTGTTAGGTGCTACAAAAACTCATTCCTAGATGCCAGAGGCTGTATAGCATTCGAACGATGTGTGAGAGATGTCTTATAATTATTTTCTGTTAGTTAACTAAAAGAGAAGCCCTGTTTTAGACTATTTGCTCATATGCCAGGCATTGTTCTATGTAGGAGTGCTTTGACTCTCGCATGGGTTCTTATGGAATTATGCCATTTTGTTGCAGGCAGAGCAGCACTGCAGTTTGTCCCATACCCTGGCATTGTGGCGGCTTATGGCTCTCGAGAGAGCAAAAATCAAGTCCAGGAACAAACAGGTTAGGTTTGAAATGGTTCTTTTCACTCTGGCAATTTTAATTTTTTGTGTAATTGCCGTCATTATTTGTGGAACTTTAGCCCTATGGAATTAGTTTGTTTGCCAGTAAAAGAACAATTTCAACTTCGTTCAAAGTTTGATCATTGTTTCTGATGTGCTGTACACGAGATGTATACCTCAACTTTTCCGCAAGGCTATCACAGTGTAACTTTGATATTAAAGGTTTGGAGATGATAGTTTGAGTTCGTCGGATCCCTTTAAAACAAACCCTTTTTGGGAATTTTTTTTTCAGGAGCCGTTTGAGCAATTACCTGATGTTTTCAAGGAAAAACTTAGCTCAAGCGAAAAGGCCAGCCTAAATCGCGTGTTGCGAAAAATCGATATGGACATATTCCTGCCGCAGCTCCTGCAGATTATTCTTCTGAATGTCAAAAAAGATGGCGAAACAATTTCGACGATGAGGTATCGAAGACGGGCTTCTCGAAATGTTCCATTCTATAATACATCAATTAAATAAGGACCAAATTCGTTTTTTTTATCTTTCAATTCTTACAGTTGCTTTTGTAACTTAAGGAAATAACGCCTTCGACTTGCAAGTGTAGAGCTATGAAGTACAAACCATGAAAACCACGAGATTTCCTTGCTATGCCGAATTAATAGACTTTTGGCTTAAAACCGTTTTTCTCAAAAAAAAAAATTTTTTTTCTAACTTTTTTAGGTGATATTATTTCCTGGGAGGGATGATATCGTCAGTGTCTTTTCTTGTATTTGAACCAAAGGTTCTAATGATGAACACTTAACTGCGCCTTGTTGTCCAAATTTCCCTAAACTTCCTCTCTAATTCAAAAATCCTTTTCGTATTTTGTAAACAAGCTTGTTGTTCAAGTCCACGCTCAATTCTTTTTAGCACCGGTATTTAAAATGTAAATTGAACATAGTGAAATGCTGATATTACTCGGGGAGAAGAAACAGTTTATGGTACACTCTTTTGCGGCTTTTGAAATTCTAAACTTTGACTAATTAGCCTTGTGAAGTACTTTAGTTTAACAGGACGAAGATCTAACTACAAATTTATTGCAGCTTTGAAGATTACTTGGAATGTTGTTTAGCCGACAAAGGCCTGGAACAAATCCCAGGAACAGAGAACATCACGGACAGCATCAAAATGGCGCACTTAAAGGATGTTTGGAACTCCGCTGTCCAGCTAAGTGACGACTTCCACAAAGATCGTCAAGCAGTTTAATATTCTACTTGAGGAGCGGTCAGTTCAAAACTCAAAGGCAGTGGTGCAGTTCGTTTTTAAAAAGTCTAAGCAGTCACCTTTTTTTAGTCAGTTGAAAGAAATGTATGGTACATGCTGAATTTTCATAACAGTTTGGCTTCTGGCTTCAGTTTTCTCTAGTACAATAATGAGGTACTAGATACACGTAATAACAAATTAATTTGAAAATGTTGGCATGTAATAAATATTGCCATTTTTGTAGCTACGTTAAGATACTTTAATGCTGTAGTTTATGAATAGGGCCAGCCAGTTTCTTTTGCCACGTATATTTACCTTTGGTTTAATGAGAGTGTTGAAAAAATTCTTCTCGATGCCATCCTCTACATAAGTAGTAGAAAAGGCAGAAGCTTTTATGTATATGAAAACTAAAGCGGGATGGTATCATTGATTAATTTTTCATAATTGTTTTTCTTAACAGTCTAAAGGTAACTCAAAATGCTACAGCTGAGAATGAATTAGCATGGCATGCAAGTTTGAACCACACTTTGAATCAATGTCAAGTTAGTACAGAAAAGTATCTCTTCCATTAAAGTTTTGCATAAATTTTTTCTTTGCCGGTGTTGATGTCTTCTAATGTGATGTAATAAACACCCCACCCAGAGTTATGCCTGGGCAAAATCTTGTGCATACGAAAGGTTCTGCATGAAAAGAACCTTTGTCACAATACGTCCTGTTGTGATTGTAGTTAACTGCTTTTCCCTTTTGGCTATCGTTTCTGCCACTTTAGTCGTAAAAAAAACGAGAACGGAGTGGCCGGTTCTTGAGCCAACACTTTCCAGGCCAGGAGAGGAAAAACATTTTATGGTTACTTACGGACTGAAATTTTAAACTTCGAGCGCCCGTATTGTTTTAAGAGAGGATGTCAGTATCCATCGAACAAATTTGAAATAATTTGGCAAGTCGCCCACAATTCGTTTTCACTCCAATTTTCATATTTTGTAGCCCATTATGTCCTAATAATTTTGGTGTAGTTTTTTTGTAAAATATATTTCAGTTTTCGAGAAATGATTTTTTTAGTTCGATCACTCAAATATGCAAATTTTCACCGTGAATATTACCCGAGTTGTGTGACCTCATGTAACGAATTTACTTGACCTGTGGTATTTCTGTCAACCTAATCCTTTGTTTTATCATCTAAACTTAATCCTCTGTCATTATTGAAGCTGGCAAAGAGATATTTATTTTCTGGTGAATATTTTTGTCCAACATACTTTTTCCAAGTCGAAAAGTAGCATCAAGAGAAAAACAGTTTTAACAATGACCGATATGACAGAATATAATGAGCCTCTAGCTTTTCAAAGGCAAAAGGTTGGTCATAAAGTTACTGTAAAAGTTTCCTTGTGTATTTGTGTTTTTTCTATCTTGAGACGAAATCGAAGTCCGGCAAAATTTACTTGCAAGCGACTATGAAATATACATGGTCTTGCCTACTTGTCGTCACCGTTTACTGGCATAAATCACCACAACTTGTATAAAAATCTTACATAACACTCTAACCTTGTTTATATATGATTTTATTAGCTGTTTCGATTATTATATTACGCCTTGGTATTACTTTTTGCCAGGAGCCCAGGTTATGCGTTGTGTTCTCCCCTCCCCCATTTATATCGTAGGTTAGTCACGCAACGATTGATATCAACATAAATAAATATTTACCCTGTATAAAGTTTTTGTTTATGTTGAATTGAAAATATTAGAACCTTTGCTCTTTATGGTCACTAATCGTTGTTTCAGTGGCAGCGAAGCAGTTAAAAGCGGGTTGTTGCTTCAACGCTATTGAAATTTATAGTATTCAGACGGGAGAGCAAAGCGAAATGCTCTCGGAATAAAAACTTTCAGGGGCCTTTTACATGATATCGGAATGAGTTTTGTTCAAGAACGAGTTCATCTCGGTTTTCAGTCATACCTGGTCGGACACCTTGAAAACAAAGGGTAACACGCAACCAGTTTACTGCAAATTTGACATGAAAATAATTCTGATACCTCTTTGAAAAGGAAGCTTGAACAGTAGATATCGCACTATCTTTGGCTATGTTACAAAAGAATACTCAATGAACTAGAAGTGCACACATCGAGTTCTGGATTCACTTGAATAGTTTGTTTAACAAATGCAGACACAGTTATTTTAATCCCTACCAAATTATGTGAAGACAAACAAAACTTCAAAGTAGGACAGATTTTGTCAAGCATAAAAATGTGAGAGATCAGTGCCTAAAAGTTTTCATAATTAATTAACCAGTTCATGTGAATTTTACTAAGTGAGATTGACGGCTCGTATTTGGCAAGTCACAAATTTTTTTGTTTTTAGCTGTTGACGAGGGGGGGGGGGGGGGAAGGCGATCAGAAATTTATGTAGATGCTTGTCGTACCTTTTAGGAGT
Organism: Pocillopora damicornis; assembly: GCF_964200805.1. Taxonomy (NCBI): domain Eukaryota; kingdom Metazoa; phylum Cnidaria; class Anthozoa; order Scleractinia; family Pocilloporidae; genus Pocillopora; species Pocillopora damicornis. The sequence continues at coordinate 21,251,669 of NC_142673.1, read as the reverse complement.
CAAAATCTAACTTTTGCGGTGTCTCAAACTTTAGTGGACTTCCAGAGACCTAGCTGGTACCTTTCAGCATGTATTTAGCTCAGTAAAATACCTAAAATAAGCATTATCAGGACGATTTTAATGATCTGACCTGAGCACATCGATAAAGGAGTTTTTATTTTTTGGGATTTTTCAATTTTTTGTGCTTGAATTGGTACTTTATAGGGGGAGACGTCAGTTGTTGCCACTCCCAAACGGAAAAACTCGGGTACCTTTTGTAATTTTACGGGGGTCGTATTCGAAATTCCCGGCGCGCACCCCCGCCCTCTTTTGCATAGGGGTCCCCCGGGGGGTGCTGATATGTGCAGCACACTTGAAATTTAGCAAGGACAAATTTTGATGTGATTTTGGTTAAGGGAAACAAGTTTTGTCAGCGTCTAGTGGCTCGTGCGGAAGGGCCCTTTAACACCGTGCGCATAACTGTGCGTCCTGCCAGACGGCGGGAAGCCAACAAAATTCAGACATTAGTATAGAAAACTCCGCCTCTGTCTGGATTTCTGGTAGCCTATTGACCAATTCTCAATCGAGACCTAAGTCTGACAGGACGCGTAATTTTGCACAAGGTGTTAAGTATTCTACTTACTGGAGCAAGGTTGTACGAAAAGACGTCTGGAAAACTCTGTGATACAGGCTTGTCAATTCCCCTATCGGCGTTTGGAATCGACTTAACGCTACTTTACCCTGGCCGGACACTTCTTTACGCTCTCTGCATCAACTATTCAAGCGGAACCAAGACTCCACCGAGACTCCACCAACACCAAGATTTGATCTACGAGTAGTGCAAACTGTAAAATCATCGATATCTTGGCGTCTCGAGGATGCCGGCACGCGACGAAATAAGATCACCTTCATTTTCTGGATCTGAAATCTTCCAAATCCGCAAGTGACTTTTACAACTACGCAAGGTAACGACTTGGGATATGCAACTTCGGTCTTCTTGATAACTAAACCCACAAGCTCCACCAGCGAGACCGTTTTTGTTTAGATGAACGGCAAAGATCAATGCTAGCATGTAATATGAGACGCTTATTCAACAGTTAAGTTAGCTAAATCAGTATGTAGCTAGTCAATAAAACTGACTTTTGAAAACATTCTTCGACACTTCCGCCGGCAAAGGAATCGTTGAATCGTCACACAACTCGGTAGTCTATGTGTAGCCGTACCCTCAACCCCCCCTCCCCTGGTGAAACGGATTCCGTCAGGTGTTCGGTGACGCCACTCTTATTTATGCAAAATATTGTCATTTGATAATATTTTTTGCGAGGTGCACATGTTAGTGTGAAGGTTATAGAGATAAACAACAACACTGAAGTGAATTCATTTTCCGTTTTTCGGGTAAATTTGCAATTCAGCGTCCGATTTCAAATATATATTTTGCTCTAAGGATATAGGAGAAGATTATGAGCGATTTTTGGTATAGAGTAAGAAGAGGGCGATGTTCGATTAGCATCGCGCTCACAAAACTAGATTTCAACGTCCATGCGGTTTTTGCTTGCATTTGTAATCAGTGCCACGGTTGACAAAAAAAGTTGGATCATTTGCTTCAGAGTCTCAAGGTATTTACAGATTTCTTTCTTTCAAGCGTGAGGAAAGAGGGACTCTTTTCTCAGTTGAAAGAATCGCCGCAAGAAACAACTATCATTAGTCTAAGTGACTGAACGTCCGGCAGCCGAACACGGTCTTAATAGCTTCGCAGCACCGTTCGCAAAGAGAGCGAAGGTTGAAGGCGGACAACGTTCTTAGCCCAAGTCCATTTCGATGGTCTTCTGCGAGAGCTTTAACGGGCGGCACAATAGATATAGTGATCGGTTTCTTCTAGAGAAGAGAGGCGATCGATCGCTGGCACGGCTTGATGTATAAAAGATATATCCAGTTGGTAACGAAACGGAGGCATCGTTACCTTCGAAAAACATATCTATGGTTTTCTGCTGTTCTTCTTGAAACGCCTCTATCCCAAAAGTCGCGCAAACTTGACTTAAAACCTCGTCGTAGATCGCTGTTGTCTGAAAAGTTGACCATGAGAGCATTTTGATCACCGTCCGGTTCGTTAGTTTGAAAATTAATTACCAACTCTAGTCAATCAGAATTGACGAAAGAATCGGCAAAAGGGGTTAACCAATAAAAAGTCATGATACATTTTCTTGTAGAAGAGTGACGTCACGGAACACGATTAATATCAGGTTTGCATAGACTTTACCTCCCCTCCGTTTCACCTTGGCGAGGGGGAGGGTACGGCTACAAGTAGGCTAACAACTCAGGTAATATTCACGGTGAAAATTTGCATAATTGAGCTGACGAATTTTAAAAAAAAAATCATTTCTCGAAAACTGAAATATGTTTTTACATAAAAAAACTACACCACAATTATTAGGACATATTGGGCTACAAAATATGAAAGTAGAAATGAAAGCAAATTTTAGGTGACTTGCCGTTGTTTTTCTGATGCATGTTGACATTAGCTTTTAAGATACTTCTTGGGCGGCTGTCCTACACATATGAACATGTAGTTTCTTCTCTCGGCTCAAAGCATCGTTGACATTTAAAAGCAGCTGTTTCTGTCAACTATTACCAGCCACGAGGCGCTGGATGAAAGGGTTGAGGTTTAGATGATAACAAAATGTTAACCTTTATGCCTGATAATTGATTCCCTGAATATTGATCAAGTTAATTTTCGTCTATTTAAACCCGGAGGTGCCTAATTTTAGTATTACATTTAAGCTGAAGTAAATTTTGTGCTCTTGTATCTATTTGCTAATCGAAACGGCTAAAATTTTCATCCACGACCCACTGGATGGAAGAGAAGAAGCTTAGTGGATACCAACATGTAATTGATGATTTACCAAGAATGGACTGAAGTTTTAAAATAATCGTCAATTGAAACCTGGCAAGTGCCCTATTTTAGTACTACATGTGAGCTGAACTACAATTTTAAAATTGATTATAACATCAAAAACATATTCATTTTGCATAATTGGAGAGTCCTTCAAATTGCGATTTAGGATTCGTTTAAATTCTGACAGTTCAAATAACTTATGAACGAAAAATCTGAGAGGTTCTTGAACTCCAAAAATCAGAGCTTCAGGACATCATAAAACTCCTGCGTCCTTGGTCTTTTTCACGCACATCTAACGCAAGCTCGCACGCGTGAATTATGTGCTTTACTTTGACTTCATCAGGAGTCTGATCCAAGTCGGAGCTGTCATCAAAGACCCTCGATAAGTACTCACTGAATTTGGAAAAAAAGACGTAGAAATTATTCTCTGAGAACAACACAAATTTTCCCCCCTCTAACGCTGACAAAGTGGCTGAATCTCATGAGCACAAGTTTTTCATATGTGTGTTACAAAAGTAGTTAATTAAATAAAAACCAAGATTTTAGACTTTCCAACCATGTAAAAAAAGACAAAGAGACCTAAAGCTACCGCTTCAGCCTTACGTATCTAAACTTCTTTATCATCTAGCGATTAATTTGGTCCCTAACTGTGGGCATACGCGGTTTTTATGTTCTTTAAGGAAGGATAAGATTTTTGCTAGATGGTACCCATGCTTTCCTTTTATTTTGTAATTTAAAAGTGCTATTACTAGAGATTTTATCGTGCCTTAAGCATTAAATGTAGTTTGCTGAATATAGTGTATTGTGCTGTAAACAGCGTTTTGAACTCTACGCACTTGGTACGCAGAATTAAAATCTTTACGGAGTGTTTACAAGTATCACCTTGTAAATTAAGACAAATGAAGTGGAAATAAGTATCATAGAGAAATGTTAGTCAGGCCTAACCCATGTACTCTTTTTTTAAACTGAATGTAAAGTTTTTTTCTGAGTAGATCCATGCGCTTCACGATTCTATTCTACTCGATTTTATTCGTGCTTGATTAGTTGGAGCTCGATTACCGAGATCCTGAGTTGGGTTGACATTCGAGCTCGGGTGACCTCTGTCGAGCTCAGTTGCCCAGAAACAAATATTGATCCGTTTGTTTTGGTACTGACCTCACTGTATTATTGCTCAATCAATAACAATTGTCCATTCAATTACCCAGTATGGAAGCCATCTTTTATGTATCCTAGGAAGCCAATCAGATGTCGCCTGGCACTCCCAGCATTGTGACACGCCACTTCCGCTTGATTTATAAAAAACGAGTCTGTAATCTCCAAAGATCATTTATTTACGAGTGCACGACACTCTACTATATCTTTACAGAGGCTGCTTATCTCTACGACATGAGTAGCGTTTAAGCAAAAAGATACGGCCGTGAATTTAAGCAATGGAGTGCCCAAACTGTGGAAGCACAGACTTGCAACCCAGATTTAAATGCTGCCCTGAATGTGGTTCTCGTTTGGTACAGGATCAAAATAACCCACCAAGGGAACAGAAGATCGTAACAGCCGTTGGTGGCGAGAAACCGAATGGCAATGGAACAGCGAAAACATACGACACCGGTACAAGTAAGGAACAGGTTGAAGGTAAAAGTTCTGTTTGAAGGTGGTTTTGTGGACGTATGTGAACCCTGCTCAAAAGTTAATTCGGTGTGATTAATTTGATGTGTGATTTAGATTTCCTCCAGTGCTTGCATGACTTATAATCAAAGTCTTTCACAGGAAATGATCTGGCTATTTGTGAATTAGAAAGCTTAATGTCAACCTAAAAAAGATATTGAATTGTCTTTCTATATATAATAAAAACTAAAGGTTGGAGTCATGATCATTATAATGATGGATTTTTCCGGGTCCATCGAAAGTGAAAGTGCTCTAAAATATATTTCGTCATGTGACGAAGTTACGCATATTAATAAGCCACTCCCAAAAGCATCCTACCGTAACAAGTTATGTGAGCAAGTACTGTATTCAGCTTTCGCATTCGTAGCATATGACTTTTGGCTTCCTCTTCAAGTAAAATCATACTTAGATAGTACTACAAAGATGTTTGCAGATTCATTTGCGAAATTAAGGACAAAATCTCAATCCGGTGCAGCCCTGACAACTCGAACCTGGGTAACTCACCACTAACTTGAACAAGATCTGACGTCCCTTGGTTTCACCCCACTCACTTAAACTTGGTTAACTCTTAATACTCCACGTTAACTCAAACTAGTTTTTTTTCTTTCCCTTAACTCAAATTTACCCTGATGAATTAAAACGTAACAAAACACTTTCGTTGATAAACGTCAGTGTCAGAACATAGATGACTGACACATCCAGTCTTTAAGCACATATGATATGACATGAATGTGATAAAATTTATGAATTACATTTAGGGAAAGACTATTGATTGTTCAAGAGTGGTAAAAATATGATTCCTTAATTATTAATTGTTAGCAGGATAATTTAAATTCAACATCAAGACCGGCAATTCAAACCCCCACCAACTTAAACCAATTTTGTTTCCCCTGAGAGTTTGAGGTGTCGGGGTTCTTCTGTATATCCAATTCAGAAAAGAAACCAGTCATGGGTGTGTAACCTTCATCAGAAGGAAAGGCACTGCATAAGCAAAATTATTATGATAACTGTGAAATGACAGAATGGCAGAATATCCTTGAACAGAGAATGACAGAATATTCGAAAATGCAGAGCGCCTTTTTGTATGAAACAGAAGTCTCAAAAATGGAACTGCAATGAAATAAGATTAGAAGCCACAATTAAAAGAAGCATAGTTTAATCATTATTGGAGCATAGAAGAAGAACAGTGAGATTCTTGGGCTTGCCCCATAAATTATCATCATTAATACCATTCTTATCATTGTTATTATTTTTAATAAATGAGTCTTTATTTCTATTTAATTGTTGGTTTAGTTTTCAAAAGTCACCATATACTCTTGAATCACCTCTCTCTTGTGATACTCATGAATAATGTAGTATGCAGCAGATTTTCTGTTTTGCATCTGAATACAAATTGCAGCACTTCAATCTAGGGTCATTATACAACTTCTACAGTAGTTCTTTTCAAATAAAAAATTGTGACATACCTGCAGCCACATGCAGTCTTACACTTCTATTTTTTTTTTTTTCATCTGTCAACCATCCTAAGAATATTTTTTCCTCAGCCTAAACAATGTGGCATTTAAGAGAAAGGGGTAAGGGGAAGGCAAGTGTTATCTAAAGCCATTTTCATCAGTTACATATTGTTCCTGGACTCTTGATTATGCTGGGATGGCATGCATCTTAGCTTCAGAGTACCTCCTCCAAATTTTCCCTCTTTGAAGTTTTTATTGATCAGACCATAGATGACTCCTAAAGAGAAAACATGGTAAATGATAAAACAAGAGAAAAATAGGCAGTCTATGACTGCATGTATCTACGAGATTATTTATAGTTCATCAACTTGTGTTAGCTAATTTTAATCAAAGACCAGATTCTTGTATAGGGGGAGCAGATATTATTAAATGGAATGACCCAATTGTAACCAGAAGCAATTAATCTAATAAACATTATCTTAACTAAATAGCAAATCCACAACTGATCAGGAAAGCTGAATTGTAACTTTATTATTTAATTTCAAATAGTAACTTTAATATCTTTGCAGTTTTATCAACTATCATGGTTTGTTGTCCACATTTCAATACGAGTTTTGTTTAGTTCATCTGTTGGCATATTGTAATTGACAGGTCCTAATTGTCAATTTTTCTCGGGAAGCTGTTGATACCATCATTGAAACATGTGTCATAAGAGGTTGCGTTATTTTCTGTCATAACAATGACTTGACAGACAAATTTAGGTTTTAACATGGATGTTAATGTAGTCATATTGCATTGCTTAATAGTACAGGTTATGTATTCTTTGTCTTGCTCTACAGGTAGAGTTTTGTTGCATACAATGCAACATGTCTTCTTTTTTATATGTACATCAATTCAAATAAGCTGTCCTCTAACAATGTTACATTCTAATTCTACACTTTCAATGTTTATATTTTGAATATCATCAATTTCTGGTGGTTGGTGTGGCTGTTGCTGTACATTTGTTGGCATTGTGTAGTTCCAGAAAATATCCATACCCCCACCACGGAGGGAATTGGAAATTCCAGAGGGGTGGGGGGTCAAAGTCCCAGGAAATTCCAGAGGGGATGGGGGGTAAGAGGCGAAATTTTCGTCCAGAGGGTAGGAAGTCGATCGACTTTCTTCGTATGTCAATTGGCGCCTCTTACCTACTTTAGTGGGACGTTCTGAAGTTTAAGTTGTTAAATTACGATGCTTCTAACAGTTCTGCAGCCAAAGAATTTTTTTTTTTATCCTTGTAGCGCTTTGGAACATAAATAACATCAAATAAAGAAGAGAACCACTTTGTTTTTCGAACGGAGCCGCCATTACTCGTTACCAGTCTCCAAAGATTACAACCAACAGGAGTGGTTACCTAGAGATTTTCCTCGGTCATAACACGTTTCGCGTTCGTAAAATTTACAAATAACTGTCTGATGCTGTTTTTTTTTTAAATTTCAGTTAAATCTCACAGATCGATCCTGCAGTCTCGTTTTTTGAGCGGTTCAAAAGACTCAAAACGTCTCACAGTCTCGAATTGTTTGCAAAGCCGTTTTGGGGTCTTAACATTGGTCTCGCAATTAAAACACTCAAAAAAAAAACAAAAAACGCTGGTCTCGCCGTCTCGCAAAGTTTCGCATAAATTTACCATTCGCTACCTCTTATTGACTCCAGCCATCTCTTAATTTTGATCTGCACTGAGCTTAATTCTGTTGCATCATAATGTGTAGGAGACTTGACGATTTCTTTATGGCTTACTTGCTTGCGATGTTACAATGAATGATAAGTACAGTCGTACCGTAGTCGAAAACAGTTGATAGTAACATTGAGAAACATTAGGATCCAGGGCTTTGTATATATGCGCGTGGGACTGGTAACTAGCCAAGGTTTGTTTAGGCACAATCGGACGAAATTATCGACCCGCTGTTAACAAGAATCAATGCTTGTGTGAAGAAATTTTACATTAGAGGCTGGAATTTGGAAAGATGAGTTCAAAATAACTTACTGCTGACTCTGTTTTCTCTTTTGCTCTCTTATTTATGACACAATTTTGTACAAATTTACGTTGCTTAATGTAATTTCGAACGTTTCCATTTCAAGTGCACGCAATTTTCTCAGTACATTGTACAAACTTAACAGTTCAAAAGTGTTTTGTTGCGACTTGTACAGTTTTTTTCTCCTTTCGTGTACTGAAAATACTGTGTTAAATGTTTAAGGATAAGTATTGTATTTAAAAATAAAGCAAACATTAAGTTTAAGCTAGTTAGCGACGTTTACCTTGCGCGTGTACGCCATCTCTCGAATATACACGCGACAATAGCCCGGTGAGCTCTGTCATTAAAATCATTTACCTTTGCATTTTGTACAAACAAGCGAGGAGCATCTTTTGGGTGGTAACAAATGTTGTTTTCCATTATTCTTTCTTTGCATTTGAGAATATAATGAAATATATTTGAAACAGGAGAAAAGCTAATCCAGAAAAGTGCATTATAAATCTACAATATAGATAATGAAGATGCAAGAGAGAAGATAAGTGTTGTAAACGTCATATGTTGTCTTCATTGTGAAGATATCTTCAGGTGAATAAGACAATGAGAAGAGTTGAAAAATAATTGAGGGAGAATTAACAAAGGATCAGAACAGATGCTACCATAGTCCTGCCCGTAAAGAACTGACTAAAATTCAACCTGCAAGGTGTATTTTTGTACTTTCTATGTGTTTTTGCAAATGAGTGTGTTTTTGGTAGATATAGCAACTACCTCATGCAGTTTGGGATCAGCTTCCGTGTTTGGAAGATATGCCTGACATGCTCGTCTACAAATTCTGTGTAGGCCTGAATGAGTAAGTTTTGGGTAATCAGAGGTCCAGATAAAGGCATGCAGGTGAGGTGATCCTCCCATCTTAAATTCTATTCTGAAAGCATGATAAATTTTCTTACCAATTGGATTTGCATTGGTCTTTAACACTTTTTTGAAAAATGTTTCAACCCGATACTTAAAATGTTTTGTAATGACAACAGGATTTAAAGTTAGCAATGATCATCTCTCATAATAAGACAAAGCTTCTTCTTTTACACCAGTCATGTTTACTTACCCCTCAAGTTCATGCAATAATTTGAAATAGTTCTGGCCTTCTAAGATCAGCGCAGGATACAGTCTAAACCAAATTGGAATGCCAAGTTGCTTGACCATAGCTACTTACTTTATACATAGACTTTTGCTAGTATAGTGGAGAGCCTGGAATCTGCCTCATGAATAAATATGCTTGGTTTTTTTAAAAATAAGATCTGTTAACCTCTGTTTGTCTTTTCTAATTCAAGAGGCAGTCATTTGCTGCCAGCTAACTTTTACCATGGCAATACTGATATTATCAGAGATCTTCTTTTGTTCAATTATAAACTGTGCAAAGAACAAGACCTAAGTACTCCGGGTTTGTTGCAAATCTCCCAGTGTAATGTTATAGTTGAGCATTGAAATACTTTACTGGGATCAATTTTATATCTCTTTGGGTTGTAAAACCAAACTTTCCTATTGGAAATTAATGGTTGGAAAAACTAGTTCTTCACACAGCTTATCAGTCATATCACATGGTGCTTATTTTCTTAAGGTGCTATGCTATAAATTTCATTTCCTACAGACAAAATTTTTTCATTTATTTCTTCAATCACAGGATATTTTGGAATTGAGGACTGTAAACAATTTTCTCACTGATTGGTAACCTATGCTCATTTAATGGATCCTTGATCTCCTCACCAACTTTATTGTCCAAAAAATGACTACAGGATTCAATGGCTGTGGCATCTGTATCATTTACATGCAAAAATGAATTGTCTTGATGTGGCTGATAATGCATGGTGTCATGCTTGTGTCAACCTAAGTATTTACATAGTTATGTTCTTATACAATGGATTGCTATTCTTAAGCCAGTTTAATGCATTCAACACATGACCTCTAAAAATTCTAGTATCCTTTTCAACTTTAACAAAATTTGTTCCAGAGATCAAAGATGGAGGTGGCAAAATATTACAAGTCTGTTCGCATAAAACAGGAACATTGCAAATTGCACCTTTAATCTTCCTTTGCTGACCCTTAGGCATAACCACAATCTTTTTAAAAACTATTCTCTTTGCTATTAGAATTTGTTCAAGTTTCTCAAGTGTAGAGAGTTTTCAAAGGATTTCATCTACATACAGATTATAATACACAGCTTGACAAGGAAGATTTCCCTTTGAAACTTTGGAATGACAGGTTTTACAAATATATTCTTTGTCATCGAAGGACTTTGTATCTGTAAAAAGATGTTCCTGTTATACTTACTCTTAACCAATATCAAAACTGACTTTCTGTGAAGTATCCTATCGCAGACTGAACATATGTATACGTAGTATGGACCTTCTCTTATTTTCTGCTTAAGTATTGCAATATAATGGTCCAATCTGTATGTCTGGTTGGCCTTACTTTTTCTTGCCTCTTTCTGCTGTTCCTCAAGGTTGTCAATTTTCTACCTTTTTGCTTCGGATTCCATGTCATTATACTTCTATTTTCTTACATCGAGAAGTTTACTTTTTTGTTGATAGTCCATTGATTTATACCTTTGTGGATGTGAAAATATTGTACCAAATTTATCCATGAATCTATTTCAATTAAGGTACATGTTCCATATAGATGTCTCCTACCTGGTAAATCTCTTCTCTGAGAATCAAAAACTTTATATCCCCCACTATAAGGTAAACAATATATTGCTACTACATAGATGTCAACTGTTAAAATAATTGCATGATAAGTATCAAGCACCATGGAATTAAAGACATCTGAAAATGATGTAATGATGTAATTTGAACCCAGTCACCTGAAGAGGTATTGAATTTCTGAAGTTAAAAACAAGTACTGACAGAGACATTGCCACACATTGTGTGCCTATATTTGCCATACCAAATAGCTCAACATCACCTTGACTGTAGGGTGTAGCAGTAGTTTTAGTTTGATTAACAGTATTCCTGGATCTGGATTTCTTTTTATGTCAGTGGAAAGCATTATTTTGCAGTGATTAACTCTCAGATTGAGGCTCTTAAATAAAGCAGGTTTTTTTCGGTGTTGTGCTTCCTTATGATTTTTCTAAGGTTTTGTTTGCAACTATTAAAAATAGCGTTAGGCTGAATATGGTATGCAAACAGTTTTTCTGGCATCAATATCATAAACATCAGCGGGACCTTGGTTTGTCTCTATGTCATTTGCGAGTCGAATCAAATCAGGACTGTAACAGTGATAAAAATAGATCTGTGTGAGCCACAGGCGATTCATCTGCGTCATTTCATAGATGTGATCCAACCTTTTCAATACTGGCAAATATACCGCCTCTAAATAAAAGAAAAGTACAATCGAGCACCAGAATTTCCCCTTGAAGAATAAACAAGATCCATGCAAACGACCTGCCTGTATTGTTGTAAACTATTCCCCATTTTCACTTTATTGCCTGTGCAGTTGACATTAATAATAATTTTAGATGAATTACGGTCAATTCGCCGACGGACCAACTCGCCGACGCCAACTCGCCGACGCATAAAATCGAGTAGAGACGTCGGCGAGTTGGTCGTCAATCCAATACAACTTATTAGAAGTTAAACATACAGAAAAGTAAACGATATTTAGTAAAAAAAACACTGGTGAACATTGGTGAACATCTAACAGAAGCTTAAACATTGGTGAACATTGTTGAACATCACCAATGACTATAACAGCTTAAGACGCGAACGAGTTATTGTGCGACAACAACACCGTAAAGACTCATCATGTCAATCGCTCAGATTTTTTAACGAAAACTTGGCTTTCTAGACAAGATCTTTAGTAAAAAGCATTTCTTTTTATTTGCAACAATGTTTATAAGGATCTCAAGGCGAAAAAAGGGAAGTAAACATCACCAATGACTCAAACAGCTTCAAACGCGAACGAGTTATTGTGTGACAACAACACTGTAAAGACTCATCATGACAATCAAACGCGAACGAGTTATTGTGTGACAACAACACTGTAAAGACTCATCATGACAATCGGTCAGATTTTTTAAGAAAACTTGGCTTTCTAGACAAGATCTTTAGTGAAAAGCAATTCTTTTTATTTGTAACAAAGTTTATAAGGATCTCGAAGGCGAATAAAGTAAAGTAAACATCGTCAATGACTACATCCGCTTCAGACGCGAACGAGTTATTGTGTGACAACAACACCGTAAAGACTCATCATGTTAATCGCTCAGATTTTTTAACGAAAACTTGGCTTTCTAGACAAGATCTCTGGTTACCTTTTAGATGATTCTTAAATGCTCAGATTTGCTTATTAATGAAGGTTCAGTTTTGCTCAGGGCAATCACAGTTTCGCTCAAAATAATTCTCAAAGTTGAGGTTCTCAAAGATCACGGAGAGATGACGGGCTTGTTGATCAAGATCAGTTCGACTGACCTTAGCGTCGATTCCCGCTCTAATGCAATGCATTTGTGTGTAAAACAACTTCATAAAAATTTTATTATGTCTTTTAATGCAAACAACATAACTTTGGCTACATGTCATCAATAGAGGACCAGCATACTAGCTGAAGTCAAGAAATGATGCGTCGGAGGCTACCATGCACATCTTTTAAAAGAGGATCGAAACATCGCACTGATGGTTAATTTCTAGTGCATGAATTGTATTTTTCTCATGCGAAATAGATTGATACTCCATAGGTATACGCGCTTTAAGAATATATTACACCGTTAAATCTTTCCATGCATTTTCTCAACACCCAAAAACTTCTTTTTGCCGCCATAGAATATTTCAAATAATTCCCTACCTCCTACCCCGCTGAAGTCGATAATCAATACCGTGCTAAATTTATCCATGCATGAATTTGCATACACAAATGTGACACCAAAAACGAAGAAACAGAAGGTATTTTACGACTCATGCGCTTAGTGCGCATGAGTAATAAACCAGTAGTGTAGATTTCTTCACAGTCATCCTCCATATCTGTAATATCATTGATTGGCTTCAAAAGCTCCACTCTCTCTTCAGGAGGTGAAGTATTTATAAATATCACTTGTCTAGATGCCTTTCTTATAGGAAGTTGTAAAACAAGATACGCAGCTTCTTGAGCACTTATTTCCACATTATTTGAAAATTTACGGCCAATGTCTCTCACTTGCTGTTTCTAACTAGAATTTGCATTCCTTGCTTCTGTACAGGCCTGTCGTAAAAGTTCACTTGTTCCTTTTTGTGCCTATAATTGACTATGTATACAGCACATGCATATACATTTAATACATACTGGATGTCCATATTTGCTCTCCATGCACAAAGACAAGCAGGATTGTAATTGTTTATTCTCAATTCATTTGCATTTTAAAAAAAAAACTGTTGGTGAATCAAGTAATGAACTTATAGCAAGTAAATAGTTTTCTTCGGTGACATTGAGATCAAGCAGTAATTGATCAAAGGAAATATATTCACCCTCCTTCATATCATTTAGATGCTTTTGACTGATTTCAATGCATCTTGGTGCATTTTTATTTCCCTTTAAGTCCTATCAGTGTCGAGAGGATACAGAATTTCTGTCTTTTTCATGGGAGGCTGTGGATAATTGAATCTGCATTCACTTTTTTTATTCTTACGACAAGTATGGGAATGCCTGTGTACCTGTCTATTGACTACTTTTAGTAATTCAGGGTTGTCTGTAGGTTTTTGACAATTATTTTATCAATATATGATGTCACTTTAGCATACTGTCTATTCCAAACTCTGGTGCATTTTCAAACCATGTGAGCATGTGAATGTGATGTGAACCTCTCTGTGGAAATTCAACTCTGTAAAACCAGTCAGAAATATTTCCCAGTGGTGCAGCATCACTTAACAGAAAGTTTGTGAGAAACTGACTGATTTGATAGTCAAAATGTCTAGCACATGTTACAGGATCACGTTGGATCAGTCTACACGTTCCTTCCCAGTTTAAATTCTCTCGCTCATCATCAGTGTGGCACTTATGGTCCATAATTTCACCAAGAATTCTTCATTACAACTCCATAGCGGATTAAATGTGAACCTCAAAAATTGAGGTTGTTAAGTATTCATACATTCAGGCTATTGTTCTTTCTCATTACTTATTCATTCCGATGAGTTTGCCGACATGCCGGCATGCTTCCGAAGATCGTGAAGAGCGCAACTTCTTTGATGTAGGTAAGATATTTTTCTTTTGTTAACAGATGAAATAAACTCTCCCGGGAATCTGCTTGATTGATGTCTAATAATTGCTACGCGTTCCGGTGTGTTGGGCAACATGTCAAAGACATCAACCTCGGATCAAACCCAAGCACTTATCAGCTTACATGTCTTTTCAAGCCAACACTAAACTCCATCGCGACAATAAACAAAACGGTCAGATCACAACAAGTTCATTCGAACAAGACGAAAGTTGTGAAAGAATGAACCGCCAGCGCGCGAACACGAGCACTATTTATGACACGCAATATTTACATAATAAAGAAGTAGTTTAATTCAAGTGCACTCATTCGGATCAAAACAAAACGATCGGCGCTCGAAATGATAAACTATTTTCGCTTTTGCTCTTCGCAGTGATTACAACAACTCGTCCAAGATCCATTTTTAGATCTTTTGCGACGCTCTTTAATCCTAAAAACATATTAAGGCTAAAAATACACCGTGAATAGAAAATAAATCCATTCAAATGATTGCAGTTTATCGATCTCGAGTTCATTCATCTCAAGACAATGTAAACAAAAGGATACAAGATCACAAGTCTGTTCGCGCAAGGTAGCTTAATTACACTATTGTCCAAGTCTTTTGAAGTACTTTCCGCAGTTCCTTTAGTCTTCTTCCAAAATATCTCACCTTTTTCGAAACGAATAAAACCGAAATCATTCGACACGTTTTCGGCAGCCACCAAAGGCAATGCCCAAAGGAATAAACCGAGCCTTCGAGGTAAAAAATCCAGCGGTGTCACCCATTTCAGTAAGTCACAAATAATCCGGGCTGGAGTTGTAATGTACGAAGTGTATCCATTGCGTTTCTGCTGATGAGAAGCTACAAAACAATGTGGCTGGTACTAATTGCCCTATCATTGCAAAGAGATCTCTTTTAGCCTTCTCAAAGTATGGAGGTGAACCCCGTAATGTCCTAAGGAATTTAAATCCTTCATCATGATGGATTAAACTGTTTAATGCTTCTTGCTATTTTAAAAACCTGCATTTAGGGATCTGCTATTTCCCTTGCATTTTCTGAGTGCTACTTGTGACTAATAATAATATTTTCTTTAGCAACTTTTTTGTTTTACAAAAAATACTTTCAACATACATGACCACATGGCTGATCTTCTGTCTGATCTTCTAAGATCAGATTTACAGATATCACTATAGTGTACTTTTGTCAAACGATCTTTAATTTCTGGTTTTTTCTGTCCAAGAAATATTCCAGGATTTGCCAGTTCTTCAGAATGTGTATCTCTTAATATACTCAAAGGTCTATTTCTCTCAGCTGGTGCGACATTAAGAATATACTACTGTTCATTGTTATCTAAAAACTCAGTAGCTGTTAGGAGTGTGTCAGTATTGTGCAGGGATTTCTATTTCATCTTCACTTCATTCATCCTCATCATCTAATTACTTGGTATCTATATTATTGGAGTTTTTTTCATCATTGACAGATTGCTGATCACATTCACTATCATCAGTGTCATGTTGTGAAATTTGTTCATTATAATTGATAACCCAGTCTTGATTAAACACAATACCTTCATCTGTATAAAGACTACTATTATTCATGAGCCAAATGGCACCATCAACAACTTTTTGAGACCTTACATTTAACGACAATGCAGAACTCTTGTACTGCAATTTCCTTTCAAATTTACTTTGACTGTACCTGTCTCACTAGGTAACCACGGTAACATACCAACAGTAACAGTTACATCCGCCGGTACATTGACAATATTACCATGAATCTTAAACTGCTTCCCTATGGGAGCTTGTATAAACTTTTAAAAATAAATCCTTGGTGCTAGCATTCTACATTCTTATTCATTTAAATCAAAGACTGCTGGTTTTTAAGGGAATGCCATGCCATTTGCTATAGCACAAGGAGGAACTCTGTTTTCAACCAAGAGATTGTAGCATGTTTTTCAAACCCACTCAATGTTATTGGCACTTGTCTTGTTAGAAAGATATGTGTCTATATCAGAGTTGGACTGAGTCTATCGGCTTTAAGTACACTATGTTTATACCATAACTGATCGCAATAGCGACAAATGTATAGAGGACCTTGCAAATATGGAATTGAATATTTTTATTAGACTTTTGTCTATAACTTTTCATATGAGCACTGTTTTTGGCATTTTGTTCTGTAGAAGCCTTATAGATGCTCTATATGTTTTCTTGTATTCGCTATGTTTAGCCTTTTGTTCAACAGAAGCCTTAGATGCTTTATAATTCTTTTTGTATTTGTTATGTTGTGCCTTCTTTTCGGGTGAGTTCTTAGATGCCTGCCTAAGAGCTTCTACATGTACCTTTTTATTGTTACTATTGCTTGATATATCTTTTTGGTTTGTACATTACATATGATTAGAAGACTTTTCAAATGCAACCTCACTTAAACACAAACACTTAATGTCAAGCATTCGACGGTGAGAAAACATCCCAAG
Source organism: Pocillopora damicornis (assembly GCF_964200805.1). Classification (NCBI taxonomy): domain Eukaryota; kingdom Metazoa; phylum Cnidaria; class Anthozoa; order Scleractinia; family Pocilloporidae; genus Pocillopora; species Pocillopora damicornis. Next base: position 21,234,987 of record NC_142673.1, on the reverse strand, counting down.
AACGTCAAAGAAGTTTAAAAAAAAACCTAGCGAAAAAAACACTCGACACGTTTCTTGAAAGCTGTGTCTGATTTTTGGAGGAAAAAAGAATAAATAGATGGCAAATAGTGAGTAATAACTTACCTCCAACAAATAGGAGTGGCGATCGAAAAGGAAGAGACTTGACACCGAAAAACAGTCGATAATTTGTCGATCCTGTCGACGTGTACTGGTAACATCCGAGAGATGCCCATCGTCGTGTTGATGGTGGCGATCACGATCGCCGACGCCAGATACGAAAATAAGACGTTATCAGAGAAGACCGAACTGGATTCCGAGCATAAACCGAAGATTTGTATTGTTACGGACGGACGGACGGACTTACATGCTGGGTAGCATTGTACCTACGACTTCACAGAAGCCCATAGATACATAAACTGGGTTTGTCTAATAAGCCGAAAGGGTTACTCAAAAGGAGAGTGCAGGCCTGACTAAATGACAAAGAGACTTAACTGTAAGTCTTTTTAATTCAATATCTAACATGTCTGATTTTTACAAATTGACATTGCTCTGAAAAGTTTGTCACTGTATCACGCAGTGTATTGGTACAAAATTATCTACCAGTAAATAATTTGGACAACAATCATCAGAACTTGGTTGACCACTGTTCTCTTAGGCAGTGTGTGATTGAGATCTTGTTAACATAGTCCTTAACCAGAGATCAGAGATCCAGAGATCATCCATGGAAAATCAGCTGTTATTAACGATAATTTATTTACGATAATTTATTTACGATAATCAAACTTAAAGTGAAATATAATGTAGAGAATCAACTAATTACTAAATAACAACAGATTACAAGATAATGCAAATCAGAATCAAGAATACAAGTACTTCTAATTGTTCTAAATCAATAGCAATAATATAAACGATCGCAGTTATATAATCCTTAAGGCCATAAAATAGCCGGAGATGATAGGGTTCAGAAAAACTAAATGGGTCCTTTGAGAAAACTGGCCGCTGTCAGTGGAGCCACGTACTTGACTTGTAATGGTAATTCGTGATTGGTTGGTTAAAAACACAACTTTAGGGAAGAAGGGCTATAATTTTGAACTTGTACTTCAGAATAGGGGTAGAAATAGTTTGTACTTACACACTGGTTCCAGCTCACACTCTTAATAGCCGTAGGTGACTTAAAATTAATTTACCAAAAGCACCTATGCTAGCTCTGCAAAGCTGAAACTAGAACTACCAAAAGAAGGCCGCTAACAATATCTCTTTATATGTCCATGTGTTAAAGCTTATGATATAATTGCTAAGGAAACAAAATTGACAAATTAGCGAAGAGAATTAAGGATAATCATTAAATGGATAAGCCTCTATTTAACGTTTATTACAATTATTAACTTTCTAAAAATTTTATTTGATGTTGCGGTTCAAATAGAAGTAGATCTGTAGCCTGAGTAATCATGTCAACAATGAGCATTCTTTGCAGCTTGCTTGCACCTTACGAATTTGATCTAGTAAAATGTTGTGTTCTGAACTTCAGTAAGTTTTTTGTTCTTGGAAAATTTTACCTGCTGGTGAAAGGAAACAGCTGTTTTTTTAATTATTAGTTGAGCATAGTGAAAATTTTTTAGCATAATTTTTAGCATTATGCCATGTTTTCAGTTTTGAGACTCAAATTTTTGATTGAGCATAATTACATTTTCAGGCATAATTTTTCTGCTCCCTCCTAGGACCAAAGAAACCGTCTAAAATTTTTTTCAAAGAAAGCTAACCTCAGAGGTGTAGAAATATCATCAAGAACGGTAGTTGTCTTTAGCTGTTCATTGAGTTGTTCATTTCTCCTTTCTGACAAGCACAAACATGTATGAAAAAAAATGACATTTGCATATACTAATGTACATAAAATCAATTCTTTCCCCTCAGTTGACCAGTACATATTTATGCCACAACTTCTGGATTAGAGTTGGGTGTGATGTTAACCCTCTTTTATTTTGGTTTCCAACAATTATGTGCAGGGCCTATACATCAATTCCTTTTGTTAAGCTGTTTCAAATTTTTTAGATGGGTTTAATTTAAAAAAAACTTTTAGTATCATGATCATTACTGATTGCTTTGACAAGCTCAACACTGCTCACGAATACATGTTTTCAACTTTTTGATGCCAATACATGAAACTTCACCTCTGCCTTCTTTTTGAACAATTTTCAATCTAGGCAAAAGAATCAATTTTTTACGTATCTTGCTGAAAGGGTTCAAGGAGGCAATGATGTTAGATATAATAATGGTGTTAAAGTTTTTTAGTCAATGTAATCCTTTTAGATTAGATGTCAGTGGAATGTGAAAAGAGAGACAGTCAAAATGAGAGAGCCCTTCATCTTTGATGAGATCCCTGACATACAATCAGACAATCCTCTTGAATAGATGTGTATTAAGCAATATTGTACTTACAAATATTGTTAAGAAAACTCTTAATGAAACCCTAAGGTTACAATTGAAAGAAAAAAGATAAGTTAACAAGAAATAACCAAAAGTCTGGTTTTCCTTACGCTAAGGTGATTGTCCGAATGAGCAGCTTTCATGTAAAGATAGGAAAGAGGATGAAACTTTGCAAAGTCAACAAACTCATCTGGGACAGCCAGACAGTGAGGCTTGTTTTCCCATGGTTGATTGGTCAATTGAGAGAAATACGGAACCACTAGAAAGCCAGCATTATGCAGCGAGTACCCCACGTACGCCCCTATTAGTAGGGGCCTCAGTCTCCATGGGAGACAATAGTCTGCCGCATCAGGTTGGCGGCTCAGCCCCACCTGAGGTAGAACTATTAAGTTCTCAGGATAAACCAGATAACAAAGAGCCATTAGCATTACAACAAGAGAGGCGGCCTAATTTTGACGACAAAATGGAGTTTAACGAAAGTTCTTCAAAAGGAGATGAAAACCAAAACGCCATGAAAGATGAAACCTCTGGTGGTGTAAGCGTGAGAGGCCCAGCAGATCTTGAAAGCGGTGAATTAGATGCTCCTCGGACAGGAGGTGATGATGGAGCCAGTATTGCAGAGAAAGAAGTCACGCAGTCAAATAAATTATCCGAACATGCCACAGACACTTTCTCAAATCAGCAGCAGGCGGTTAAAGGCACGGGGGTGCAACGGAAGTCAGATGCAGCTATAAGTGGACAGGAACATCCCCCTCCACCACCTGGGCAATCTGCTTCAGTCCGGAACATCAATGCAATTTCTCAAGATACCACGTCGCTTTCCCCTCATGAATCAACTGCTCAGAAAGAGGAAAATGGCAATATTGCTCAGGTAGGCAACGTTCATGGCAATTATTGTAGTTAGGCAAATAGTACACCAGTAATTTTGCGAATGATAACACAATACTAGACTTTTTGTTGATGCAGAAAATATGACGAGCAACTAGGAGGTAGCATGACAATGGGGTTCGTTTTACCAAGAGTGATAACCTGTCGACTTATAAGAATACTCTCTGCGGTTAGCCGATACTTAATAAAATTTTGCGGCCAAATCTAGAGGAAGTGTTTATTCTCACTACAACCCTTCTCCCTAAAGTAAATACGCCTCAGTTGTAAGAAATGTCTTGCTATTTTTGTGAGGAGAAGTGTCAGATAATCCATTTTTAGCAACGCCTTTGCTATTGATTTTTGGATTTGGAACAGGGACAGGGGAGAAAAGGCACGACGACATCGATTAAAACAATTCAGCAATGTAAGAGTGGTGGTGAAAAAAGGGACGACGGAAAAGTTGAAAGCACTGTTCTGGTTAAATCACCAGCCAAAGGGAAAGAACTTGTCTCAAAATATCCTCTGAGTGACCAAAAGAACAAAAACTTTTCCAAAGAAAGTGAAGAGGTATTTCTTAATAATCTGTTACTTAAAAGTTAGTTTCCATTAAAGTGAAACGAAAGTCTTCATTCCCAAACGCTGACTGGAATTCTCACTCAAGAGGTACATGCATCATTTCCATTCTTTTTAAAAGTCATTTTTATCAACAAAACTAATGTCTGCACCATTCGCCATTACGTTGCCTTATTTCAGAACACAAGATCGACATTCTCAGATGATATATCTCTTCTCTAGAGACTCTATAAATAAGTTTCGCAGAACTCATTCATAAGATCGAACATTAGATTAAAAGAAGACCCTAACCCTAACCCTAACCCTAACCCTAACCCTAACCCTAACATCTTACAAGACAGAAGTCTCTTAAAATTCTTTAACAATAACTTTTGCGGAACTGCAAAAATCTCAATTCCTGGTCATGACCTGGATCTGGGACCTCTAGCTCTGTTCTCTTATTTTCTCTCGTTGTTGATATGCTAATCAACCTTTTGGGTCGGATTTGATTTTGTAACACTCGAGAGTGTTGGTCATTTGTTTATAACTGAAATGCATTTCATGAATGAAGCACTCAAGATTTTCTTGATAGGAAGTTCAACGCTATTGATGCCTCAGATTAGAGTTTTGTTTGAGAGGCAGATTGCTCAACAATTAAAACAATCAAAACAATTAAAATAATTGTGTTTTTAATTTTGCTAGACTACTGGAATAAGGAGTGGACAATGGTATCGAAAGAGTCAAACGCAAACAGATGGTGGACTAACCGAAGGAGGTGTTAAAGGAAAGAACAGAGGAGGAAATATCGACACAACTTGTAACCCATCCTCGACGTAAGTTTGAAGGGAAGTTTAAATGTCTAATGTGAAAAGTGACCATGAAGATTAAAAAAAAACTGAAAACAAGGAAATAAAGAGATACTTTAAATAAATAATGAAATAAATGAATGGATTCTGGATAGAGGACACCAGTAGTTATATTGGTTTAGTTAGCAATGAGGTATAATGGTCCCAAAAAACGCTTATAATCGAGACCACCAACTTGTTGTCTTGATTTTTCTCTCAAAGGTCAACACCGCCAAACAGCTTGAAACAGGTAGAGCCAGAAGCTGGGGTCACTGTAGTGTTCCATGTTTTGTTAGTGTCTAACTTTAAAATGGAAGAGGAATGCTTGCATATACGAGCCAATGGAGATGACCTAGGAAACTTTATAATGAACTGCGTTGACCTGGAATTTGTAGAGTAAGTTTCGCTTACAATATTTCTTTGTTATTTGAAAAGTTCCTCTTGACTCGTCATATTGGGTTAATCAATAAAATCTACATTACCTTGACCTTGAACTTTCACCCCATCTTCCTGGTGCAGCAACGCTCATCGAAATTGGTAATTCTTTTATTCCCTAAGTGCCGTTGTTAGTTCTTGTTACTCTATTTCAAAGAAAATGGAATGCTATGGGAATAAGCCGAATTTTTGATTGGAGAAATTTTCGGTGGAATGTTGTAAACCAAAAAAACCAAGGTAATCATGGTGACCTATCAGAATAAAGGTATATATAACGAAGAGCCACAGAATACTCAAAATGGAAACAAGCAGGATTGATTTTGGTTTTCTATCTAGGGTGACGTGATTTCTCTATACAGTAGCAAAACCAGTAGAATCCCGGAATTCTTTAGACTCTCAATTGAAACTCGCTTTAATTCTGCTCAAGGCCGTGGAACAGGTAGAATACATTTTGGCATTTGGAGAACGTAGAGAAGTCTTTAAGAATTTACAACGATCTTTCATCCCGTCTGAAAAATAAAATGATTTGTATCACTCATTGTTGAGAAATGCAACAGCCGATGGCTGTGTGAATGATATCAAATTCGCAAGTTATTCAACGAGGAATCGGCCCTTGACACGCCAACGCATTACAAAGAGACAGCAACCTTCTAATACACGAGCTATTTTTCATGTCATACACTAAAGGCGTAAATACGGAATTCGCGAAAGGAGAAGCCTTACGTCTCCTAAGACCAAATTCGTCACGCTCAACGTTTAATTGAAAACGTACAGAGTTTCAAATATGCTTAAAGAATGGTGAATACCTAAAGTAAGGTTATGAGAAACATATCTCTACATTTATTTTCCGTCGGAGAGACAGTATACTTGAAAACGAAAAAAAAAAAAAAAAAACGCGCACACTTGTTACCTTTTGAAACACAATCTCATCTGGCTTTGCCAAACCTCGGTCTCAAATTGCATTAAGCCGTAATTGCGTTTATCCTTGAAAACCACAGCGTATTCTATGGTTCTCAAGGATAAACGCAATTACGGCTTAATGCAATGTGAGACCGGTTTTCGGGAAAGTCAAATTAGTAGTTTAGAGCCTTTTAAAAAATTCTGATGGCCGCTTTGATCCTTCTTCAACAGCTCTGACCAAACGATCTCAAACGCTCTTTAACGGTACAGGTGTTTTCATTTGAAGTGCTTACGTACAAAAATACTTCTACAGATTCAGAATAAATCAAGTTACGTTTAACTATGGTGAAAGGAAATAGGAACGGCCTAACTTTTCCGGAATGTTAATTCAAAATCTGCTGATTTCTGCCGCTTTGACCGCCATATTGAAAATGAAGCTACCACAATGCAACGCAATCGGAGTGCACACACCGCCTGCTACGCGATGAATATCCTAAAAGTAATTTATTTTTTCTTTTGTTTCAAGGGTTGTCAAACGGAAAGACAAAAAGAAGCTTATGCGTTTCAAAGGTCATTTTACTCTTAGCATCAGTCTTGCTGGAAAAGGAACCTTTTACAAGTACGCAGTGATTAAGAAAGGAGATGTTCACTATGAATATCTGACTGAGTTTCAACCAAGATATCGTGGAATTGTCAATCGCTTTCTTCTCATTCCACCAAAGTATGTTAAACCTGGAGGTAAGCTTACAAAATCGGCCTTAGTCGTTCCGCACTGCTCTATGAAATCTCCACTTCCCTATAAAATAGCTCTCTTCAATAGTTGTAATAGCTAAATCAATCTTTTCTTGGGCTTGCTATTTTGTTGAATTACGGAACGGTGGGCCTATATTTTTCTATATATTCATACTGTACATTTTACGCTAACGGTAATAAAGATAACAATGATGTTCATGATTTCCAGTAACAATGTGTCATTTTTTGTTTTTTTAGAGGTATGGCACCAATTTGACGGAGTATGCTACATTTACGGGGAGAGGCGCTGGTGGGAACGAGTTTACGATTATTTTCGTAGCGAAGAAACGTTGGAAAATCGCTCAGCAGCTGTGCTTGCATACCTTCCGAAGTGGAAAGGTTTTCTTGTTGGTGAAGCTTTAGAGGAAATGGATGCAACAAAGGCGCTTGCGGAGCTAGATAGAGTTGTTGACGGTTTGACCAACTCTTGGGTTATGGAGGCCGGCCTCTTTCTTGAAATGAGGCAACCAGCATACTTTAAGATTAACACGGTAAATTGACTGAAATTGACAGCTATTACTTTGATATCTGATGATATACGCTTGATTGAATAAGCTTCGACACCCAAAAAATCATGAACCAGAAACGATGGACCTGGGAGTTTCTGTGCCAGCAGTTTCCGAGCATCTACATAATCTGTAGTTTTGCCTCTCTCTCTTTTCATGTCAAGTCTTTCGTATAATAATTCTTTTCTGTCAAGAATAAGTGGATAGCATCTATCATTTACCACATACTTCTGAGCTTATCACGTACATGTATACCCTTAAGGTTATCTGGTCTTATTGTCCATGATATGTTAGGTGTCAACGTTTTTGCAATCGAGGGGATGATCAGGGTGTCTATTGACTTGACTTGATTTACTTGGATTCCAAGATTACTCCGAGAATTGTACAAGTCATAGGCATTTTCGTACTTTCGAAAGATATAACTATGTTTTGGCGTTGTTTGCAATGTATAAAACTTTTTTTGGTTAAATTTTTTTGTAAAGGTTTTGATGGACCTCTTGGAGCCGAAATTGAAGGAAAACGCTGATATATTGTCCCAGAGTGAAATAGATCTGAAAACCAGAGCTTCAGTGTTGGTTTCATCTCTGGCAATTGTCATACTTATCAGGAAATACAAATCAAACCTTCCATGGGAACACAAACTCACACTTTTAGCTTGTTTGTCGCTTGAAGCAGATCCTACAGAGAAAAAATGTACCATATACGAAGTCGTTCTGGAAGAGTTTGGTGAACGCTTAAGAAAGTAAGTAATTCTATTTAACAAATATACAAATTCGATATACTCATATAAATTACTCAAACCGTGCGAGCTCTTTCAATTTTGTTGGTCTTTGAATTCTCGTTTGTATTTATTCGAATTGAACCCTAATCATGTGATTTCCTGTACAAATGCTGCTTGATAAAAAAATTTTCCCTTTTGTTATTTTTGTTCGATTTAGATTTGCTGCTGATGGGATAGAGGGACTTTGCAATGAAATCATGGCACGTGCATGCAAGCCAGTTGAAAAGGATTGGCTGTTTGCCATGCCACTACTCCATTTCTTGAGAGGAGATTCAAAGCCATTCGAAGAGCCCGACGTTGAAGGATCTTACCGCAAACCAGAGTGGTTTGGAGCACAGAACCTGAAAATTAAAGAATTTCAAAAATCAGCAACAGAAATGTACTAAGTTACTAAATTATTTATGTAAACAATCCAATGGGAATTAATTTGATGAAATTACTTTGCATGCTTTCATCTCTATTGTTGGCCATATTTCTGTTTTTTATTGGTAGGGACACGCTATCACGAAGGATTGTTGTTAAAATATTAATCAGTAGACCGCTGAACTTTAGTACCATTTTTTTTGTTAGAGTAAACCCGACCTTGCTTAAGTTTGAATACGGAAGTTGCTTCGCGCAAAGTGTCAGTGATATTTCAACGATGTATGAAACATTGAAAAGTGGAGGAGTATGCATGAGTCATTGTAATAGCTTCTCTTCATTTTTGCTGTAGGAATTTTCTGGATCTATCACTTCAACTAACTCCGTCCTTTAAAGTTGACCCTCTGTTTAAGAGAACCTTTCTTCACGCCATTCCTGTTTGGGAATTTGACAAGATTATCGCGTCAAATGAATTCAACATTTGTGATGTTTGCGTTGCCCTGGTAACGTTCTGTTCCCATAATTTTGTGCCTGCTGACAAGGTAAGCCATCTATTGGAGACTGCCTTTGAATTAATACGGCATTACATCGTCAATCAAACTCCGTAGTGTCCAGAAGACTTTTTGGGGACCAGGACGGGCCTCCTTTTAATGGATGTATCTTTTTGAAAACGTTTGACTTACGTAGCTTATGTAACATTGTTAATCCTGATGAGCCGAGCCCTCACTAGATTCATACATGTCATGTGTGAATCTGGTGAGGGCTTGGCTCGTCATAGAGTTCTATGAAGCTCAGCTGTAGTATCGGAGCGTGGAATCCGAAGGTCTGAAGTTTATTTCCTCATAAACTCAGATCTTTTCTCCTTGTCCCACTCACGTATCCAGACGAATAACATCTTTCATAAAAGCATTCCAAAGATCGGATTCTTTGGGATCTTAACATGAAGATTGCGGGTAAGCCTGAGTTAATTCAATTTTGGGTGGTTGAAGTCATGTTATTGCAAAGCATCAGATATGTGGATAAATAAAATCATCCCTCCTTTCTTTCCTCTATAAATTTTCTATTTTTTCATTTCGAATTAGTTTGATTTTTGTTTTATAAAGATATGTCACTTAAGACAATTTCCAATTCACAGTGGAAGGATCTTATGGGGCTCATAAAGCAAATGTGTTCTCAGCTAGAGGCAGCCCAGGAATCAACCTGGTAGGTATCAGTTTGGCATTTTTGTTACGCAATTACGTGAAAATACTATTTTCATGGCGGGCCTGATGTGTTTTCTTTAGTGTGCTATTAAATTAGCCTTCCCGCCTCTCCTATCTGTTCCCCATGCTAACGCAAATAGATAGGTTGGGGTCGAATTTCTGCAAATGAACTGGCTACCCAGACATTATTACGCTTGGAATCTTGGCATGAAAACGAGGTAAAAATTTATGTTGTTCCCCTCGATGGACGACAAAAAAATCACTTTAACGAGGCAAACAGTTCAATCAAACAGTTGAAGTTAATCCAGGTGAATAGCGAATTTTGATTCTTTTTTCCATTTGCTTTTGTAGTACCAACTTGAAAACTCTCGGGTTTACAATTTCAATGTGTACACAGCTGTTAGAAACTTGTCTAAAAAAAATGACCATTCGTGATAACCTGGATTGCATCTGCCAAGTGATAAAGTTGCTACTTGCAAGCATCTCTAGACAGAGACGAGAAGTTGACGAGAGTGCGGGTCAGGAGAGAAGGCAGAAAAACGAGGACAACGCCATCAGAGCGCTAATAACGAGCCTTAGAAAAAGGCTGAGAGATGATCTGTCTCCCTCCATCTCTGACTATTACGGAGACGATGCTCTCGCAAATGAACTCTTGGTATGTTATGACTTAAGGAAATGCAATATGAGAAAAAAAAAACACATAAATAAAATACTGAAAAATGTTAAATTTCGGTCCATCTGCAGTAACAATGGCGTTTATGTTAAAATATAGAGGGGACTTCAATCGGAGAACGGGTTTTGTGTGCTATAATAGTTTTTGATCATGAAAGTTCTGATTTTGTTAAAATTTCCATTTTGATGTTGCAAAATATAGGTAATGTTATACCTCAGGTGGTTTTTAAGCGAGCTTAGACAACTTTGCAACCGATTTTGATATGTAGTTGAGGTGCGATTGACTTGGAATATATTTAATATACTTTTTAGTACTTCTTATAACTTCTTGAATGCTGAAAAAAAAAGGCCGAATATTCATCATAAAGTAATGAAAGTTATAGCCAACTGTCGCTGAAGATGGAATAATGACAATATCAACTTGCCTGGAGGACATCATGGATTAGAATACAATGGTCATCAGTGACGAAGAGATTGACTGAGCAGCAAAGCGTCACTGAGTAGTTGGCGAGGAAAATTTTCGTCAGGATAATTTTAACTTAACTTAATTTGTTTTTGAAACTAAGTTGAAAATGTAAGTTGGCCACTTAAGGGAGTTTCTAAGCTGACGTTTCGAGTGTTAGCCCTTCATCATTCGCTTTCACAAAGGGCCAACACTCGAAACGTCAGCCTAGAAACTCTTTACGGTGGCTAATTTACATTGAAGCCTATCACTGGTTTTTTCTGACCTTTGGCATCTAAGTTTTCTGCACCCCTACCTCTCTCTCTCCCCAAATGGAATCTTTCTGGAGGGAAAAATAGGAAGTGGTCATGCAGTAATACATTTATTTTGGGCTTCGACTCGATTCTTTTAGTATTTCAAGGAAGACCAATGCGTTCGATTTTTTAATTTTTTCCAGGTATGGAGTGAGCTACTTTTGGTTGCAGATGAAAATCAAGGCTTCGCCGCTTATCGGGAATTCTTGATTAATGAATTGTCCACTCGAGCAAGAAGGGTAAGTAAGAAACTCACGTGGTGCTGAAAAGTGACCTTTGTGTAGGATTCAACGCATTCAAAAGAACCCGACCTCCATTTTCTGTCGTAGTACTTTAAATTGTTTCATATAAAGAGTAAGTGTATTTATTTCATAATAAATTTCTTTGAAGAATTACTTTATTTAAAACTTCGTAGAATGCTTCCTCTTTTTTCAGTTGGAGGAAAAGTACCTTGTTGAAATTTTTTGTGAAGTGGATATGGATGCTTTTGAAGAAGGTGTTGGAGAGCTGTTCACCAACCTTGCATTTGAAGCTGTGGAAAGGATTATTAACGTGAGTTGTTAGTAACAGTTTTACATTTGATGGTACATCGCGAAGGCGAGTAAGTCTGTGGATTGTCAAGTTTTGAACCTTTGTCCGCTCATGTGAAATTCCGATTTTGTCTTTTCATCCTGCTCTCCTTAATTATAATATTTTCACAGGGATAAAAGACATCCAGGTCTGTTTTTCTTGTAGCGATTTGCTTTTTTTAAGGTCTGGTGGTGGTATAGTTTCTTGAGTAATCGGTAACTGCATAATTAATAAAGAAACAAGGTAAATCAAGTCACCAACTACCTTAGACACTTGAATAAAGGTGGTAAGTTTCTAAAGAAACTGTGGTGTTGCGTCGTTGGGAGAGTACGACAGAGTAATTTAGTGTTATCTATTTGGTGGCCAATTTACGTTTTCAACTCGTTTCATAACACTAAATTAACCTAGACACTATCAACTAAACAAATGGAGAAAGAGACGCTTCCGAAATTTTGGGCATGCTTTTAGTTAAAGTCAGTAAATTGTGATAACATTTAACTGAAAAACGTATGCAGGAGAAAATTGTTTCCGATTATGTTAGACTTACTTATTTTATACCCAACATTTTTTTTTCATCAAGAACTAGAGTTAAGTTGGCTAATCAAAAGTTTTGTAGCGGAGACTAATAGTTCTCCGGCATTTTTTATTTAGTCAGCAAAAGTAGGAGTGGACGAGCGAGTATTTAAAGTAATCACAAATAAATGTAACCAACCTGACACACACTCAAAAGCAGGAAAATATGGCGAGCTTTTGTCGGTGTTGCTCACAAAATCCTGGCCAAAGGAAGGACAAGAAACACACACGTCTTTTTTGGATCCTCAGACTGTTCAATTTCTTCTGACCTGGAAACCTTTGACTGGATACCTCAAATTCTTTGGTAAGCTCAGATCATATCCGTCCAATGTATAACTCAGCTGTAGTTAGGTCTTGCCCAAAGTCACACATTTAACCCAAACCACACTGACGACAGTGGCAAAGCGATGAGCCAATAAGCGAGACGTAAACAATGAGCGGGAAAGCGCGAGTAACGGAGGCGTCATTATTTTTAGTTTGACTCTGGTTGGTTGGGAGGATGGTGCGAGCAAAACCAGTTTAACATCAGATTACAATAGACGCTAAATTCAAAATTAATCAATGTATTTTTGCATAACTCGCTCCATACATGTATAATTGAAGAATGAACTCGACTAACGAACGTTTCCGTAGGTTTTAGAGTGATAGCTTCGTTATAACATCAGAATACAGATAAAGAAAAAGAAGACAGGAAGTATATATGCCAAAAATGAAAAATCTAGGCAATGTGAATAGGAACCTCCCAAGAAGAGGAAAATACTTCAATTTCAATTCCTAATAGTCCGAATATATATATATATATATATATATATATATATATATATATATATATATATATATTGTAATAGATTGTTTCACTCTACAGGTGATGGGTCTGGAAGAGGTGGCATACTTTCGACTGAAGGTCAGGAGAAGTTGCTTCAGGCTAAGTCGTTACTGGATGCTCTTGTAAGAATTATTTCGGATGGCTCAGTAACGGTCGAAGTTTTACTTCTTGTTCAGAAGCATAAAACAACGTTTTTAGAACTTTTAAAGAAAACGTACGGTGTAGAAAAGAATGATGCTGAGCTTAGCTTGAACCAACGAATTGAAGAAATTGAGGAATTCCACACAATACGGGAAAGTGTTGGGAGATTTATTGCAATGTGTGATGTAGTCCCGCCAGGTGAGCTCCGTAGAGAAGTTTTTTCTTTTCAATCCTTTGACATCAAGTCATAGGATACTCCTATAACTACTTCCACAGTTCTCATACCATACTAAATGCCTTTCCTTCGCCCTGCAATTTTGCATTTGCATTATTTTAAATCTACCTTAGAACACTTGTGCATCTCCGCAGAAAATGAAGATTTATGCTGGTGTGATAAATTTGCTTTTAGTTTTGTAAATGTTTGGTGGCAAGGAACGGTGTTTATTGCGAACATCATTTCAATCACTTTCTCATTCTTGCCTCAGGAAGGGTGATCTCATTAAAAGAAGGCCAACACGCTCATCTTTGTGGCTTTTCAATCCATTTTCTTTTACGCAAAGTGATTTAGATTATCCTCAAGTTCGGTCGCCATTTGATGGAAAAAGGTTTCCATGTCGCGTACTACCAGAAATAAATTAACAAAATCTTATTTAAATCTACAGACTTTGCTCTTGTCAGCTTAGTGTGACCTTCATTCTATAATTCGTTTACAAATATAATGCACCTTCGAGATGAGAAAGAACAATAGAAGAACTGAAGAAGTATTCATTTTCTCCACAGTCGACTTGGGCAACCTAAAGAGTAAAGCGCAGCTGGATGTTACATCACACCAGATTCGTGATTTGTGCAAACGCTTAGACGACAACAAAATCGAGATCACGTTATTCCAACTAACCCCGGCCGCAAAGGAGGTTCTCCCGCTGCTTGGAAGAGTTCGAGAGAGTTTAACGTTCCAAGCCCTTTGGAGGAAATATGAACGCAAAGCCCAAACAGTTAGAAAGAATGACGATTCGCAAAAACCACATCTCAGTCTTTCCGATGTTGTTGAAAATGTTTGGAAACCAGCTTTTGAAAGTTGGAACAAAACTGTTGCTGGTGTCAAAGACGGAACAATTTCTCTAGGAGATGTTGACAAACTCTTTGACGACTATAAAAACCGAAAAAGGGAACTCGAGGGAGAGTTATCCCACATGTTTGAAGTGAACACAGGTCCAACTATTACAAATACCACAGAATTAAATAAAATTGTCAGAGAGCGAGTTGCTCAAATTCAACGCTACCAACAGCTTTATCAGTACTCCAATGCAGCAGACACCATCTGGGAGTTTAAAGAGGCAATGGGTTTTACCGGGAACTTCAAGGTTGTTGAAGATCTGCGTAATCAGGTATCATAGTCCTTGTTGCTAATTGGCGATACCGAGTAAGTTGAGAAAGAAAATACAAGTATCTGTTCAAGAATGGGATGCAGTTATTCATCGTGGTGAATCCATTGGTAGTGAAATATAGTCCCTCGTCTCACGATTTGGTCACTGTCGAAGTAGACCGCGATATGCCTTTTTCGGGTGCTGGTCTTCTTTAAGCGCCCGAAAAAGACGAGGATATGCGGTTGAAACGTCGCCAACCACATCTGGAAGTGATTACAAGGTGAAACTTTGCTACAAAATATTTCTATCCGTGGCATTAGAAGTAGTCTACCCAAACTGAGGACGCTTGGTTAATTTTTAGTGAGGTCTTGAATTTTAATTTAAGGAAAAAATTACCATGAACTCGAGGGTGCACTTTCGTTTTAAGACAGATCCTGCACAACAGAAAGCCATCGGCGACGGCAAACGAGAAGTGCACCTGACTTTAACTAAACTACAGTATGTGATAAAAGCGTGTTCCATTTTCCTCTCTTTCAATATAGCTATCAGTAGAATTCAAGCAAAAGCCCTTGCACAGCATTGGGGAAAGCTTTTCAAAGGCCGGTCAAGCTCTTCAATGTTTGGATGTCAATAAGGCTCAGTGCCTCAAGGCAGTGGTAGACAGTAAACGGCTAGTGGAGTGGTTACGTTCTACTATCAAATGTAAGTTGAGGCGTACGGGATAAGTGGAAGTAAAGTTTGAAACGGAAACACTAGACGAATCACTACTACCTCTGATAACATAATCGATATTCCTGGTTGTCCCCCCAGCTTTTGTCAGCTTGCCTAATATTCAACAGAAATTTTTGTGTTCCACGACGCAAGAAAATATAGCTTTTCGCTTGTATGATACATTTTAGAAGAATTACTCACTTGAGCGTTAGTCGTAGAAAGTAATGAGGATCGTTACGTATCTTTCGTCTCACAGCCACCCAGGAGCTTAAGGTTCTTGTTGACTTGGCCTTGATCTCTGCTGGCGAGAGCGACATGGAAACTGACCGCATATCCAGTCTGCATACCAGCTGCTTGGGTTTTGCTCCTCTAATATTTGACCTAAACGAGAGTAGAGAACAAAAAGTGAATTTTGATCAATTGATGAGCGCCTGTGATCCTGTATGGAAAGCAGTCGAGACGGATCAGATGTTACCCAGAAAGCTGGTAAAAATAGAATGAAACTGTTTAATTGTTTGCGTTTACCTCCTTAAAAGTTTTCAGAACATGTTTTTCGCCTTTCACCTTTACTAATTTTGCACTCATGAAATCGAGTGTTAGGTTATATACATATTCTCAAATGTCGTGACCAAGTGATGAAGTTGCTATCCTGAAAACGTTCATCGAACAACCAAATATCACAACATTGGCTGAGCAAATGGCCATTTTCTTACAAACTTCCACCTTTCAACACGTTCCCGTTTAGCTAACATGAGAGGCTTCTAAAGTTTGCTTCAGTGTTCAAACTCCATTGATTTTATCTCATACACTACTACCCATAAAGGAATTTGACCATTGGGACCAAATACGTGATTGATCTCCGACTGCTTTGTTTCTTTTAGTACGATACTAGCAGACATCTGGAGTGGCTAAAAACTGTCAAAGAGTCCCATGGCTCGGTTGCGATGACGTCGTTAGTGCAAGCTACGACGATCAACTCCAGTGGTATATATCTTGTGGGCCATATGGATAACGAAAAAGGTCCGTCACCAGAACAAGGAAAACGATTGTCATTCAAAGATGTGATCCGACTGACGGTTCCCCTTAAAGATGGAAGTGAAAAGGAGCAGAGAAAAATTTATTCTATTGACGAACTGAAGGATTTGCAGAGTAAACTAATGTTGATCGCAGGAAAGGCTGAAAAAGGGAAGGATGACGTGGAGCAGTTCGTTAGGGTAAGTAAAAATACAATAATTACGTGGACAGTTATTTTCCCTTTGAAGTTGTTGTCTGATATCTTATTTATTCCAATTAATTTCTTGCATAAAATAATATGGTAACTGATCATTTAAATTTTTATAAAATGTGTCCGATTCACTCAGAATTTCCAACCGCGATCGAAGCAAAGATCGTCCACTGCCTTTCGATCCGTTCACGGAAAATATCTGCGCGCAGATTGGGAGATATTATTTGATGACCTCTGTGGGTAGAATCTGCACAAGAATCAAGAAACCGCTACAAAATGATTCTTCTCGAGGTTTCTTTTAAATATCCAGCACCAGTTTCTTCCTAAATTCCCACGGTACCCAGCCATTCATCATACTTTTCAGAGCAAGCGGCCTTGAACGCATGCCAACGTCTGGTGCCTGGATATGCTTAATGCACTCTCCTGGCCCAATTACCCAATCGATTTTTTTTTACTGCAATGCAAAAGTAATGCTATCTCCGATTTTGTACTCCAAGGAGTTCTACGCTAATAGCGATCAACTACCATCCTGTTTATCATTACCTTAGCAGTCAACAATCTGTTCTGAGCCTTTTGAATTTATTCGAGGGCGACGTTTATTTATAGTTTTGCTCTAAAGGGCAGCGTTTAATCGTATAAATACGGTACTGAGAAACCAAAATATTTTTATCGAATTATAGAATCTTGAAGGTGTTATGCGTTTAGCAACTGCATACATCGACCTCTTTGAATCTGGTTACATTCATCGTATGAATTGGAGCCAAGAATATCACTGTAGCAAAGATCAAGTTGCAGGCGAGTCTATCAAGAAGGAATTGGATGAGGAAAGCTCCTTCATGGAAAAGTGTTACAAGAACTGGAAGAAGAAGGTCAGTGATGCAAGGAAGGAGTATAGAGAATTGAACTTCTTCACCACGCAGCAGTTGATGACACTGAGGAAACAAATCGCCACAGTTTGCCATAGCAAAGACCTCGCTATGAACAACATTCAAGTGCTCACTTTACTAGAAAGTGTTCGTCCCGGTTTGACCAGCGAACAGTTAAAATCAGCGATAGAGCGTGCTTTTAAGGACACAGAATTATTCGAGAACCTCAGAGGAACAGCAGAGCTGCCTTTGTTCACTCATGTTCCTTCAGACGATGAAATGGTTACTCGCAAGTCAATGTTTGACAACAACAACTACTTCGGCACGAGTTCCTCAACAGCAACCGGTCCGTGTCAAGTACAAACTACATCTGTAAAGAAACCGAAGCCAAAGGAAACATCGAAGATTCAAAGTTTCTTGAATGCAGCTGCCGATGATGGTTATTCGGAGCAGATCGCTTTGGCTGCTTTGGTGAGTCTAGGTGTTAATGCAGAAGAAGACGACTTACTGATGTGGTGCCTAGAAGAAGCCAACGAGGCTGACATTGAGGCTCTTTATGAAGATGCGAAGCAAAATCCCATGATTGCCCGAGAAATCTTCCCAGAGAGGTCGAAATCTAATGATCAGGATGCGCTAGCCGAGGATTTCCGGTATGTAAGTAATGCCAACTAAAATTAACCCTGGCGCAACAAGGAACACCACTGTAAATTAATTAAAAAGTATTTAATCAGAATCACTTGGCTATGTTAACGTTAAAGAGAAAGAGCTAATGTCACTGTTTGCGTAGGATGCTTCCTTTCAATATAAAAGTTACAATTTTTTCAAGTTGGAATAGTTAAGCTTACATGGTGACTGTGTTAACTTAATGGTATTCGAAATAAGAGCAACCATAAAAACCTGAGATTTTGTTATTTTTCTCCTGCTTCAGTGAAAACGAAACTGGCTCGGACCAGGTAATGGAGGTGTCGTCCACGCCTGCCAAAACCATTGTTGCAGAGCAGGCGATTAGCAAAGACGAAGATATCGAAACAGAGATCAGTCAATATCTTACACTCACTCAGCTTGGAAAAATTCTGAGAGAACTTTCAGTTCTAGGTAAAACACTGACTTGTTTTCATACGAAACAGCTAAAACCGCTACTGAGGTTAATGAAAAATCTGCAGCTGCGATATCAAAATTATCTCTATCTGCTGGACCATGAACATGGTATTAATTTCACATTTCAGGAATTGGAGCGACAGCTCGCACTTTTCCAGCATTCTTAAAAAGAGGACGACCTAACCTCATGCTTGTTCCTAAAGGTAATTCTAACAGAAACCCACGGAGCACTTAATCAGATCGGTGCAATGTTTTAAAGTTCCAATAACTAAAATAATTTTGGTCTTGCTGCAATGTATTCCCCATTTTGCTTACTTTACATGGTAGCATGTTTTCTATACTATAATTTGTTCTTTGTCCTACCTATTTTGTTGCAGATGACATCCATGCTACAGTCCTCGCCCTTTATATGCATGACAAAAAGCAGCCTTTGCCTAGCCATGAAGAGGTGCTCCTTTGCACTCCTGACACCGCCACAGAAGAGGTTCAGTATACATTTCGGAAGAATTTTCCTAATATATTTTCTTATTTCTATACCGTTAAATGTAAAATGAGTGGAAGAGCGAGCGAAGTTGCTTAAAACAACACTTCTTGATCCTCATATCCAGCAGACAGAGAAAGGTAGGGAAATTTCCCGCTTGTGAGTTGAGTGGTTCAACCATTAAATTTTTTTTAATTCTTTCTGTTTTCCTTTGACATAGATCGAGTTACTATGGAGACGTGCAACAGGGGACACGAAGGGCCGATTTTACTGTCTCGTACACGCAGATGAATTGGATTTTTCAGTCAGTAAGCAAGCAGTGGAAATGCTGAGTGCAGTGACACGGGGACTTGCTGGGAAGGCTGGAGAACGTAAGTTTGACGTGTTAAATGGCATGTTTTTCATCGGAAGTCCAAGTTTATGGGTACGAATCGTAGGTGGTTTTGTTACTTCTCAGAGTATGGCCTGGTGGTAGTCTGTAGTAGCGAGAATGAAGATCGTGCCAACGTAGTAGCAGCTCTTGATCAGTATCGTGTTGCTGCTCCACCTTGTCCTTCGCCAGATGACCTGAAAAATTACCTCAAGCATCAGTTCCAAACACCTCCTCCTCAGGACGGTTACATCAGGGGTAGTAAGATTACTTGGACAACAGCTGGATCCTTAGACCCAGAAAAGTAAGTTTTTCGCTGATGTTCCTAGAGATTAAGATCGGAGAGGCTCCATTCTGAAGATACCCTTAGAGATGGAAAAATGTCTTGGAAAAAGTTTTCTCTTAAATACAGGTGAAAGAAGCAAAGTTTGTAAAACTGTTATGTTCAAATTATCCGAAGTCTCTACCTAGAATAGAAGACTTCACAAAGAGAAACTCTGTTGTATTGTCCGAGCGGTACGGTTCGAAAAAGTGCTCTCTTTTTGATGAGGATCGGTGCAGCTAACATGCTGATATTTTTTAGACTCTCCGTTCGAGTTGTCTCATCACACCGAGGAGGTTTGGGAAAGACTCTGTTTGTTCGTCGCTTAACAGAACAGCTGCCTAACCTTTTAAACAACGACGTGGTTATGACAAATTTGAGAAGACAAGACTCAAAAACATTCTTGCACGTGACCGTACCTCTTCATGGGAATTCCACAGACTCTTCCATGCTTGTTGATGCGCTTCTTCCGCATGCAGTAAAGGCAAATGTGCCACTGTCCCGTATATTCCATCTGGACGTGTCACCTTCGGTAAGATACTAAACACATGCGAATTGAAACTTGAATTAACATTTCCAGTATACTTGTAAAATGCCCAACCAGCAGGTGCCGTCAGTCGTGTCAAAGGGCTAGGTTAACATTGTTTATATCCTAGTGCTTTCAGTAAGATCTCGAACGAACGTGAAGAGGCTTAAAGTCAAGGGGTGAGTGAAAAAGTGAGAGAGGGTGAATGTCATCTACGGATATGCTGCTAGGGAAGCACTACCAAAAAATTCAGAATTGAAGTTTCTTAGAGCTTTTCAGACTCTTAACATAATCTTATGCTGAATTGCAATCATAAGGGCAAAAATTAAAATATATTAAAATATCTCAATATTTTATGACATGTTATGTTCTTCTTTTAGATGAGGCGTGGTTTGGACACCCTTATTTTTAACCTTCTTATCCTTGGCTGCCTATGTGACAAGATGGGGAGAGTGTGGAGGAGACGAAGCACGGACTTGTACATCATTGAGATTACGACCACTGCTCCCCTACCCATGGGTTTCACTAGGGAGGAAGAGGCTCAAAGTCAAGGGGTGAGTGAGAAAGTAAGAGAGGGTGAATGTCATCTACAGATATTAAATCAACAGAATGATAGAGCGGCACAATCAGAGAGAGGTTCTTCGTCCGTTGTTTTGTCGGTGAATCAAAATTTCAGATGCTGAGCTGTGTGGAAGTAGGATACAGAACAACAAGAGAGGTTACCCACATGTAACATGAAATCAAACCCTTGCCCCAACAGTGGAAAGCGAGTGCTCCTAGAAGGCCTGGAAGCACATGGGTTGGAATCTTGTTAGTTTGAGAGTTCAAGAAGTGAATTAAAAATCCGTTGCTTTATGGAAAGTAGCTCGTGTCCTTCAATGTCTCTGCTTCTGATCTATACTACTCTTTTGATTTTCAGAGACAATCTGGAAAATCCACAATGTCTAAGCGGCCATTTTATGACCTGTTACCAACTATTGAGTGTCAAACTCCAAGAACTGTTCTCTGTCGTTTAGCAAATACCCCAGGTATTTCACTGAGATTCTCCTTCAAACAACAATCAGTAGCTGATTCTAAAGTGAGTTTCCTTGAATTTTTTCCAGATAAACAGGACTGTAATCCACTGTTTGATGTCGAAGAGTTTCGAAACGCACCGTTCCAGAGGGTCTATCAATATCTGAAACTGTCAATTGAAGGAAAGAGTTTTGACAATTTTACGTTTTCGCCAGGAAATGTCGATGAAGATCAAAGGACATGCCTCATTCTCCTTCTTAGGTGTGTCGCACGTACCTAATTAGATTCTCTAAACGTGTTAACAGAGAGTGTTTTCCGACTCTTTCTTCGCTGAAAGGTACATTAAAATTAAAAAATGGAATATGGGATGTTTCTTTTAAGGGAGACGTTCCTTTCCAATTTGATGCATGGGCACGAACATAGAGGAAAGGATTAATATCTCTTTCTTGTTGAAGGTTATTTTAACGGAGTATTGTTTCATTTGCAGAAATTGCGGTATCCCTGATCCCTCGTGGTCAGAAATTCGTCATTTTGTGAGTTTTTTGAACTCACAGCTCCGAGATTGTGAAAAGAGTTTTTATTGTGACATGCAGCTGATGAGGACTGTTTTAGAGGGATCTAATGTGCTTAATCTTGAAGGCTTCCGCTCTTTTGTTGTGCGCTTTATGATACAAATGTCAAGGGTAAGCTGGCTTCTTAAATTTCCGCTCACCCAACTTTCTTTTAGTGTCCTGCTGACTCTTGGACAAGTACAGCAATAATACGCGTGCGCAGCTATCTTGTATACTAGAGGCAAATTGTGACCATTTCTTACCACTTTAAAAAGGTTATTTTAGAATGGTGTCTCCGTAACGGAGGAAAGTTGAAAGTTTTCTCTACGTAGACGTTGGCTTTTATCTTCAAAATTAATTGCATGTGTCTACTTCGTCGTTTTCATGGAATGTAATCCCGTTATCTACAACGAATATTTTAGCAGTGTACGTCAAATCTCATTATCAATTAATCAGATAAATTTTCGGAACTAAAGAACTCGAATACTGGGTTTTAATTTATTACTATGATTACTGAAGCTTCTGAGTTTTATTACATCCCTTGGTGGCTTTGCGGCAGCAGTGAGTACCATGAAAAGTTATTTAATTTCCTTTTAGGATTTTGCTACTCCGTCTTTGACCGAAGAGAATACTGTTTTCTATACAGAGAATAAGGCAGAGCTTGAACGAAAAGAGATCGAACAGTTACAACTCAGAAGACGCTGGGAAAGCAGGTGAGAGCTTAACTATTTTTTTTGCTATAATTCAAAACTTCACATTTTTATTGATTATCGCTGTCATTTGTTTTGTGACGAGTTAACTTAGAAAGGTTAACTTTCAAGTAGCAATCGTATTGCGAACTCGCTTTATAATAAAATTATCTGACGAGGACTCTGTCCTCTCTTTTAAACTCTCATGTTTTGAAGACAGTGTCTTATGATAGTTCTTTTGTTATTCAGTCCTCATCCCTACCTGTTCTTTAACCAAGACCACATAACTATGACGTTTCTTGGTTTCTTCATCAATTCTGCTGGTGATCTTGTTGACCCCCAAACAAGTCAAACTTTGGAGAAAGGTTTAATGTCCAAACCCTTGCAAAATGGTCTGCAGGCCCAACGCGTCGATTTTGCAACAAACATAGAAACCTCCAAAAAGTAAGTGCCAGAAAATAAGCTTATTTGTAGTTATTTGTCTTCCAAAAAGATCTTTTATAATTAAACTTGATTTCTTTAGGAGTTGACGTTCAGGATTCTGATAGGTTTGAAAGTCAGCGCTTAAATGTTCAAGGCACGTAATTGATGAATTTTTTATTATGAAGTGTGTGGTAGGATTGGCAAAATTCGTGGAAAGGGGATCCATGACGTACGGCATTGAGAAAGTGTCTCTGTAAGAGCGGTCCGGTCGATTTTGCTTGAGACACGGATTTAGCTAATTTCTTGTGCGTTGTAAGACATTCATGTACCTTTACTAAAACACAATCCGTTTGATCGGATCTCTTTATTTTTCAGAGTTTTACGGAAATTAAATTTCAGTCGAGCGAAGGCCTGTCGTGACACTTTTCATGACTTTAATTTAAGACAACTTTAGAGGACAATTTACAAAAAACTACGAAACTCAGCAAAAAACAAATACCACAGCCATGTATATTGACTCTATGTTATCCATCGAGGCGACTTTCGTGAACATCACGTTTCAACCAAGCAAACAAGAAGACTTGAATGACACCTTTTCGGT
Source organism: Pocillopora damicornis (assembly GCF_964200805.1). Lineage (NCBI taxonomy): Eukaryota > Metazoa > Cnidaria > Anthozoa > Scleractinia > Pocilloporidae > Pocillopora > Pocillopora damicornis. The sequence goes on along the minus strand of NC_142673.1, from coordinate 21,211,544 downwards.
TCGCTTAAGTCACACACGTGAAAATCGATCAAATATTCAAGGAAATTTTTTGAAAAAAGTGAGGCGTTCTTAACTTATTCAACTAACATAGCTAGGAAGTAGGTGCCATAGAAAAGGTAACTACAGAAAAAAACCTTGCGGTTCGACCTTTACGAAAACTTTGTAACTCCATGAACTTACCTGATTTTCGGCAATCACCAAGTTTGGCCGCCATTTTGAGGGACTTGTGAATATGAAGCGTAACTAATATAAATCAAGTAGGTAGATCTAAAACCGTCAGAAATACATACGAAATCAATTCAAGTGAACTTTACTTTCAATTCAAGCGCAAAATTTGAAATTGTTCGTTGAAGTTACCATTCCTACATTCCGATGCGACCATTTCTTCCAACAATTCAAACATTACAACAAGTGTTCGAATTTCCCTCGTCGATTCCACCGTAAGAAATAACCTGTGCCACCCAAGCTTCGACTCAAATGTGAAATACGAATCAAATTTGCTTCGAGGCAATATCAGGCTGGTATTTTGATTTCCTGATCGACAAGAACGGTGATCAAGAAGCGATCTCTTTGTTTACCACATAAACGTGACCGCTGACCAGTCGCTGAGTGAAAACTGTGCGGCGCGGGATGGGGTGGGTGGTGGGCTTATCATCTTAAGATATTCAAATACATGCTTAAAAGGCTTTAGGACTCTCAGTCTAAACAGTTAAGGCATGCTTCGTGGTACAGACAAATTTTATTTTATTCTCATAACTTTTCCTTTATATTATAAAAATCAATATATTTTTAACCCATATGACCTTTTTGCCTTTCATTAGAGGTATAAAATAAGGTGTCTTTTCTACCAGAACCTTTTATTTATGCCCCATTGCACGGAGTAAACACTGTACTTAGAATGTTTGTTCTAAGTCATATTTGCTGTTCCCAAAAATATATGCAAAATCGTTGCTTTATACAAAGCTGACTCTAAAATATGATTTTCCGTTACAGTAACCAATGTCATTTACGTATGGTGTTGATAAAACTAGCAGTGTACAATTTTTAGCGTTTTCCACTTATAAGCCCGACATAAGATTGTCAAGTGAACTATGTTAGTTTCAGCTCATTCCTTGATTCGATCTGGCCTTTTATCACTAAATCCTATTCTTTTCACTTTCAATTTTCCTATACATTTTTTTTCATACGACAACTACAGAGAGTTTTATGAGTAAACCGATTTTTGGTGTACCACGCTAATTACATCGAATATACAAATACGTGCAAAAGGCTGGCTAAATAAGCTCTTCCCCCTGCTCGTAATTTTTGTTTGTTTTCGCCCCATGCCTCTGCACGACTCCCTGTTGGCTAAAAGGAAATTTGAAAGACTGCTATGCAGGAAAACTTTTCTTTTTCATTTTCAGTTATTTCTTTTTTTATTTTCAGACGAAAAGTTATCCCGCAGATTTTAAGATGCAGCACAAAAGGCATTTAATGGCTTACAGAAAATTGTACTACATAGCTTTCCCCGAAACTTTTCTGTTCGAAATTCGATCATGAATGATGCGTGCAAACCAAAAAATAAGATAGATCTCCAGACAAAATAGTAATCTTCTCCGCAGGTTTTATTTCTGGTTCGTGCGATTTTACGACGTCTTTTCAATTCCGGGGTGTTCCGCACGTAACTTTTGATAGAAATTTGATTCATTCAGCTGACATGTTCTTTTTAGTTACGGCGTGTGAAGGTTTTTTCAATCAAAAGTCGCCCGCGCAACACACTGGAATTGAAAATTCGTCGTAAAATCGCACGAACCTTAAATGAGTATAGGCAACTTTGACTTCTCGCGAGATGAAGTGGATTGTTCAAAGGGCCCCCTGAGATTTTTTTCAGAGCTCTAACTGAGACTTGTTTTTATAACTATAATAATCGTCATTATTAACGGACAGTGCTTTTTTAGTTTTTATTTTTTTTTTCAAAAAAGAAAAAAACAGTAACTCTATGTTAGCGTTTAGAGTGGTATGTTTACCCATTGTTGTCATCATCATCGTTATCACCCCGGAAGAAGTATAAAGCCGGCACGTTGCCTTACCTAAGTACACGGAAAATTGTTCTCTATTTTGCTCCTCTTGGATCCTGGAAACTGTAACAATTAAGACGATCAATGAGAAAGCCTTAATAATTACTGAAAATTTTGATTAACAGAATGTAAAGAAAAATTGGTCTGCAACACGAAGCATGCCTTCACATTAAGACTGAGAGCCCTAATGCCTACAATGATACTTTAATGCATATGTTCGAATGTTCCCAAAAATCTTCTGAGAATCTGCCCGCACCTACGTACTGCCGTACTGTTTTCACTCAGCGACTGGTCAGCGGTCACGGTTATAAGGTAAACCTGGCGATCGCTTCCTGATCGCCGTTCTTGTCGATCAGAAAATCAAAATACCAGCGTGACATTGCCTCGAAGATGAAGCATTTATAAAATTTGATTTGTACTTCACATTCGAGTCGAAGCTTGGGTGGCACACGTTATTCCTTACGGTGGAATCGACGAAGGGAATTCGCACACTAGTTGTAGTGTTTGAATTGATGGAAGAAATGGTCGCATGGGATTTGCCGCAAATTTTGCCACTTGAATTGGAAGAAAAGTTCATTTGAATTGCTTTTGTATGTATTTCCGACGGTTTCAGATTTACCTACTCGATTTATATCTGCTATGCTTCATGTCGACAAGTCCTTCAAAATGGCGGCCTAACTTGGTGATTGCCGAAAATTAGGTAAGTTGACAGAGTTATAAAGTTATCATAAAGTACGGGCAGCAAAGTTTTTTTCTGTAGTAACCTTTTATAAGGCACCTACTTCCTAGCTATGTTAGTTGGATCAGTTAAGAACGCCTCACTTCTTCAAAAATTTACCTTGAATTTGATCGGGTTTCGCGTGAGTTATTTAAGCGAACAGATATGGTGTCAATCAAGTCTTCCTGTTTGCTTGATTGAAATGTGATGTTCACGAAAGTCGCCTCGATGAATAAGATAGAGTCAATATACATGGCTATGGTATTTATTTTTTGCTGAGTTCCGTAGTTTTTTTGTGAATTGTCCAAATCTATTGTAAATTGTCCAAAGTTGTCTTAAATTAAAGTCTTGAAAAGTGTCGTGACAGGCCTTCGCTCGAGTGAAATTTAATTTCCGTAAAACTGAAAAATAAATAGGTCCCATCAAAAGGATCATGGTTTTAGTATAGGTACATGAATGTCTTACAACACACCAGAAATGAGCGAAATTCGTGTCTCAAGTAAAATCGACCGGACCGCTCTTACAGAGACACTCTTATGAGGGAGAGTTCTGACGTCCTCAATACACCTGCTATAAGGGAAATTAGATTTTCACCGAAGCTTTTAGTTCCTACGTGACACTTTGCTCCATTGTGATGGATTTTGTACAACATTTTAATTGCTTTTTAGAGAGGATAAGATGAATCAGTTACGTTCTGTGATGGGGGTAAACTGGTCGAACGATCCAGACATAGCCTATGAACTAACTACAGACAATGTCAAGAAGATTCTGGCTATTTACATGAGATTCAGGTAAGAGGTGGTGACATACTGTTTTGACATACTGTTCTCGGAGCAAATTCAACTCAGCGTAAACGGCAACGAAACTGACAGAGATCGAATACTAACCTCAAACACTTTTTCAACACTATTTTGCCATTGCCTGACAAAGTAAATTGGTTTTCACTCACTTCTGAGGTTTAACGTTTGCAGATGCAATATCCCTGTGATCGTGATGGGTGAGACAGGTTGTGGTAAGACCCGCCTCATTCGATACATGTGCGGCCTACAAGCAGGGCCCGAAGGACCTAGAAACATGCTTCTCGTTAAGGTAAATTTGATTTCGAATATTTATCTCTAACAGCAGCGTCTTAGCACCACATTTTGGTGATGATAATGGTCGGTAAGATGTTGTTGATTATGATGGTGGCTACTGTGTGATGATTGTTGGTGGAAGTTATTGTTGGTGATAACGCTAGTGGGTGCTCCTCTTCTGAATATTGAATCAATGATGATGCGAATGCTGTTGAGGTAATGATTACGTGATTTTGGTGACGAGTTCATCTCGATGGTCTCGCTGGTGGTGGTTGCGGTGGTGAGCCTAGCCGTAGCGATGGAAATTGGGATGGTTTTAATGGTGCTATTGTGTGTGGTTGTGGTACAGATGGTGGTTGTAGTGAGGATGATGGTGATACTGCTAGTGGTAGTGGTAGCGGCAAAATAGGGATAGTGGGGGTATTGTTGAAGAGTTCAAGGGTGGTGCTGTTCCTGAAGGTGTTTTGAAAAGTTAGTGATAGTTTTGTTGATGCTCCTGCTGCGTATGGTTGTGGTAGTGACTTTGATCGTGGCAGTAGAGCTGCTTGTGGTGGGAAATGATAGCGCTGCTCCCTTTGGTGATATGGAATCTCTCCCAGAAAATAAGTACAACGTTACACCTTCTTAACAGCCACGTCAGTTTCAAGACGTCATATACAATCCTTTCTGTTACGAATGAATGACACACATGGCTATTATACTTTCGTCGTACATCATTTTATTTTCAAGGTTCATGGTGGTACAACATACGAAGATATCAAGCTGAAAGTTCACCAAGCAGAAGAAATGGCCCGCGCAAATCAAGACAAGAATATTGACACGGTTTTGTTCTTTGACGAAGCCAACACCACTGAGGCACTGACCATGATTAAGGAAGTTATGGTGGACCGAAGAATCAATGGTCGACCCATTGGACAAGGGATGGAAAGGCTGCAGTTTATTGCTGCCTGTAATCCTTACAGAAGGTAAAACGTTTGTCATCCGTTTCAAGCTTAAAGTATCGTACACATGAATGGTAAGAGCAAAGTGATGTTTCTTTATGTATCTCTAGGCACACAGATGACATGATCCACAAGCTAGAGTCAGCTGGTCTTGGATATCATGTGAAAGTAGATGAGTCAGAAGATCGCCTGGGTAGGGGACGTTATAGCGTTGAATTTCTTTAGAATTTTGTCCCTGCTTCGAGGAATTTTGTTTTGAAATTGATTTTGAGAAAAGACAAGCGTTAATGGATCTTTTAATCACAGGTGGTGCCTTACTCAGAATTGTTCGTGAAGTTTCGATGTTGAATGTTTCTTAAACGGGGAGGAACTTTCCTACCAGGCAATGGTCACATCTACAGTCCCCTGTTTGCTGACTCCCGGCAATTGCGACAGGCTCTGATCATCTAAGTTGGGTAACACCCTTAACGAAAAAATAGTCGCGATCAAGAACAAGGAAAATGTGTCCCACATACAAATGCTGTAGCGTGTGGTAAATTAAACTGTCGCTTGGAAATTAATTTTTAGTAATAATTGCTCTCTACAGGTCATATCCCCTTACGTCATCTCGTCTACCGAGTACACGCCCTCCCAGGGAGCATGCGCCCGTTGATATGGGATTTTGGTCAGCTGAAACCAGATGTAGAGAGACTGTATACTAACCAAATTGTCAGTCGTTACGTAAGTGTATTCTAATGGTCCTTCTGAACCCAAAAGATGGTCTTTCAAAACAACTAATTATCAGTTTTCTATCGAGGAAGTGAATCTAGAAATGCATGACATGTTTAAGAAGGCTGAGTGAACGTTTTCCAATAAACTTCTGAATCATGGTTCGAGGCTGGAGTACAGTGAGTATGGCATTTAGTTACTTATATCCTACTAATTTTATGAATAAATCCTTAAAGAAACGAGACTTAAGTCTACCAAACTAGGGTATTTTGTATTTTTCCGCTTCCTGGAAAACCATAAGAGAAGATAGCAAACGTCAGTTTCCTTCCCCTAGAGTATCTTTCATGCAATTTGATTTCACTTTTCTGTGTTTCGGTTGTTTTTATAACAGATTCTTCACGAAGGAAAACTTTTAGGAGACTCTTCGACAGTAGAAGCAGTCGCTGAGGTTCTGGCAGCCTCGCAAAAATACATGAGGGATCAATCGGTGCGTGAAAATTTTTAAAACACTTTTTTTGTGCATTAGATGCGTTGGTGTTAAAAATTGCTTTTTTTTTAAAATTAAGGATGAGTGCAGTTTTGTTAGTCTTCGTGATGTGGAGAGAGCCATGCAAGTGATGGCCTGGTTTTATAAGCACGTGGATACACTCGGTAGACTTATGAGAAAGGTGACCGCTGAGCAACGAAGGAAGGAAGGTTTAGACGTCAATGAAGACGAGGAAGAGGACGAAGTGGTAATAAAGCCATTTGAAATTTTATGCTCCAATAAATACAGTTTTATTGAAAATAGGATTTGTGTAATAAACAATCCTACAGAATGTCAGAATGAGCTATTTTCCGAGTTCTAGAAATCATCTCAAACCAATGGAAAATATTTCTTGAAAGTCAGTTTGTGTGCAGGAAAATTGAACTAAGAAGGATGGTAAACTCTGAAAACGTTCCTCGTTTGGGCACTTCGGCCGCGAGAATTCTGTTTAAAAGTATCATGATATTGTGTATTCCGCAGGATTCAATTACTCCTCTTACCCGTGCCCTGGTACTCGCCATTGGTGTCTGTTATCATGCTAAGCTTGAGGAGCGGCGTGAAGAATATCGCATTGTCGTGGCACGCAGCTTTAAGGCGCCATGTTTGCTTCCAGGTGGTCACAAGCAGATACACTATGAGATTTCCAGGTATGAGAAAAGTCTACTGTAACGTGGTCTACTTGAAGCGAAATAACCAATGACCCAGCCTTTTGGACCTTTTACGTGCGCAAATAGAAAGACATTTATTGCAGGTCAATTGATAGTTCGAAACAGTATATTTTATTTAACAAAGAAGGTTTTGGTTCATATTTATGTGGTGTTAACGGAAGTTTGATCAACAGGAAAAGGGTTATGGAGTTCGGATTTTTACTCACACGTTTGCTAGATGTTAACCAGATGTAAGCTAGCCATTTATCGCATGTGTCCCATTTTCGTCTGTGATAGTTGTCAAAAAGCTGTGCTAAACGAGTTGGAACTGGGCCCCAACATCGCTCGTAACACAGCCTTGAGCGAAAATGTGTTTATGATGGTGGTGTGCATTGAGCTCAGGATCCCACTATTTGTGGTTGGAAAACCAGGCAGCTCAAAGTCTTTGGCCAAGACGGTTGTTGCAGATAACATGCAAGGCGATGCTGCAAGATCGCTACTATTCAAGACCTTCAAGCAGGTTATATGGCCATTTCAGATAGACTGTAATGTCAACTTCTTCTTTCCCAAAGTGAAGAGCAATTAGGATCGATGTAATGGGAATTTGAAGGAGATATGTTGATCTCGCGGTAGTTAATGTTCTTGTTACATTCAAGTTCGAGTTTTGGCTGGGTTACTATTTTAACTTGCTCAAGACACGTTACTGTAAAAGCTTCTTTCTTCGCCAAAAAGTACGAATGGTGACCAGCATACTTTCAGGGAAACTCGCTGAATTGTTTAGGGTCATTGGTCAACCATTTGCTATTTAGTCACCATCGGTCTTACACGCTTCGCGTGGTCCTCAGTACTTCTGCTCTACGTTATAGAATTGGGGGTATACAGTGAAGAGGATGTTAATTTCAGAGTCACACCAAGCACCTTTAACCCCCCTTCCTTCCCGAAAAGTGTTGTATGCCAAACATGCTTATGTTTACCTCAAGGTTTTAAAAGACAGTAGAATGATTTATTTCCTGGTAGGTTCACATGGCATCATATCAGTGCAGTCCTCTTTCAACCCCTGAAGGTATCGTGGCGACTTTCAAGCAGTGTAGCAAGTTACAGGAGGGGAAAAATCCAGACAAGTTTGTGTCAGTTGTAGTCCTTGATGAGGTTGGTCTGGCAGAAGACTCTCCTCTCATGCCTCTTAAAACTTTACATCCATTGCTCGAGGATGGTGTAACAACTGCTGATGACGTCATCGAGACTGACGAGAAACCGCAGCGCGTTGCTTTCATTGGAATCTCAAATTGGGCCCTGGATCCCGCCAAAATGAACCGTGGAATCATGCTATCGCGTGGGGTTCCAAGCGAGGGAGAACTTATAGACAGTGCTATGTAAGTGAATTGAATGGTATCCTTCCGCTCTGACGCTCATAATGACCAATGCGCGAATGTTATTGGGGCCGCACATTTAGTATCGTTGGATCTTGTGAAAACCATCATAACTATGGTAAAAAACTTTAGAATAAAATTGATCAAATGGCTTTTGATCTCTGTTAAAAATGGTAGCCTTTAGAAATAAAATTATAGTCCCGCCACCCAATATCATGTGGTGATGTCTCCGTTTTCTCGAAAATCGATATTAGCTTATAAATTACAGCATGAGATACATGGGCGAATTGCCAAACTATTGAAGAAAGTTTCCCCGACTGTTTTCAGAAGTTACTTCGCTATGTTTTCAGTCGGTCCTGCGTCGTTCTGAGTCAGGTTTGGAAACGGACATTCCTTATCTTCCTTTACAAATTTGAGTATTGTTTTCTAGGGGAATTTGCTCCACGGATGAAGTGGTAAAGGCTCTTATTCTACCTCTCATATCTCCACTGGCCGCTGGATATGCACAACTTTACAAGGAACAGAAACACTTTGCAACGTTAAAAGAATGTGGCAAAGAGGAATATTTTGGTCTCCGTGACTTTTACAGGTTTGATATCTTAGAGGGTTTTTTTGAAATCGATTCCTTTACTCGCTTCTTTAATGATGAATATACTTGGAAATTATGTGCTCGAAGTGATTTACGTCTTTTGTCTCTTTACGCAAGCCTCATTAAGATGGTGTACGCAATCGCTGCAAAATCTCAACAGATACCTCGCTGGCATGAACTAGAACATGCTATCAAGAGGAACTTTGGTGGCCTAATTGAAGGAGACCCTGTAGAGATTTTCAAACGATACTATACCGAGAAAGAAGTAAGTTGACGCATAGAGATAGTGTCGAACTTGTTTGTACATTGCGTTCATTGTACTTCATTGCGATATAGCTAATCATAAAGTACTGCAAAATGGTACATTAAATCTTAAACATACAACGAAACTTTGATCTATGGTATCAATAGAGGATAATTCACATCTAATTTATCGTTTTTTTATGTTAACCGGGTTGATCCATGTATATTTGGCTCGGACATTTAGTTAACACTGGATTTAATTACTTACTTAACCTGACGTTTTCCTCGCCAATGAAGGATGAATACGAAGCCGAAACCCCTTCGACAATAAGATTGATCGAGGCAAGTCTTGGAAGGGAAGATGTTGCAGATAGAGCCAATTTCAGGTACGCACAGTTCATCCCAACCCTTCTTTTTTTATTCCTTCGTTTGTTGGTTCGTTGAGTCGTATATAAGTAGCTGACCTAAAATAGTGACGAGATAACTTTTTATGTTGACTAAATGTCTTGCAGTGAAAACCGTTACCTTCTGATTCTGACTGAAAACTACGCCGCCCTACCCATCATGCAGCATTATCTTTTGAGAACAGCGGAGGATGCAGTTGTCATCTTTGGGAGTAGTTTTCCAAATGACCAGGAATACACTCAGGTAAAAAGCAAAGGAGGGAAGACTCTCTTTATATCTTACTAGAGTGGTTATACTCCTTTCAACTTCAGAACCAACACATTGCTGTTAACAAAGTATTATTAATTACAGTTTGGTTCAGGTGACATTTCACCAGAATACTTTCTTGTCTTCGAGTTGCCACGACAGTGTACTCAGGACTTACTATCAAATGTTTCAAGAGATTAAGGGAAATATATACGATGATGGCATGAAAACGTTAACTTTTGGATATAGGAAAAATTACAGGTGAATGTAGATTGTTTAACTGTACAACTTATGTCAATAACTTGATAAACAGATTTGTCGCAACATCAATCGCATCAAGGTTTGTATGGAGACAGGAAGAACAGTGATCTTGTTGAACCTTGAAAGTCTCTACGAGAGTCTGTACGACGCCCTAAATCAGGTATGAGATGATCTTTTACACTATGCTGAAGAGTATTGCAGCTATTATTGTATATGTTAGGTCGTGTTTTCAATGGTATTGTACATGTGCTGAAGTGGAAAAGGCTTGAAAATATTAAGTCATATCTCGGTATGCTGTATTTCCAGTATTATGTGTACTTTGGAGGACAGAAGTATGTGGATCTTGGGCTTGGTACTCACCGCGTCAAATGTCGTGTTGATGATGGCTTCAAGTAATAATTTTGGCTGATTACACACAATCAACGTCATGATTAGTTGATACATCATGTTTGAATAGTCCTATTTATGTGTATAGTAACACTCGTGTCTCTCCCACACTCTAAATCATTGACAAGACCCCTCCCTATTCAATGTTGCCCGAATGTAGCTGAAGGTTCACGGAATCACGCTTCAACCCTGTTTTGGGAAGAAGGGGGCGAATAGGTTAACTTAACAAGAGGAAACGAGATAACATTAAAGTAATGGGGGGTTAACTAAGGCAACGTGCCAACAATTTTGTTGCTGATTGTAGATAATCTCGATTATAATTTTACTCCCTTTTGTTATTGTGGTGCAGCTACCAGCGCCATTTCGTTATTAGTTATAACCGTGGGTCGAGAAGATGATTTATTTCATTCACACTGTAATTATGAAGTTTATAAGTCGTACTTCTGTTTTGTTACAAAAGTTTCCTTGAACTTTCTTATCTATTGACTCTGCGCGGCCGGACAGAAAGCATAATAAATGTAGATGTGCTCTTTACGTTTTAGTCTCCTTCGTAGCCGTTGCCTGGATTGCTGTTTAAAGACAATCTATAGCCTTTTTTGTTATCATCGTCATTTTCGTTCCTTCGTGTTCCTTAACAAACGCAGTAACAGTGAGCCATAGAGCCTCAACCTAATGTTTTCATAACGTTGAATTTGACGTCACTTTCCCTCACTTAGATTAATCGTGATTGCTGAAAAGGACGTGGTGTACAACAACTTTCCCATTCCGTTGATCAACCGTCTGGAAAAACACTTCCTTGTGACCTTAACAAGTTTGACTCCTGACCAGAAGGACTTGGTACAGAAAATGCAGACCTGGGCCGGTGAATTTGCTGAGGTTTCGGGTGAAGGCAGACGTGGCAGGTGATGTTACAAATAGAGAGTTTAGAAGCTTTTGTTATGAGGACATTTAATGTTATTGAATTTTGCAGTGTTCGGAATACTGTGCGATTTTGAGTGTGCTTTGTGCTCATGATTAAAAAAAAACTGTTGCCTTTTTCTCAATGCTGAATTTCGCTTAAGAGGCGCAATTTAAAATACAAATAAGGTAAAGCACGAGGAAAGACTATTCATAATATTAACATTATATAGATTGTGGGCTATTTTATTTCATATTTTTAATTTGATGTTCTATAACAGGGACTTCTCAATCGGAGACGCTTTTGTTGGATTTCACGAGGATACAATTCCCTCCATTGTCATGCGAGTCTGTAATGAAATTGAAAGAGAAGACCACTCATCTCCAAGTGATGACTCTGAGGATACATGGGAAATGAAAGTAAGCTTCACGGAAATGTCATTCTAAGATACATACATCTTGATGGCTTTTGTGTATTCTAATAAATGGGAAATTTTGCGAGTTGCGTGAATTTTTACTCCGTTAGGAACACTTCGCCAGTACAGCGGGCAAATTATGCCCGAGTATGTTTAGCAATCGGTTTGAGGATTAATGATTTGACCATTATGTATATTTGCTTATATTTTTCCTGTCGAATTATTTAATGCGTATTGCATTACGGATTTGAGATTCCTGTCAATCACTTCGAAATGAGTGCGAAAGGTGGGAGGCACTCATACTTCAGATACTTTGCCTTGCAACATGAATTGCGCTTTTGATGACGAAGGTTGTATTGTAAAGTATGATTTTACTCTCACTAGACTAGCAAAGTAACGTTGCAGGTGTTTTTTCCTCCCTCTTACTAGGTACTTCGAAGATCTCAGACTATGCTTTTGGAAATGGCTACACCAGATGCTATAGCTCGCCTTCCTCACACTGCTTTGGAAAGACGAGCCCCTCGTATCTGGAAAGCCTACTTTAAAGAACAACAGCACTCAAGTTTGGCGAAGTTCATGTCGCATGTGCTCAATTTGAAGGATAGTCGTTTAGATGGAAAGCGTCAGGAGGGGTTCTTGATTCAAGTTAGTGATGGGGATACAATGTCCTTAGTTGATCGTCTATTATATAGTTTGCTTCTCTCTCTTAGGTGAGAGAGGAATTAAAATCACATAAGTAGCAATATTTACAAGTCCTAACAGTGTAGTATCGATACCAACATGTTTTAAAGTAGTTAAATAAAACTGAAGACCTCTATCTGGTACAAAGTCCCACAAGGGGTTGGAGCACACCCATATGTAATCTTCCATCTTAAAAAAATGTTTCCTTGAACCAGGTTTAACCGTACGAAAATTAGTAACAGACAACTGGAGAACTAAATTTACATAGAGCTGGCTTAATCACGACCTTGTATTTTGAATGTGCGAAATTTGAAGTTGAAAGAGGTAAGTTTAAAAATCCCCAATTTAAACCGAGTATCAGCGTTGTTGGGAATGGGGTATGGCTGTCCGAACTATGTTTTAACTTAGCAAGAGGAGGTTGAAAATATGAGCGAAGAAAATGTTCGTGGTGCTGAACCTCGACATGCATTCGTCTCATGCGGTTGGTGATATTACCAACTGACATGAATTGGGAAAATAAAAAAGTCAGGGATGGCTTTTGCAAGACCAAGAATATCCATACTTGTTTTATGTTTGTTCGATTTTTGTGATTAAATGGGATGGTTTTCATCTTTGTTGTAGATTACTACTCATTCACGTCTGCTCTCTAAGAATGATCTGGGAGACATATGCAATCAAACTGGCTTTAAACCGTCGACTGTGGATTCCATGACACTTCAACAGTTTCAAACGGAACAACAGTTTAGGGCTTCAGTCAGGTGAGAGCTTGATGCAAATTAGCGCGCAGAGCATTGTAACTACATTGTTTGTGCAACAAAACTCCATTATTTGTTAGAAACGAGCCAATAAGAAGGCAAAAACCATGAAATCAGGTGAGGTGAATTTCTTTTTCAGTTAATTACAAGGAATAATTGTTTCTTCTCCACTGAAACGAGCCGTCACCTTTTCCTCGCAGAACCTTTTTTGAACACCTTGGTGGAAAATGTCCTGGTATTCTTCTGGTTCAGTGTGATTCAGGAGATGAAAACTTCAACCTGATTGCGGGTGCAAGACACATTCTGCTGGAAGAACGAACAAACGCGTCTGAAATGCTCAACTTGCCTTCGTTGGAAGCTGTCCACATTGTGCTGATCACACAGCTGCCAAGAATTGCTGGTGGATGTCGTAACTTTGTCGGTTTCCAGGGTGGAAAATGGATGTCCACTCACATTGATGAACTTCGTCCACCTGGTAGACACACTCCTTCCATCGAGCAACTCATCGATCATCCCATCAGTGAGCTTTTTAATGGAGATCGCAGTGAGAAAGATGACGCCATGCCAGCGGTGATGGTGGCGGTAAAGCTCCTTCGTAATTGTGTACAGGCGGCTGCTTGTAGGGTTGATAGCGAAACGGAATCAGATGAACGGTCAACTCATAGGATTGAGCTGCTTTTGGATTTACTTCCTGATGACTATCAAACTCAGGATGGTTAGTGAATAGAAACAATAAACAATATGACATAATAGAATTTTAGAAAAGTTCACAAGTCTTTTATTGTAAGGAATATAACCTTTTTGAAACATGCAATTTTAGCCTTCAGAGTTTTAAATTCGCCTTTTCTTCTTATTTGGAGGACGAATGCAAAATCCTCAAATTTCATTTGAATATTGCAATCATCCAGTTATACCATTGGTGTTATCCTCAAAAGATCTCCAGAAATTTGCGACAAGGCATCGATTAAGGCACTCCTTTTCCTGTAGTTGAAAAGATTTGCTATTTTCTACAATAAAAGTTACTGAGAAGTGGAGACCTCTACGGATTGGCGAACAGCAGAGTTGTTGTGGCAGTTTAAGAATGATGCGCTACCTTTTTTCAGAGGTCTTCGTGATAAAGAAGCTACGAAAGACAATCCATTTATACGGCATCCCAATGTTGTGACCATCTTCGTCTCTGGTGTCGTCAGGGAAGCTGCGAGAATGACAAGGGTGGATTTATTGGGTTATTCATCGCTTAGAGCTTGGCCCCTTTTAAATAAACGAAGCTTCAAATTTGTTTGTTCAGCTATTGAACCGATTCAATTTTGGGTGCAATAGTTGAAGGAACGTAACATTTTTTAAACTGAGTTCAAAAAGCCAGATCTAATTCAGCAATTGGTAGAATTTAACTCCTCAATTTCGTTATTTTATTAATTTGCTTAATCCTCACTCCCATCTCTTTTAAGATAAAGAGTCGTTTGCAAGCGTGGCGGTACAAAGAACATACCACCTCTTAAAGGAAAGGGAGCAAACAGCGGCAAATCCACAACGATGGTTCCAATCAGAAGCTCTGTCGGGAACAGGGGTGCAAGAGTGGGGCACCTTTAGAAAGGCTCTTCTGCAGCAAGTTTTCTCGGTTGTAGTTCCTATTTTGACTGAAATCATTGCATTGGCAGACAGAGACTGCAATTTAGACTTGTTGAAGAATGACAACCCGTGGGTTTCGAGACTGTGGCTAAAGATCTTGGCCGACCGTAGCATCTCAGAGCTAAGCTACAGTGACATGATATCACCCGCTACTAATTCTGTTCGAGAACGTGTCCAAGTTATTGGTTCTGGGGCCGGTCGTCATCCTTTTTCTTGTCGATTTCCATTTTCGTTTATTATCAAGCAATGCGTGGAAAAATTGTTAAAAGACGCATCGAGCGTCGAAGGTACATGAACCACTTTTGGCATTTTTGTGCCTATTTTTTTCAGTGTTGTCTTTCTGTTTTATATAACAAGTGATTCACACAAAGCAATCACCCTAACTAAGATTTAGTGTATGATCACCAAGATATGAGTAAATCAAAACAGACGACCTAAATTTTCTATTGTTTACGAAAACAGGAAACGTGGTTAAAAATCCAGATGCGAACAGAAAAGAAATCACTAAAAGTAAATTGTCAATCGATATAATCTGGTGCTCATGAGACGCCAATTAGGTAAATTGAAGGACTCGATTTAGTTCTGTGTAGCAACAGTTGTCTCATGTATGTTTTGTTTCCTCGGTTGCAGCTCATTCTAGCGCCACTTTGTTAGACTCTCTTCGTGAATTGATCGGTAACTCGCCGTTGGGACCCCCACTCGCTGAATTGCGCTGTCTGTACTCTGCGGAACTGCAGTATCTGATGGATTTTGTTCACATGGTTTACAAGCCTTCCAGTGATATGGAACACGAGGTTTTATTTTTACCTGTGTTTTCACTGTAATATCAGATTTCTTTAGAGAATAGTTATATTTTCTTTCGTAGTGCTTGCTTCGGCTCTTCACCCAAAGCGCATCCTTTCCCGTGAGAAATCGTTTTAATCATTACTTTATAAATGTAAGCTATCAAAAACGATGTGTATATATGGAATGTGTTACTATACAAGATTGGAATTGACCTTTTGATGGGAAAGTCAAAGAAAAATATTGAGGTTTTAAGTTGTGAGACGATGCTCTCTTTGGCCCAATTACATTTAAGTTTAACTTTTTTCCTTCTATTCTTTCAGCTTGTTTACGAAGCGATTCTTTCATCAGCGAGAGAAATTGTTACCTTGGAAGATGAGGATGGTAACGAGTCGATTGATATAGCACTCGTTCATGTTGCACACAGTAGAGTTCAACACCGTTTGAGGTGTTTTGATACACTTGTTAAAGCGAATCCAGATCTGGTTCCAAGACTACGGGGAAGTCTTCAAGGAAAAGAGCCAGAAGTGGTGAGTTTAAATGCATTATTGTGGCCGTTTTTTATACGGTAGGTTTAGCGTCATCCTTATTTTAATGAGCTCCTAATTCACTTTAGTGATTATTAACATCATTTCTACCACATTGGGCAAACCTTTTCGCAGGGGAAGCATACGCTGATAAATGTATGTCCTTAGAGCAGGCCAGGTTATTTTATAATATGAAATGACCTGGCTTTGTCTTGTTTCATAACTGAAAATGATCACTTGTTTGTAATGGCGAGGCAGTCACGAGCGCTAAATGATGCCCCCTTCTTTCAGGTAGAACGTTTGGTATTGTTTAACTATTGTGTGATGTGATCTTTTCTGTACCTTTTTGAATTTTTAAAATTTGTCACAGCTTTTGGATGTCTCAGCATTGAACATTTGTCTCGAGGCACTGGAGCCTTCACAAGAGATGTTGCTTTCTCCGGAGACACTACGAACATGGTGTGACAGAGTTTTGTCTATAAGGCCAGCGGTGGAAGACATGATAAGGAAAGAGAGGTTTAGAACTGTCACGGAGAAATGTTCAATATATGGAGAGAAATCAACAGTAATGCTTGTTCGCTGCAGGTAAAAAAACACCAAATTCTCCCTTTTTGAGGTTGGTTTTGATTGTGACAGAAGCAGAACCGAGGTTGCGGATGTAAATGGCACGAATTGATTCTAAATATAATCCCTTTTATTCCCAAGAGTGATTAACGTATAACTTCTCCCCATAATATTTACACTTAATCCAGCAAACAGGTAATGGGAATACTAAACCTATCAGGCAGAAGTTGTTATTGTTATCTAACACCAAATTCTCTAAATTAAATACAAGGTAATGTGTAACCTGGAGAGGGGAGAGTTAACAATCAGATCTTGGACATTAAAGGGTTAAGGATGACGCGGGAAAGCGAATTTTGCAAGCCTTTGGCTTCAGTGACTTATCGAATTCGATGGGGAAGGTATTTGTGCTTCGCATAAAAAATTTCTTAAATTATATCAACGCAAAACGTTTGAAGTACCGGGTTTTTGGGGGTTGTTTTGAGGACCCATAGAGTGTATTATGAAGTGCATATATATAAAAAAGTGCTGCTAATTATAAAGTTATCTCCTTCTTGTGTGGATCAGATCCATGTGGCAGCGAACAGTAGCTGTTCGACTCTTTGTGGAGCACGTGATTTTGTTCGCCGAGAAAGATAAAGATGTCAATTCCGAGAACGTCATCAGGTTATGGAAGGTAGGTTAGAGAAGGAAGCGCAAAACAGAAATATTCAACTAGAATTGAAACTCTATAATAACAAACTGCTCTCTTCCGAAGGTTTTGGGAGATAAAACTGACTTTTCATCGTTGAGATCGCTGCAGGCCATTGAAAAATTCTTGATTAACTACAGTAAAGACATCAAGCAGAGGTAAACCAGCAAGTTGTGCACAATTTAGTTGTTACTTTTTTACATTATGGGGCCTCAGTCTCCGCAAGTTTCGGAGACTACAAATCCTACCACCCTGCACCACACCAGGGCTTGCTTCGTTGCTGGTTCTTGTCTTTACCTTCCGGGATTTTTTTTATTTGGATCCTCGATTTTTTTCCCAACACAAAAACCAAAACTCCAAAAGCCGAATCGTCTTGAAGTCCATAGACGAAGAATTACATCGTAAAATTTCACAGAGTAATTAAGTTATTTTTGACTGATAGCAGGAAACCGTGGCCCATGGCCGTAGCTGGAGCGTTATCGAATCTGAGGTTAAAGAAATAACTCTTCTGCTACGCTGGTACTTATTTATGCTTTCTTTATGACCACAGGACCAATGAAGAGACCGCTTTTGAGTTACGTCGCCGATGTAATGCCTTTTTTATGGAGCTGGTGTCAATATTCTCCTTTGGTGACTCGGTGTCAAAGGACCTTGAAAAGGAAGCTATCACTCTACTTATGCGCTACGTTATCGGTCATCAGTCAACTCAGACCAAGGATTTCTCTACATTCCCTGATTATGCTATCGACCCCACCCCTGTTGTGCGTTCATTTCTTCTCCAGCAACTATTGTGCTCAAGGTAAAAGTATTGAGAAGCAGTCTCTTTCTCAATTACAGCACGCACACTTTCCTGTACCACTTAACATGTCTGATTTTCTTTTTTCTTATCTCTTATCACATTAAATTGTCCAATTAATGAGTGAGGGGTAAGTATATACTAAATTGTCTTTTGTTTTTATAAAAATAGTGTGAAGTTGACAAAGTTGGTGAAAGACCATTTGGAAGATTTCTTGCATGGGGCTCGGAACTTAAAACCAGAACCTTCGCACATGAAAGAAGTCTGCTTCTTATGCGTGCAGTGCATGGAGGTGTGTAAACTAAACTAAGACTGTACTGTGATGTGAGAGTAGTTTAACTGAAATTAAATTCCCTCTACATACCCGAGATTTTACTTATTTGTCTTTTATTATATGGAGTAAATTGTACCATCAAGTAATAGCTGTTCTGAAATCTAACTGCCTTTTCCTCAGGACATCCTTATCAGCCGTTATCAAGCCAAAGTGTCCAATTCGAAGATAACATTCCAGCTCAAACATGCTAAAAAGACTTGCGAGGAGTCGTTTACAGCTCTTAGGGCCAGTGACGAGGATTCTGCTGAAATGAGCGCTCTTTCTCTGGATGGGGTTGCCAAAGGACGTTACGTCTTATCATTGGTGGTAGAGTACCTTTACAAGTTGTTCATAGAGGGAGATAGCAGATACAAAGACCTTGACGCCAAGAGAGAAGTGATGTTATTATTAGAGTCTGCAAGGAAGCTTTGCATGGAAGTGTCGAGTTCCACACCGCAACAAGCGTCGAGTTCCACACCGCAGCTCTACCTACTTAAACAGCTTGTCAAGCGGTATGGCTTGGACTGTGTCCGAACTCTGGGTGAATATGAGGAATTGGTGTGGATTCTACCTCCAGAGGCCAGACAGCAGGTAGAGAATGAATGATTGATGAATGGATTTCGTTGAAATGTGTGAGAACTGAATAATAAAAGAAAAATATTATGCACATGACGTAAGCGTGAGACAGGAAAGGAATAATCTGGATGCTCGAAGGATTCAATTTTGGTGAGTTCTGACTTCGTAGTCAGGTGCTCTAATTACTGTGTATATGTTAACGAGCCAGGCCATCTACTACGTGAACTGAATTTCTCAGTACTCAATAGGAGCAAATATACCTAAACCTCTCGAATATCTCTCAAAGGACCACAAGTGTTTCCAGAGCGCAACGGTTAAGGACTGAAGGAGCGAAAAAGAGAAACAACTTTTGAAAGTCCAGACTCTTTCTTACTGCTCATAATGGAACACTTATCTTAAATGTTTGAAGGCAACAATCTCTTTACATTTTACTTATGGTAATACATGTTGTTTGCTATTGATCTTTGGTCTTCGATTTGCAGGAGGAGGATATAATCCAAGACAGGTTTATTGTTCATGGAGACCATTATCGTGTCGTCCGTGAGGGGCTGGCCAAAACTGTCATCAGTGGGAACATCCAAGACGTTGTCACTGCCATTACGGTTAGTGTTCATTGTGTATTCTTTTCTTATTGTACCGTTTATCTTCGTTATTAGGGAGTTTAAGAAACGACGATGGTGACGCCGTGGAAAACGTCGTTTAAAAAATGAACTTATATTTTACCTACGAAGCTCGCGATACTCCTAAGTTGTTTAGTTTGTTTCTTGGTGTCAGAACTATTTCGGAACTGAATATGGAACACACTGTCAAATTAGAAATAGGAATCTGAAAAATTAGCCGTCGACGTTCATGTTTTTCAGACAACACAAAATTTGGTCATTTCACGTTGTTGTTTTGCAGAGGACGCAAAGAAATTTAGACAGCTTTACTACACATGTGCACAGCTATTGTTCTGCTCACTAAACCTTTTGTTTAGTGACGTTCCCGTTGCTGTTGCCGTCGTGGTTTTCTTAAACTCCCTATTAATGAATAGGTAAAGGTAAATTGTGGATTATATCGCTCGTTAGCTATCGAGTTAAACATTCGAAGAAAAATTCTATGTCTACGCACGCCTACGTATTATTCTCTACGTATCAACTCCAGACATTCAGAAATGACACAAATATGTAAGAACTCGTCGGTACTCATTTTTGATAAATGTCACACGCGATAAAGGAATTTGATGACTTGCGGATTCATAATACAACTTCATGGTTATACACTATCAACTGAATTGTTTGCAATGCATTCTCAGCAGTTAACATTATTTTATTATAAGCTTTCTTTTTCGTTGGTCACTTTCAAAATCTGTTTACAACACCCGTCAGGTACGTTATTCGTTAGTGTTGCAGCCCCTCCAAAGAAATATGCTGAATCCACCCCTGAGTTATAATGACAGACTTAATCTTAAGATAATTTGGTTTTATCCACTGAGTTGCTTATTAACGAAAACTGGCCATTCGCCATTCGCCATTCGCTCTGCTTCTTTAGAAACTTACCCCCTTTCTTTCATAAAAAGTTTCCAAACAACTCACCATTAGAACTTTTAAATATTTTTTCGTAGGAAACAAGATTACAAGATGTCTCTAAAAATGTAATTCTCCTCTTGGTGATATACCGTGAAATAACGATGGCAAATATTTTTCTAGCTCAGACACAGAATTTATCTAAGGAGGTAAGGAAAAACAATATACCCTTTCTGGCCAAAGAAAATGTTAATTCTGTTCCGTATGCGTAGTCATCCTTCCTCCTCGCTAATTCGACACACTCTTGCCTACTGCTTTCAGAAAAGAATATAATTTTTTTTTGTCAGGTGAGAGTAAAACTTGATGATTTCGTAAGAGATGGAGGACACCTAAATGAAACGGTAAGACCAATTAAAAACATGCGCGCATGTTTACTGCAAAATCGATTGTCGTTGAGGTGACTCGAAAAGAGAGGAAAAATTAGCCCATTTTTTTAATTTCTAATTTTTGTGTTAAATGCAGTCGACTCATTTGAAACCAGAGGAATTGGTAATTGTATAGTAAACGTTACCGTTCTTTTCTTACTCACTCATTGTTAAGGCTGTTGAAAGGTACGTTTTCTGTTTGTAATAAGATATGTTTATCATTTAGGCCCGACTTTTTGCCAAGGAACTTCTTGAAAACAAACAGGGTGGAAATCTGAGGGAACTTGAAATCTACAATGAAAAAAGTCCGCAGGAGCACGCCTTGGCAGAAATTGTGATCCATACAGTTGTAGCTTTACATTGCGTTGGTGCAGCATCTTTGGCTCAGCCTCTGTATGCTCTCATGACTGCTCCATCGACCATGAAGGTATATATACACGGACATGTTATCCTAAGAAAAATAAAATGTTTTTAGCATAGGCCAAAATGATAACGATAGCAATCTTAGTTATATCGTTAAAATGATAAAAGATCATTTGCATGTCTTGTTACACAGTAGTTTACTGACAGAATATCTGATTTCTCCGTTGATTTCCTGGTACAGGATTCTTTTTTACCAACAATACCCGAGGATAACTATCTGGAGTGCATGAAGGCCATCGCTGAAACTATGAATGGCACTGGTTGGGTTGGAGAGTGGTACGGTGAGTGTCTTTTTTTATTTTTAGAAATGTTTACGTTTAAATTTAGCAGCGATCTCTGATAAGAATGTACAATTCTAGTGTTCCAACGAGAACTTTGAAATTACTTCTTACACCCTACTTTCTTTCTTTCAGAGTGTGGCAATTGTAGATTTGTGTATTTCATCGGGGAGGTAAGGATATATATACATATACATAAGTTAAAGAATTAAAGAAGACACATCGATTCTCTGTAACTCTGAGTTTCGCGCCTGAGCTCTCGTCAAACAGAAATTTATTCAATGAAGAACATACCTCCTTATATATAAATTAGATAAGTAGCTAATTAATTCACTAGTGTGATGATCTAATCTACGTGTGGAATAGAGATTCTATAGAACTATTGTTGGCGGCTTGTGAAATTTGCTACGTAAAACTTATTCTCGTGGCAGCATTTAGAAATGAGTTCTGTTCTTTTGTTTAATAAAGACAGCTTCTTAGCTCTAACTAAATAAAGTTTTTCTGTGAGGCACAAGTGGCACCGCTTGCTTTTGTAGCTGTAAGCAGGGGCGGTCGCTAAAATACTCCAGTTAATGATAAAATTGGTGTTGTTGTCTTTGTTGCGTGTGACGTTGTTTAAAAGTTCCTTCTGTTAGTCCAATGTAATTCTTTCTGGTTGTGTCACTTTCTGTTGTTACGTTGGCGTTGAAGACGACGCTTGAAGTGAGGCAGTTGTTTCTTAGAGGGCAGTCGTTTTTTTCCTGCAGTTACAGTTGTTTTCCGTGGAGGGTGTCTGGCTTGTCTCGAGGATTTTTCTGTTGCGTTTCTTAATTATGGTTTGTAGGTTGTCTGTGCAGCTTAAACTAACTTTTATGTTGTTTTTGTTGAAAATCTTGTTGTAGCGGTGATTTTTCGGAAAATTACTGACGACGTTCAGAAACTCTCTGCCGATGTTTGTTTGTACGTTAATGCTGTAGGGCGAATTAAACTAAATTATGTTTCTTTGTCTGTTCTTGCTGCTGTTCTGTACGGTGTGAGTTACAATTGAAAGTTTCTTGCGCTCAGTGTAATTTTTCGTCGTTTCCACTTTGTTTAAGTGCACTTTCGTAGTGTGGTTTGGCTTTGTTAAAGAGTTCTTTGCTTGAGGAAATGTCGGAGATTCGTTAGCCGATGGCTGCTGGTAGGTGTTTTATTATTTTAGGCGGATGGTTGGAATTGGTGTCGATGTACAGAATTTCGTTGTTGGGCTTTCTGTATGGATGTTGGGTTCCGTCCGTGAGGTTTAGGGTGACGTCGACGAAGTTGCAGATTTTTAGGTTTGTGCTTATAGAAATGTTCAGTCCTTGTTTCTTAAATTCTCGTCTGATGTCCTTTTTAGTCCGTTCTGATTGTGGTCCGCTTGCGTTTCTTAGATGTACCAGCCCGTTGTCTCTGTAGAGTCCTACGTTGTTTTTACCGTATTTCTCGCTGAGGTTGTTCAGGAGGAAAAGTCCGATGAGCTCACAAACTTCCGCTCCGTCGAAACTGCCTATAGTTAAGTCAAACATGCTGCTGTGGTTTTTCTTGGTCCAGGCGGTCTCGTTGTCAAATAAAAGTGATTTCCGATAGTGCATAATTATGTCGATGTCTTTGTCGCTGATTGTGGTATAATTCTTGGCAAATGAAATTGTTTTAGAGAGAAGAGATTCTTTGATGGATGGGTAAAAACTGTCCATGTCGAACGAGGCGAACGAATGCTTTTGCATGTCGGGTATGTTGGTGAATCAATTAATTACATCTGATGTGTTTTTCCACTGGTTGAGCTCTGTCATTTTTCCGATTTTCGAGTTGATATTGTCGAGAATTTGTTTACTGACTTTTCCGAGTTCACTTTTTGCGGGATTTATGAGGCGGCATGTAGGGTGGTTGGCGAAGTAATTTTTGTGGTCTTTTGGGGGAATAAAAGCTTGTTGTTTTGCAATTTGTTCTGTGCGGTTGTCGATGTGCGGTCGTCGAGAGCCCAAATAAAACACGGAATAATTTAAATGAAGAAATTTTTTTGTAGAAAGAACCTACTGTACTTTTTGCATAGTCACCGGTTCCTATTTTGCTAACTAACATGGATTTTATTTGTTTTGAAATAGTGTACTCAACCAATACAGCAGGGCACATGTCCAGATTGCGGAAAAGTATTGGGAGGGGAGCAGCACAGGTTCTTAGGAGAATGGAGAGTTTCCGAGAAGTAATTTGAACACATATTATTTGAATAACTTGAACGTTTCGCAATGTTCTCTCTGTTTTTAGGAAAATAATGTTATTTTTTCCATCACACATTGAGGACAAACTTTCATCTAAAAAAGGAGCTGTGTGGAGATGTTTTGAGTATTCTTTTGTGCAATTTGAAAGACTAACTTCACCCTAAAGGACACTAGAGAGTTTAGCTTGGAAGATAGAAACACAAAAGAAGAAAATAATATACCAAGAAAGAAAGATGTTTAAGGATGGAAGATATAACAATGGATCAAGAGGATATAAACTTTGTGGTCAATATTCTCTTGAATGGATTCAAATGACAAACTTAAAAATTTAGTCATGCTAGAACTATGTTAGTGGATGAGTGAGTGAGTGATGGTAAGTAACAAAAACATGCCGATCTTGACCCAATTTCGACCGAAGTATCTTGTTACTTCGACATTCCCATTCGATACACATTTGAGTTCCCTCCTTTTGGGATTTTTTGCTTACGGCCACTACCACATTATGTTTTAAGTTCATGCCGTGACACTACATAAAGCGACAAGCATCTAAAAATAATTTTCAATCTCGTCGACGCGTAATTCTAATTACCAAAAAAAAAAAAAAAAAAAACTTCCTTGCAGAAATATCTAAATAGGTGTTATCTGCACATCATGGAAACTTTGAGGGAAAAACCCCTTTTTTCTTCAAAGAGGGAGCATTTTATCTTTTAAGTTTGCGACATATGCCCAAAAGGGCCGCTAAATTTAGGAAGCTTGCAAGGTGCGAGATACGATACTTTGAGTTTAACATGGAATGGAATGTAAAAACGAAATGGAGAAGTGGTGGAATATCCTTAAACGCAGAATGAAGAATATACTAAAACGCGGAATAACGAATGTCCTTAACCGAGAAATGACGAATATCCTAAAACGCGCAATGACGAATATCCTAAAACGAGGATTGACGAATATCCTAAAAGGCGGAATGACGAATATCCTAATACGCGGAATAATGACTATCCTAAAACGCGGAAAACTCTCTGCCTATTTTCACATTGCACTAACGATGACGTATCTATTGTAAGAAATTTTAAGCGCATATGATTATTCAAATGTTATCTTTTCAACTTTCTATCTCCAGGAAAGACAGGACCAAAACTGGTCATGCACTCGGAGAACCTGGCTCGAGATCTACGCACGCAGAACCTCAGAGAGACATGCCACCGATAGTGTGCAGTTTACTGAGGATTATCATGCACTCTGCCATGGTCATGGGAGGATCCAGAAATCCACAGGTGATTGTTAGACACAGTGAGTGGCTGTCAGAAAATGAGCACTCTGGTGACTTTTTCTATCCTCTGAACGCTATTACGAGGCATTGCCCTTCTTTATAACACATATTTAGACCACGTAGATTAGACCCAATTTTGTAATTCACGTTTTCAATATTATTAAATTTATATATTTAGTAATTTTATTTACAATTATTATTTTGTGTACACGCAATTCAGCCCTCCAGCTGGAAGTTGCACTTTTTTTCAATAAACATAAACACATAATGTTCTGATATAGTTTTGATATAAAGGAGAGGAGCATACGGTTCATGTGATGTTTAGTTTGACTGACCAGTTTTCAGAGTAATAGGAAGTCACAAATTAAAATAATGACGATAATAATAATAATAATAATAATAATAATAATAGTGATAAAAATAGTATTAAGGCTTTATTTACAGAGGTTATAAAATGCACAGCCAAAGACTCGAACTCGGGGCAAGGAGGGCTTGAATCCGGAACCAGCAGATTTCAGGTCCAGTTTCTGACTGGAGATAACTTCGTCTAAAATCTGATGGAAGAAATATCCATATGGTTTTAGTTAAGGAAAGCAGCCAAGTTTTTACTCATTTATCTCACTCTTGAGTACAATTCTAATTCTTCGATTTGTTCTTCAAAGGAAACCGCACAGCTGATCACACCTTCATGCTCGTCGCAGTCTGTGGGACAGTTTTTATGGCAGCACTTGCAGAGAGACCTGGATGTTCTCAGTAGAGCACTCGGGTGCAGTGTTGATAACGCAGCTCTGACAGTTCATCTGGCATTACAGCGGATGATCTCGCTAAATGGGGGAAAAACTGGTACGCGCTTTAAAATTAATGTAAAAAACGCGTTTTGGCTAACGGGTAAACTCTTATTCGATGAACTCCCATATTATCGAGGATGAGTAGCTCTTCTCTCCACCAAATCGTGCTTTAGAAACCGGAAATTTTTACTTTTGCCTTGTTTGCAAGATCTGGCCATCAACATAATTTAACTATGACAAATTCCAATATTAAAGAGTCAATTAGCTCTGGTTGCGAATTCCAAGAAAAGTTAACATATCAACCGTAAGCCCTCGAATTGACTTAAAATTAAATCAAGAGCTGTTTCGTAGGTTTGATTAAATTACTAGTAGATAATGGATGACATGATGTGGTTGTAGAATTTAAAAAAAGGAAACAAACCGCGTACGAGTCGCTGACTGATGTTGCTGAATTTTTAGGAGGGGGAACCAATTGATTCTGATGACGTCATATTTACTTTTTCCTTCTCTTTGATAAAACTAAATAGCCAGTTCAGCATATTGTACAAACATTCAGTATCTCTCTCTCTCTATTTTGTTATATAGTTTGTTCATTATTGCCCATTGTACCCCTTTTCTCTCTATACTCTCCAGGAGATAACTATGACATGCGTCTTCAAACCCGGGAAAGTCGCCGCAGCTGGGAGAAAGCTTTTTGCTCTGAGATTCTTGTTCCTGTTATCACCGTACGTAATCTCAAAATTGAGTGATTTCTATTTGTTTGTTTTGCTAATTCATTTGCTAAATACGATCTTTATGTGTGTGATTATCGTTTTAGTGTGACTCTTATTTGTGCAATATATTCCTAGCATCTTGACGAGAATCTCCAAAACGCCTCAAGACTTTTGATGGGAGACGAGAGATTTGGTACGCTTTTCCATATTACTTGTTGATGCAGTAAAACATGCGTGGCAAGCTAATGATAGTACTAGTAATAGTGGATTGGAGGGCTTAGTGATATCCCTAAAAGAGGCGCTACCTCAACCTAAGCAGTTAGTGAAGCGTATTTTTATGTAGACATCTACGAAACAGGTTTTACTAGTACTTTTATCGTTCAATGGGTTTTTTTCCAATTTTTGCTAGAGCGTGCACGGCACAATTACCACAAACTCAGGCGAAACTGTATGGTACAAGCTTGGTAGGCAATAGAGTGTGCAAAATGAGAAGAATTACCCCAAGATGATATTTAAGAATGGAGGAGATTGACTAGTAAATGACAAAATTTCAATATCACGATATTAAGGCTAAAAATTTTCGTATGGTGTCCTTTTCAGGGAAGGATCCGCTGGTACGTCAACTTTACGAGTTCGATGAACAGGTGGAAGACTTATCTCAAGGCGTCAGGCCCATGTCTCGCACTCTTTGGAGGTACAGACACCATATAACTGTTGAGGAACTGAGTAGCTCTTTTCAAAGAGAAGTCCTTTCTGGTGGCGGAGAGGAATTCAAAGTGTTGGACGCTTTCCTCAAACAGGTAACGTCAACATATTGCTGCAAAGGTTGGGGTTCTGTGCTACAAAGATTTTCCTCGTAATTCTAACCCCTTTTTCTGCCTAAATTTCGACCGAAGGGAGTCTCCTCTTTAAGTCTATCTTCACTTCCTTTTTTCTTTTAAACAAATACAGGAACACAAGTTGCGTTTCGTTCAGTTTCTGCCCGATGTTGTTCGCCTTCAGCGTCTATTGATGGACAGATTCCACCGACGAATTGATAGAACAGATGCTGAGAATTATACCGTCCGTGAGTTTCTCAAGGACCTTCCAACAGGTATTTGATGAGTTACAAATCTCTATCCAATATTGCCAATGCAAAAGGTTGATGTTTTAAGCTGCTTTTCAAACAGTAAGCTGCGGTTAGCAGGTGCACCTTTCCCTGCTAGTTTTTCCACAGGATTCTTTTTGACGACAAGGATGACGGAGGTGTCAAAGCTGTTGCATTTCCACCCCGCGGAAATGTGACTGCTAGATTTCAATTTTTTAAATTTATTTATTTGTCAGGAAATCTGTTCGTGGTCAAAATTTTCTTGGAAACTCTTCTCAGGTCATCTGCGCAAGTAAATTGCGTCCCAGACAAGATTTTGCTTGACAAGTCTCCGTGTTTGATATTTTTCGTGTGATTTCTTCTGGATATGGAAGTTTTGTATGAAGTTTACATAAGAGAAAGTTGCCAGTGTAAGTGTAGCTATGGTGACTCTGTAAGTAAATTTTAATTCTTCTAAAATCAAATTTTTATCCAGGATCTGTGAAAAACGAGTATAGGAACCTGTTCCAGAGTTTCAAGAATGCATGGAATGCTTGCAAGTCATTTCTCGGTGATCAAGGTACAATGATTGTTCCGTTTTTCCAGAGTACATGAGAGAAGGTTTAAGTAATTCTTGTGACCAACTATTCGCATTTTTGTAAATAGTGTTTGTGTAGTTAATAATTCATATGAGCCCAGCGTGGTGAGATAAAAAGGGCCTAACACATTAGTGATGCTAAATTAAGACTCCGATGGGGAGCCAAAGCGTAGTGTAATAATATCTTGAACATTCGAATTGCCGGTTTTAAATAAGGAGCACACTGATTTAGGAAATATGCCGTCTTTTTCTATTGTTTTTCCTTTTATCAATATAATTTTTTAATGTGGTAATTAAAAACTCAGACACCAATTCACTGTTTCTGTTGATTGTTTGCTTTAGCAGTTTTACCTTGCCCGTTTTTGAGTACTCTCATCTGGTTCAATTTGTCTTTGTCATTCTTTACACCCAAAGGTCGCCTGCGCGTCCCACAAGACCTTTGTAACACCACAATGGACAACGACTGTCCAATTGTGATGGTTCTCCCCTGCACCACCGGAATGGGAGTTTGTTCGACCTCGCTTACCTTCTTCCTGGTCAATGCAAATAACGAGTCTCTGGGAGCCTACCGTAGTGCAACTAATCAAGATAGGTATATAATTTTATAATGAATAGCTTACGTGTTGCTGTTTTCTTTTTACCTTCTATAGAAGGAAATAGTTGATCGACGTGATCTGACTCGAGCTATATAAATCGTATAGGCAACACTTTTCTACTTCCTTTAAGTCTCGGGTATTTGTGAAACTGACTGAGCTGCAACATGAGACTGATATCAGCATCCTGCAGTTAGTTATCATCTCCTCCAAATGCGGCTTCAGAATGAAATACGTCAGGAATTTGGGCCATTATTTTCGATAATAATGTACATTGTAATAGTAACGATGTTGGTGAAAATCATTTGTCATCAGTCCTGCTCAGTCTTGGATAATTACCACCTAAGCATAGGACAATAACTACAAACAATTACAGTCATTATAATACATTCAACTCGTTATCTGTTTTCTGAGTGGCCGAAAGCCTTCGGGGAATTTTCGAAATCAGTGCTTCGGACGTTATCTAGCAGTAGATTATACAATAACTATGTCAAGGACACTCAAGGCCACGGGTAATCATGTCATGTATGACTGCGGTGCACGATTTAAATAAAAATTTCTAAGGGTAATCATGTCAAGTTCGCGCGCTGATTTGTATATTTTTATACGTTCAGAAGTAAATTATCAGTTCCACCTACTGTTGTGACCATTTTTTTTTCGTTTAGTGTAAATTAAACAATTATTACATTCGGTTTTTATGATATCCAGAACAATCAAGGTCTTGGTAAGGGTTATCAGCCGAAGCCGAAGGATGAGGCTGATAACCCCTATCTCGACCTTGATCATTCTGGATATTATAAAATCTCATCCAATAATTGTTTATAAGTAAGACCCAACTGCACATCTCTTCTATAATATTCTTTTTCATTTATAGTCCCTTGGAGCGTGTCTCCGTATCAGAGGTGACCTTGTCGCACTTAATAGCCTATGATCCTGAGAGAGACCTGCTTCCCCTCATCCTGGCTCATTGTAACTACTCTCTGGAGGTGGGAAAGGAGACCTTAGTTCACTATGATTGGGCGGCTTTGGAGAGACAGCTGATTGACAGGTTGTTGAGGGGAAGGCCTTTTGTCGAGTTCAAGGTAGGGTGGAAGTATTTATTACACATAGCACATGATGAGAAAGAAAATTTTAAGTTTTTTTCAGTGGAACTCGTCTTCACCGCACAAGAATGTATTTATTCTCTTTCATTCTCTTCCTGAATTTGCTTCATCTTGCTGCAAACAGTTTCAATCTCATTTTTGAAAGACGTTTCTCTTAAGAAGATATGTTTCAATCAGTCACGAAAATTTCAGTAGATGGATAAAGAAAGCAAACCTTGTTTGACGTTTCAAAAATAGGACTCCCGTGACAGATACAGTCAGAACAGAAGTTATTCTGACTACACTCAGACGAGTTATTCAATGTGAATAGTTTATTAAGGATGAGCCAGCCAGTCTTGTAGTATACGCATTCTTATATGATCTTAACATGTGTATATTGAAAACTAAGGGTTCTACTAAAAGAACCTGTGCTTTGCCAGATACGAAAAGCCACTCAAAAACCACTCTTTGGAAAATTCGTTCCCACGTCACTCAAACGTCAGAAATTCCATATTTCGAAGGGTAAAGGGTTATATGCATACTGTGTCAGTTTCTGGGAAGTATGATGCAAACAGCAGTGTCGGCCCCATTTCTCAACACTTGGTGCTATTCATCCTTTTGACCTTTTATTTGAATTACCTGCCTCTCTGGTCTGTATCTGATGACCAAAAATTAGAAAGAAAAAAAACAGAACAAAACAAAGCAAAACAAACATTCCTTTTTAAAACGCGTTTAGAGCTTCGTGACCATCCCTTCACTACCGGGAGAATTGCAACCAAAGTAATTGTAATTTCTGTCAGCGTTTTTTTTTTTTACCTTTTGTTTAGGACGAACGTTTTGCGTTCAGCCGAGACACCCGAGATGACGCAGTTTTCACTTCCCTCACTGGAAAAATTCCTCAGGTAAATTTCACAGATTCCATTTTTTTTCGTTTTAATGTATACGTTAAACCAGTGGTACTGCAAAGTTCTGGAACAGAAATTTGCTTTCGCCTTAGTTTCACTGATGCACCCAAGAATAAAATATCAAGGTCTGGAATGTTTGAAAAGGAGATTTGATGTTGGTGGGTGTTTAATAACGCTTGATTGGCGATGCAAACAGGGTGTTTCAAATTGGGAAAACATTTCAAAATACCTTCATTTATGCAATATGTTTATTTATTCATGTGTTTTTCCATCTATTTTCTCATTTACTTGCATGCAACCTAACCTTATGTAGTTTCATTGCGAACGAAATCTTGCTTCATTTTTTGTTGTTTTGTCATCTAGTCTCTCTTTGATTGCATTTTTGGGAAACAGGTCTATGATCCGTCTTTACCACGGATCGAGCAGTGCATTCCTCTTTCTAACGTGATAAACTTTTCCCTCCAGCTATTTCAGTTTACAGAAGCATGTTTTCGGCGCTAAATTGTTTTTGTTACGTCGACAGTAATATATTTATCACATTATTATTATGTTATTGTATGTATGGGTGTGGTCAAGATCGAAGGCACTTACACCAAGTGTTTCTTTAAAGGAATCCATTTCCCGCGTCATCGAAAGTCAGATTATTAATGATCTGCGGTCTTCCTTGTCTGATGTCTGTGATGTTATGTCGTCACTGGATATTGCTATTGGTTTTCTTGCCTCATCGGGTGGTCAGCCGGAGAGGCCTTTAAAATGGTATTTACATGAGGTACTTAAGCTACCCAAAGATCGAGGTCTCAAGAGTGCAACAGTAAGTATATTTCTCCTTTTTACTTGAAAGACTCGCTTAATCGGTCATCCTTCTTGACTGGTGCAACACCAATATCTGAATCAAAATTTTCTTGTTAGGTGTTACAAAAACTCATCCCTAGATGCCAGAGGTTGTATAGTATTCGAACGATGTGTGAGAGATGTCTAATAATTATTTTCTATTAGTTAACTAAAAGAGAAGCCCTGTTTTAGACTCTTTGCTCATATGCCAGGCATTGTGCTATGTAGGAGTGCTTTGAATCTTGCATGGGTTCTTATGGAATTATGTCATTTTGTTTCAGGCAGAACAGCACTGCAGTTTGTCCCATACCCTGGCACTGTGGCGGCTTATGGCTCTCGAGAGAGCAAAAATAAAGTCCAGGAATAAACAGGTTAGGTTTGAAATGATTCTCTTCACTCTGGCAAGTTTAATTTTCTGTGTAATTGCCGTCATTACTTGTGGAACTTAAGCCCTATAGCATTCGTTCGTCTGCAAGTAAAAAAACTATTTGAACTACGTTCAAAGTTTGATCGGTGTTTCTGATGTGCTTTACACGAGATATATACCTCATTTTTTCCGCAAGGTTATCACAGGGTATTTTTGATATTAAAGGTTTAGTGACGATTGTTTGAGCTAGTCGGATCCCTTTAAAACAAACAATTTTGGGGAATTCTTTTTCAGGAGCCGTTTGAGCAATTACCAGACGTTTTCAAGGAAAAACTTCGCTCAAGCGAAAAGGGCAGCCTAAATAGCGTCTTGCGAAAAATCGATATGGACATATTTCTGCCGCAGCTCCTGCAGATTATTCTTCTGAATGTCAAAAAAGATGGCGAAACGATTTCGACGATGAGGTAAGACAGGCTACTCGAGATATTCCATTCTCTAATGCTTCAATTAATTAAGGAACAAAGTCGTTATTCTTATCTTGCAATTCTTACAGTTGCTTCCGTAACTTCAAGAAATGGCGCTTTTTTCTTGCAAGTGTGAACCTATGCCGTACAACCCATGACAGCCACGAGATTTTCTTGCTATGCCCAATGAATAGACTTTTGGCTTAAAACCATTTTTCCCTTTTTTGTAATTTTTTAGGTGATAGTATTTCCTGGGAGGGATGATATCGTCAGTGTCTTTTCTCGTATTTGAACACTTTACTGCGCCTTGTCCAATTTTCCCTAAACTTCCCCTTTAAATCAAAAGTCCTATCGTATTTTGTAAACGAGCTTGTCGTTCAAGTCCACGCGGGAGAAGAAACAGTTTACGGTACACTCTTTCGTGGCTTTAGAAATCCTTAACTTTGACTGATTAGCCTTGTGAAGTACTATAGTTTAACAGGACGAAGATCTAACTACAAATTTATTGCAGCTTTGAAGATTACTTGGAATGTTGTTTAGCCGACAAAGGCTTGGAACCAATCCCAGGAACAGAGAACATCCCGGAAAGCATCAAAATGATGCACTTAAAGGACGTTTGGAACTCCGCTGTCCAGCTAAGTGACGACTTCCACAAAGATCGTCAAGCAGTTTAATCTTCTGCTTGAGGCGCGGTCAGTTCCAAACTCAAAGGCACTGGTGAAGTTCGTTTTTAAACAGTCTAAGCAGTCAACATTTTCTTAGTCAGTTAAAAGAAATGAATGGTAAATGCTAAATTTTCATAACAGTTTGGCTTCTGGCTTCAGTTTTCTCTCGTGTAATAATGAGGTACTAGATACACGTAATAAGAAAGAAATTTGAAAATGTTGGCATGTAATAAACAATGCCATTTTTGTAGCTACCGTGAGGTACTTCGTTGCTGTAATTTATGAATAGGGCCGGCCTGTTTCTTTTGCCACGTTATTTACCTTTGGTTCAATTGAGTGTTAGAAAAAAACATTATCGATGCCATCCTATGCAAAATAGTAGAAAAAGCAGAAGCTTTTATGTATATGGAAACTAAAGCTAAAGCAGGACGGTATTATTAATTAATTATTCATATTTTTTTTCTCATACAGTCTAAAGATAAATCAAAATGATACAGCTGAGAATGATATTAGCATGGCATGCAAGTTTGAACCGCACTTTGAATTCAGTAATGTCAAGTTAGTATAGAAAAATATCTCTTCCATTAAACTTTTGAATAAATTTTTTCTTTGCTGGTGTTGGTGTCTTCTAAAGTGATGAAATATGCACCCCACCCGAAGTTATGCCTGGACAAAATTTTGTGCATAGGAAAGGTCCTGATGAAAAGAAACTTTGTCACAGTACTTCCTGTTGTGATTGGAGTTGATTCAATTCACCGCTTTTCCCTCTGGGCCATCGTTTCTGCCAATTTAGTCGTAAAAAAGACGAAAACTGACTCACCGGTTCTTGAGCCAACACTTTCCAGGCTAGGAGAGGAAAAAACTTTTTACGGCTACTTACGGACTGAAATTTTATACTTCTAGCGCCTGTAATGTTTTAAGATACTTCTTGGGCTGTACTACACAAATAAACATGTAGTTTCTTCTGTCGGCTTAAAGCATCGTTTACATTTGTAAAGCAGCCGTTACAGTCGACTATTACCAGCCAAACTTTTTGGTACAGTCCAGTACAATTTTGTACTCTTGTTTAGTATGCTAATCCCAACGGCTCAACTTTTTTTATCCACGAGGCGCTGGATGAAAGGAATGAGGCTTAGTTGATAACAACATGTTAACCTTTATTGCTGATAATTGATTTACTGAAAATCGATTAAGTTAATTTTCGCTCATTCAAACCTGGAGGTGCCTAATTTTAGTATTACATTTAAGCTGAAAAAAAAAGTGAATTTTGTGCTCTTGTTTTTGTTTGCTAATCTAAACGGCTCAAATTTTCATCCACGACCCACTGGATGGAAGGGATGAAGCTTAATTGATACCAATATGAGTTACTAAGAATTGATTGAAGTTGTAACGTAATCGTCAATTTAAACCTGGCAAGTGCCTTATTTTAATACTATATGTGAGCCGGACCGCAATTTTTAAGTTGATTATAACATCGAAAACATTCATTCTGCATGTTTGGAGAGTCCTTTCAAATTGCGATTTAGGATTAATATAAATTCTGGCAACTCAATTAACGTATGAACGACAAAATCTGAAAGGTTCTTGAACTCCAAAAATTAGAGCCTCAGGACATCATGGACCTCCTGCGTCCTTGGTCTTTTTCACGCACATCTAACGCAAGCTCGCACGCGTGAACTATGTGCATTACTTTGACTTGATCAGGAGTCTCATCCAAATCGGAGCTGTTGTTAAAGACCCTCGATAAGTACTCACCGAGTCTGGAAATAAATAGGAAGAAGATTATACTCTGAGAACAATACAAATTTTCCGTCCTCTAACGCTGACAAGGTGGATGACCCATGAGCACAAATTGCTCATAGGTGTGTTACAAGAGTAGTTAAATCAGAGAACACAGAAAACCAAGATTTTAGACTTTCCAACCATGTAAAAAGATAAAGATACCTAAAGCTACCCCTTCAGCCTTACGTATCTCGATTTCCTTATCACTTAGCGATTAATTTGGTCCCTAACTGTGGGCATAAACGGTTTTTATGTTCCTTAAGGAAGGATAAGATTTTTACTAGATGGCACCCTTGGCTTCCCCTTTAGTTTGTACTTTAAAAGTGCTATTTCTAGGGATTTTATCGTGCCTTAAGCATTATTTGTAGTTTGCAGAATATAGTGTATTGTACCGTAAACAGCGTTTTGAACTCTACGCACTTAGTAAGCAGAATTAAAACCTTTACGGACTGTTGTAACTTTCCAAGTATACCCTTGTAAATTAGACAAATTTACAAGTGGAATTAGTATGGCAGTGAACTGTTTTCGGTGCCAATGTAAAGTTTCTCGCGTATGGTTATTGATAGTGTATGTGTTATACGGTACGTAAAACTACTAAATTTGGGTAATAAAACTGGTGAACTGTAATTTATTATAAAAAGTATACTGTACTACACACTTTGCATGTGTTGCATAGATATATCATTGAGCTGTGGCGTTAAAAGTATTTCTTTGCTCTATGTAAAATATAGTAATTACCCCATTTCACGATTTCTTTCTTCTTCATGAACAAGCAGCAAACTAATGACTTCAATCACTCTTCTCAAAAACAAGTCAACTTCCATTCTTTTCAATGCTGCACTTAGTAATGCAATTGTATCTCGTGGCATTTCTTCTTTAAAACTTTCTGAAATCTCTTCAAACGGATCCTGAAAGAATTGAAAAATTAAGATCCATCAAAAAGAAAAGAAACAAATCCAGTCTATCATCTCCACAAGTTATGCTCTGTATTTTGGGATATCGTTTGTCAGTTTATGATTAGCTGATCGTTATGGGGAACTAATTTTGGCAGACGGAATGCACTTTTTTGACTGCGAATGTTACAGAGAGAACAAGAATAAACGTATGGACTGTTTATCGGGACAAAAAAGTAGTCTTTGTGTGGAGGTAACCTAAAATATTTCGAAAGAAAGGAATGGCGAAAGGAAAGGGCTGGTCTGGAGGATCGTAACCTCTGGACAGGAAACATCTTGCCATCACCCAAAAGATGACATTTTTTTTCAAACGAAGGTGATTTGAATCTTCTGTAACAGCAATTGACTAAAACACACCTGTCTATTCCTGAACAAGAATTTCGCACGCGCTTCGGCAATTGTGGACCACAAATCCAAGATGTGACACAGACAGCAAGACTGTTGAGCCTATGAGATAGCAAAGTAATGAAATAAAGATAAAAATGGTAAATAAAAATTAAAGAAAGGGCAAGATGCATGCCATCCAAATCCTCATACACTTAGAGAATACTACTTCTTGGATTCAATTCAATTCGAGGTTTCCCAGTGCTCTGTTCAAAGCAATTTTTTTACATTCTTATCAGGTGTATTTTTTGAGTACCCATACTAAGACACACAGAGGTAGTTGATCAAATCAGCGATCTTTTCGATAGTCAAGGCACCACAAACTGTTGCCTGGTCTTCTCCTGCAGTATATCGCTTCTCCCCTCCTTCCCATGCACCTGCGTTTATTTCAAAATTGTCAGTTCAGCCCTGGTGTTTTTGTAAGGCTGGCCACAGTCGAGGTCGGACGTTTCACTCAGAAAGTATAGTACATGTAAAAAACTCTTTTTCAATCTAAATTTTTGAAACAACCTTTTACTATTGAAAGTAATTAAGCGATCGAGATCGAGTATCATGACAGCAATATTGCTCCTCTTGCATTAAGAATAATTACCTACCTTCTTACTCCTCAAGTTCGACTTTCCATCACCAAGAAGAAGAAGATTCTTCAGATAATCGTAGACTTTCGTTTCTGGATCTCCACCTGTCGTTGACAGGAAACCAATTGCCATTTCCAGTGTTGAAAGTAATTCACTCACGTTCCTAAGTTCCTTCAATTCCGACAGAATCTGAGTGCGAGTATTACCATCAATTGACACCTTAAAAAAAGAACGACGAATGTTGTTTAAAATGATTACTATCTGCCAGAATTGTTTAATCTCACATGTAGTTTTCATGGTTTATCACCAGATAAACTTCTATTGTTTAAAAGGGGTAAGTCTAAAGAAACTGTAGTGCTGCGTCGGGGAGGAGTATAACAGTATACCTTGGTGTTATCAACTTAGTTTATAATATAAATTTGCTTCCATAAGGGGTACTAAAGCTAACGTCTCGGGCGTTACCCCTTCGTCAGAGCGAAACCCTTCGACCCGAGAACCCTATTCTTTATTTGTTCAGAGCTGGCATTTTCACCTGCATAATGTAACGTTTGATACACTTTTTTCGATCATTACGACTACTTGTATCTTCTAGTTGTAATTTCTGGTGAGATTTGTGTATAACTATTACAACAAATTAAATCCTGTCTCTTAAGAGACCAGTCACGTACGAATTTTGAATATCTTACTACAAGGCTAACCTGTGGAATCTTTTCCCTCAACTTGACGAAGGACATATGGCGGTCATCTTCATGAAACACGAAATCATCCAGCTTAAAAGATAGAGAAGCGAAAATTGACTAAGTGTACTTAACGACAGTGAGTTTAACTGTTGGTTTGTAGAACTAGCGAATTCCATACCACTACTCTAGTGTGGGACAGGCGCATTTCCAGAAAATCAGTTTTGCGTTTCGTATCACTCTGGTCTACAGATTTTATGATTCCCTAAATTTACTTGATCGCGCCGTATAGGAAATTCAGCCATAAAGAAGTCGTCTCCAAACTGAGCGACTTATGAAACGACAAAGAAAATTGAAGACAAAGGGAGAGCTAAAGAGGAATGAAACGTCGGGATTGAAATTAAGGAGTTTAAAAACTGTTCGGCATAATATATTTATTTAGTGTTTTGTTTTGCAGCTTATGATTTTGTCTCTTAGACGGTAACCTATTCTTATCACGAAACAGACAAAATAGTTTGTGCTTTTTCTCGGAAACAAACTGTAACATGTACCTTAAACTCCACGATAGGCCTTCCACGAATGAACTTATCGACTATTTGCTACTGGAGGGCTTCCCAGTTGTACTGCAATGACGTCTCCTTTCCCACCTCCAGTGTGTAGGTGCAGTTGGCTAGCATCACAGGTAGCAAGTCTTTTTCTGAGTCATACGCTACCAACTGCGACGACGAAACCTCCGTAAAAGGAATCTTGGCGATAGTACTATCATTCAGACCCAAAATATTTGGTGTGAATCGAAAATATATACTCACTGAAGTACAGAAGATCAGAGATAGGCAAATACGTAGTTGAGGGGAGGGTTAGGGTTGTAAGCTGCACGGTTCTCCTCTTTAATCCGAAAGAAAATGACGATTTATAATACTATAGGAACGTGGTATGCCCTCAAATGCCAGTAATATATTGGTGTTGAACTCCCTCCTCATAAGGAGTCCTGGCCTGGACAAAATGTCGTTATCACTACCACTACAATTTGTTGTACAGTCCATGTGTGTTAGACTCCCCATCCCTTATGGGAAAAAAAATAAAAGACTGAGATATGGCACCGTTTCAAGTAATCATGAAATACATATCAACCTTTAAAGGGTATTCTGAAGATGACAAAAATTTGATCGGAATTAGAAAAAGAGCACCGACTTCACAATCGGTGCCTAAGCTAATAAAGCAGTCTATATTAGAACTCAATACCAACAAAATGATTCTCGGATCTAGCTCGATTGGAGATGGAGGGATATGTAACATGCCTAAGAGATTGGAATATGTTTACCCAAGTGACAATAGCGACCCTTACATGATAATAACCTCAATGACTTCCAATTTTTTGCAATTCTGTACTCTAGTGTCACTTATGTAACTGAATTAATTTAAATACCGTGTCCTTTCGTCAGATCCAAAAGCACTGTGGTATGTTTCCACCATTTCATTATGTGTATTGACCAAGAAGAACAGTAAAGCTTTGCAACAAACACCTGGGCCAGCTTCAGCTGGTAGCAATACTGACATGGTGGAGGTCATATCAATTGGTTTCGAGCACTGTTCTTGAGAAGGAGTAAAACGACCTGCCGAAAAGAAATATTAAGAACGCACTACGATTAGTAAGCAATGTAAATACCAATTGTTCATCTGAACCCGTTATGGATGTCCTTGTGTTACTTTAGTAGATTTTAAATGAACTGTAGCATGATCATTATGAAACACTAAACAGTTACCCCTTAAGTTCTTAAAAAGTTTTTAGCACACGTTTTCCGCTCACCTTGCGGACTGAGCTGGAGGCGAACTTGATCCCAAGCAGTGCGAAAACTTTCGAATAACTTTGTGACGCTTTCCTTGTGATCTGAAAAGTGAAGTAAAACGTTCGTTCAGATCTGCCACTAATTCTGAGAACGAAGTTACCCAAAGAGGAATTTCGACAAAAAAGCGAGTTTTTTCCAGATTTGTAGCACCAACCCCTTGTCACTACCTGCAGCTTCGAAGAAGGAAGAAAGAGGGAAGAGGCTTGATCCATAACATCAATGCTCGCTGTCACCAGCAAGTGCTGTGGCCGTATTATTTCCGGTCCATAGAGAGTAAAATGTTCATTTTGGGTAAGAGTAAGCTTGAATTTTTGGATCATGATGAGAAAATGACTATTAATTTATTTTTCTGAAATGCTGCATCACTTAATTCCTGTCATGCTGTCCACATTGGTCGTGCAAATAAGCTATTTTGCTGTCGCCCTTCTTGACTCAAAAGCAAGGTAGGGTATTTTATTCAGGGCCTACAAAAAACATCAAAGGGTATCAGCTTCGGGAAATCAATCGTCCATACTATAGCGTGTGATATGAGAGTGGGCAGTCTGATCGGAAGCCGTTCCAGTGACTGAGCGTGCGATTTGTGCCTCGGTAGCTGGTGAAAGATATCATCAGAGTCAAAACGAGAACAGCTGTTTGTTTGAAAATTATTGTTCGGTTTAGCTGCGATGTTGTGTAAGATAATTAAGCTACAATTGTTTTTTGGGTAGATCTCTGTCCAAGACGAGAGTAGACTTTTGAATGATCATTCACTTTCTCTAACCATCTAACTCGTCAGGTTAATCCTCAACATAATTTCCAACTTTACCTTTAGACAATTCTTTCAAAACCTCCCGTATCTTGAACTTATTAGCGTCATCTCGGTTGATTCGTCGATGAAAGCGATCAGTTAGTATTCTCAGCAAAGCCAAAATATCCGGTAAGTGACGTACTGCACGAAGTCTGTGCTCCTACGAAAAAGAAAAAAGAGTCTGTTTGTGTTCATGATCAAAATTAGAGTCGCCTTTTACCAAAGAGTTTCCTGTAATTCCATTCACACAGTACCTCCTTAAGAAATTTTCCAAGGATCTTGCATGAATCCTTGTTTGACCTGACGTCTTGAAACTGACGAATGACATGCTCAACAGTTAAACGAGTTCTGTATTTCCAAAAGGTGGGGTGTCCAGGATGAATGTCTGCTGCTGAGCGAGGAGGCGTGGGGTCGTCCACCTCGTAAATCTCCCGCATGAGGGAATCACTCCCTACAAAAAGGCCACGAAGTTGATCACAGATATTTATTTCAGATAAAAAAATAATCACAGCTTTATGCACGTTTCAAAATTCAGCGTTTACAATAGGAGACTTATGCTCTGTTAAAAGCTTTATAGCTTTTACCACTGTCATTAAAAGCTATGGGTAAACTTATGACTTTGGGTACGCTTTGATTTTACAAATAGTTACGAAACCAACCAAATTACATTACAAAAAAACTATTAGTGAAACAACCTTGGGGAGTTTGCATCGCCCTAGTTACGATTAAAAAGCCTTTCTGTCTTATTTCACTCGTTTCAGTCACGGTAAATTGAGGCGAAATAAATTCTTAAGGCTATAATTAGACTATTGACCCAAAAAAGGAGTTAGAAATTCACCCCATGATCCTAATGAGGTCATTTACGAAAGTACCCCTTGAGGTCTTACTGAAAAAATATCGTCACTACCTAATCTCTTATCGTTGACAGACAGAGTATAGAAATTCTGCAGTCGTTCCTCCAAATTCTGTACAAAGAGAACAACAGGATTAAAATAGTTAATAACTTGAAAGGTGATATAATGCCAAGGAATAACACAGAATGCCACGGTATGGTGGGTTCCTTTCCAGCGTAGCTCCAGCGGAGCCTCCACGCTTACATATCGACGACTCGGTGAAGCGAAGTCGTGTAAAAAGCCAACTTTTTTGGCTTCAAATGAAGCTTTCCGAACTAACTTAGAGAATCGTAAGGACTGACTAGCATTATTTATAATTATGACGAAGCCAATTCGAATAATTTTTAACAGTCTGGACACAATTGATTTTCGGCCGAGTTCGTCCGGCCGTTTAACGCTTAATATCGGTGATCAGACACGCGGTGAAGAAAATACAACCTGAGCTCCTCTTTCGGCGTCATTTTAATTCACATGTTATTTGCATCGATTGATTTACGAAAGTGTCAAACTTATGCATAGCTGAAGTACTGTACATCACTTCTGAGCAAAGTTTCAAACTTCGGTCAAAATAGGTATAACTGAGTTGCTAGAAAATGTCAAGCTAACCTACAAAAAATGGTCGGTATCCGGTCGATTCTTACCCATGGTCGTTCGCACCCAGTTGTTTCGTACCCAAGTGCAGTCGATTCGTACCCAAGTTTGAGTCGGTTCTTACCGTAGTTTGAGTCACTTCTTACCCAAAACGCTGATTGACTCATACATTTATTCGAAATCCCTCACACACAAGCCAATTGTTAACATGGACAACGTCCTGTATTAGTTTGGGTAACGACCGAGCTGGATAAGAAACGACACGAACGTCCAGTAACCCTAAAAATGTATTTTAATTAAATATAGCAAACATATTTTGAACCCAAAGACACAAATTACTATGAAAAAAAAATACATATAAAATGAGAAAAGCAAAGAAGCAAAAATCCACAAATACGTGCGATTATCAGCACAGCAGAAACACTGGCCTCTTACCATGCAAACAGGTCTCAAAAACACGGTTGAAAAGTGATTTTCCCATTCTCTCCGTTCCGCTTTAGTTAACCACTTTGCAATACCATCTGTTCCTCCTTAAACGTAGATACAAAACTATACAATTTGAAGTA
The DNA here is from genome assembly GCF_964200805.1 of Pocillopora damicornis. NCBI lineage: Eukaryota > Metazoa > Cnidaria > Anthozoa > Scleractinia > Pocilloporidae > Pocillopora > Pocillopora damicornis. The sequence continues at coordinate 21,169,501 of NC_142673.1, read as the reverse complement.
AAAGGTTTCTCTCGTAACTAAGCTGTCTACAAAATATGGACGCTTTTTATGATAAATCAGTATTTTTTTAACCCACAAGACCGCTTGTCTGAATACATTTTGCCCTGCATATTAGTGTTCAACAATATTGTTAAAGATCTGTTAATCGATATTTGAAAACATCAATCCAAAATAATTACCCTCATTTCCACGCATGTGCATGGCACGTCGGCGTCAAATTGAGGAAAAATACGCAAAATACTACTTTACCAAGATGATAAACTTGCAATACGGAAGGAAGTAAATAAAAAAGGAACGAAAGCTTTTAAGGGTAAGTTGGAGAAGATTAACACGGATTGTTAAGATGACGTTCTCAGGAGATACAAACTTTGACGCAGCACCTCCAAAATTGTCATTGAGTGCTTTAGGGGCAAAATGAGATTCCTTTCGGACATGGCTGCCACATGGGTAACATGCTTTATTTGATTTGAAAGAATGTGACTTACTATTTGTTGCACGATACACAATCTCAGCCAACACACTATGAATCATCAGCACCACTTCATCCACGCTCCTTTCCAGGCTTTCCGATATATTTTCCACATCATTGACGAGATGTGCCCAGAGGAAACCTCCAACATTCCGTGGTTGAACATCTAACTCCTTTATTAGCTGACTAACGACCTTGGATTAAGAGTAGATCAACTGTGTGTGAATATTGACTGATAAAGGAACGTTTTCTTTAATGTCACACTGGAAACAATGAGCGGTCAAGTCCGAATCAGTCCCTGCAAAAAGATATTGTTTGTAAACTGTTGTATCTTTTATCGCCGAAAGCTCCAGCTCCTGACAATAGAAAATGGATCTGTTGTCTTCTGAGGAGTGTTAGGGATTATGATAGAACTGATGTGGTTAATTTCTTGAGGTGAATTCGATTTGCCTATTGATGACTCATAGGAAATAAGCAGAACTAATGAGAACAGATTGCGTCTTGAATTAAGTGCAACATGTCATACATGTTACGTTCTAAAGTTTCTTGTTTTCCTTGGCTAGCATGAGATATTTAACGCCGCTCTATATTAATTATTAATGAATGAAATAGCCTTTGACGAGAGAAAGAGATTGCTTTGGAACTATCAAAGTTTAACACTATTCTGTTGTCTACCTCAGGCTGTTCTTGGGCTGCGGACAGCATCGCTGAATGGAGTATAAACCTCAAGAGGCTCAACATAGTAGGAGACAGATCTCTTTCAGAACCCACGATGCGTTTGGGGGTTCCCAAGATGTGACCTTTGTTAGATCGGTCTTCCCTAAAAATGCAATGTATCATGCAACTGTTGAGTTACTCTGCAGTGACGGTCTCTCCTGTATAGAATTCTTTACTTCGTTTTCGAATTGAGTTGAATTTGCTCTTTATTCTATGTACTACTCTTCCCCCGAGAAGATTCCCATTTCTAATTCGACCTAGATTTTTGGAAAAATTTTTCGTGACTTACATCCCACGAAAAACAAATATATTAATGCAGTATCACATACCGACGTTAGCTTTATCCAGTTTGCTTTTGACTAGTTTCCATTAATTTTCCCCTTGCATAATCAAAAATTACGAAAAAAGTGTTTCATTTTACTACGATAGAATAAGGTGAATACCTTGATTTATTATATGGACGAGAGTATTTTACCGAGAACTATAAAACGCTAGTACAATCAATACGATCTCCTCATCAGGGAACCGAGTGGCGTATTTTTCGTATGTAACATGAGTGGCGATATTGAGCAACCACGCCACAATTTCCGCCTTTTCAAACTTTGTTGAATGTATTTATTTGCCAAAGGCAGGTAAATTTACAATAGGACAAGGTTGTCCCCTACAAGGTAAATTACCACTCCCTTTTCCCTACAAACAGACAAAATTGAAGCACTTACAAGCCCCCATGCTAAGAAATAACAAAATATATAATTATTAACGAAAGAGAAAAAGAAAAAAACTGGTTGATTAACATGCACAAGAATGAAGAGCATTGATACGACGACATTTTACACAATCTATATTAAAAAAATGTCATCCCGATTGAAAACTTAGATAAGTCTTAGATAAAAGAAAGATTTTAGTTTTTTAACGAAAGACGGTAGTTCCTTTTCAGCTCTTATGTTATCTGGTGAGACGTTCCATATGTTACTGATTCTTACAAAAAAGGAATCTCTATGAAGTGAGGTTTTAGCTTTCTTAATTTTGAGAAAAAGACCAGAGGCGCCATGGCACGAACATCAAACTTGGTCTGTTGGTCATTTGGAATATTGAATGGCCGCAAAATTTTTTGTGGCAAATGAAGAAGATATAACTACATTTTCCGAACAGCAAAAGAACGAGAACACCATGAAGAAACAGCTGCATGATCTAAATATTTTCAAGGAATTTTTCGAAAGTTGCGACGAGACAAAGGTAAATTTTTGCCCTGTCCGAGCTAAATTGCCTACAAAGGTTCGTAGCGAGGCTGAAAATAAAAGTATTTTATGCTTCAAGTTAGAGTGAGTAATCGAATTTTCATTAAGCTTATAAAACCAGTTCACATGTATTTTTGCCTAACTGACGGTTTTACATGTAAACTTTTCAATAATTTGGGCGCCGAGTATTTTGTTTCTTTTGATACCCGGTATTTTTTAAAAGCCATGTATAATTTACATCCACATAATTGAAATAAAATTATACGTGTGTCTCAAGGATATGAAATTTATGTTCTCGTGGCACGAATAATATCACACTCGTTCGCCGCGCTCCGACGTAAAATTCATATCTCCTCGCCACCATGTAACAGTCTCCATAAATAATCTAATGAATGCGAAAAAAAAATCGAAGCTGATGTATATAATGTTTATACATACCCATAAATCGACGTAACCCTAACAAGAACATTCAAAAAGTACATAGAAGTAATTTTGTAGATACCGTGTAAGTACGCAGCGTAGGATAAGTAGCTAACGAAGGGCTAACGCTCGAAATGTAACCTTTAAAACTCTTTACGGTGGCCAATTTACGTCATTAACTCAGTTGAGAATACTTGATTACCTTGGGTTCCGTAGCGTTTAGTAAGTATGCGTAAATACTAGTAAGGCAAAATATCAGATACCGGCGTGCCAGCCTGTTGTTAGAAACCAAACAGTGTCCTAGGCCTCCAATCGGAACCGACGAGTCACAGTAAGGGCAATCGCGCTGCTGGTATGGTTTGCCACACTATGAAGGGATAACTATGCGATTATGATGCTGTTACTACTTATAAATAATACGCCAGGCCCATTTGTATAAAGGGCTAACTGATAACATTATCCAACAAATCGCTATCCAGCGGATAAGTGACAGCAAAACGTTAGCGTTATCCACCGGATAGAGATTTATCCAGTGGATAGTGTTATACGACCTTCGAACAGCCGGGGCCAGGTTATTTCAGTAAAGCCGTTCTATAAGATAAGTCAACCAATATAATCGGTCGATCTTTCAATCAATCTTTTGACCAATCATCAATCAACCGATCACTGAATCAATTGGGCCAACCATGAATCTATTAGTTAATAAAACAGTTAATCCGTCAATCAATTAATCAATCAATTAATCAATCAATTAATCAATCAATCAATCAGGTTGGTCGGTTGTTCAGTCGATAAATTAGTACATAACAATACTTACATCACCAACAAAGTATCGATGTTCCTTTGGACATTCTAAAAAGAAAAAGAGAAACTTCTAAACAAAGTCTTGTGTCAGAGAGACTCTACCAATATCTGCGAAAATATGAATTTGCTACAGAGCGATAAAATGACCGAAAGTAAACAAGCAGATTGACACTGAGAGACCGTCGGGCATTCATCATCATACTGGTAGACTAGGAGTAGAAATCCTATCTGATAGATGACTCTCATGTACATTTAGGACACATTATTTGACCCACATGTATACCAAAATAACTCCGCATCACCTGCCTACTCTCTGGAACTCTGCTTAATAGCGATTGAATGACCACCTAAGTATGGGGTAAGATACTTACCATACCACTGACCATTCTGCTCTGTCATGGCCGATCGAGTTTCTTCAAAATTGTCTTCTGGCATTGTCGGGAGAAAAGAATTCTGCAGAATGAAAGGCGAGAAAAATCTGTCCAGCTGTAACACAGCTTGTGGCAAGGGGAAAACTCTATTATCTCCTTTCCATGTCTTTTTGTTTGGAACACAAAAAATTGACGTTTGGGTTTGTATGAAAGATGAAAGAAGACTTTCAACTTACGATCATTTCACTCGGAGCAAGAACAATCTCCCTTAAAGGGTTCAGCAACTCATCAAAACCAATGCAGCGAAATACGGAGGTCAGGTGCAACAGGATTTCGGGTAGAGCCTTTTCTGTCACGCTCTGAGTCTCTTGGTCAGCAAGGAATGGGAACTCCAAGTTCTGAGAATTCCTGAAGAGATTCCTGATCAAACGTTGTGCCTGCATGTTTAATAAGACGAATGTTTCAGAATTGGTGGGAAATCATTTATACGGAACCAAAGTATCGTGAACATCACGAATAGTACCACTTCCTTCATTGTAACATTTAAGGTTATCAAGAAAATATAGCAGGTGAGGTTAGAGGCCTGGTCTAGACCTTTGGATATATTTATTTTACAAAGGATATTTACCTAGACTCCTTCAACCAAAGGTATGTTTATCGGAAATTAGGGCTAACTTTAATTTGTTGTTCTGAGTGAAAGCGGTTTACTATAGTAATTTAGTATTATCAACTGAGTCGAAAACGTAAATTGGTCACCGTATAGCGTTTAAAGGCTGACGTTTCGAGCGTTAGCCCATCGTCAGGGGGATTAACTGTGGTTGCTCTGCCGGTACTGTCAAGCCGGTAATGTCAAGCCCAGAACCGAATACCATCCATGAATACCACCCGAAAGAATTTCGAAACTATGTGGTATGTAGTAATCAGCCCATCAGAACATGATCCATAGGTCAACTTACATTCGGGGATATCACGCTGCGCCTACTCAGAAGGACGTCTCTTAACACAGTAGCACATTTCTGATGGAAATAAAAATAATTGTCGTAAACAGCGCATGCATGAAATAAACTTCAAGGACACACTTTTATTAAATTATATTGAAAAACTAATACTGCTATTTTATATGGTGCTTTTCATACCTGCTGAATAAAAATCAAGGTTATTTCTTACTTCTTGATGAAAATGCTGGTCTTTGGCCGACGCTTTTTGCGGTAAGGTTGTCTCCCGATACAAAGCTAGGAGTACTACGATGTCCTTGGCCGCAGGTTGCCCTGGCACCTCATGTAATGCCTAACAATACACAGGATTGTGAGATAGTTAACTGTTTATAGTTAAAGAAAAAACACAAAAAAAAAGCGAAAGTTAAACAAAGTTTTATGCGTTCCTTTTTTTTTTCCTCTTTCAGATGAAATTCCAGCGCTATCCCATTCTATCCTTAGCATCCGAACCTTTTCTTTGACTGTTCTATCCTAACCTCCTCAGCCTCTATTTCATAAGGCGATCTACTTTAGCTAAGTTCTCGGAGATCAATTCAGAGAGTATTCACTAAGAGCTCAAAGAACATGCAAAACCAAAGCATAGGTTCATAAATACAGGCAAACTCAAAGGAATTTTAACATGGTCCATATACAATTATACCTTTAGTGACACGACAAGCTCATCTGTGTCGTCGCTCAATATTGCTCTAGCCATCGCATCTCTTACTTCCCGATACAACTCTCCATACACCAAGAACCTATCCAGATTCACCTCAGTGTCCTGTTTTGATAGGTTATAAGTAAATCCAAGAATGCTTCCTTTAGTGTGTTTCGTATTTAAAACGACAGAATTGTTATGAGAGGAAAGTAGATTGTGGCAGGTCAATATGTGGGAAAATGAAAGAATAAGGAAGGTTGCGAAGAGCATGGGCCAAGAGCATTTTGTTAAAATATGAATAAGTAGGCTTCCACTGCAAAACTGCAGGCCTCAGTGGGGCGCGGTCACGAACGAATAATGGGTATCTTGAAGAAAAGAAAACGATATAACTGGTCTGCATTTTATTCCTAAATGGATATATGATGGAGAATCTACGATATTCATGTATCTGACACATAAGGCACTAATACACTAATAAAGCACTTTACCTCTCTCCGTTGAAGTTCTACGGGTACGATCCACGCGAATTCTGGGTTTTGAGACACTGTTGAAATGGCACGTCTCCCATACAGTTTGACCAGCTGCTTGAGTAGAAAGAGACCAGGGGACCTAAAACGAACCGACGTGCACAATGCCTGAACAGTCTTTAAAAGGATTTCCATTGCTCCACGCGTGTCAGCTCGGCGCCACTTTTCGTAATCGCTACCGCAACTCATATACATGAACTGCGCAACCATACTTAGAGTGGACCGTGCTTTAGCTATCGCCTCTAGTGATTTAACCTGGATCTCATTATCACTTGTATGGTCTTTCTGTAAGATTTCTAGTGCACCTTGACAAAACATATTAACGGTATTAATGTGCATATGGAGATCGAAGCTGGCACTCATGGCTAACGTACTGTCACAGGAGTTCTGTGGGTTAAAAAAGTGGTTGGAAAAAATTAGAGGTACACCGCAAGAACTAAAAAAATTTTAATCAATGTTTTTAATATTTTAGGGAATTCATAAAAAAATCGTCTCTAAAAATTCTTAGGCTCCATAACCTAGAAGTACCAAGGTGTAGACAAGTTCCCGAAAAGAGTATCATCATCCTATTGTAACGTGCTCGTTTCATTTAAGGATAGACTTTCATGTACCTCCATACACTGCACGGCAAGTAGACAGACATTCAGGAGATGAGGTACTTCTGATGACAGACCTTGAGCTTCGAAGAGGAAACGTCGGAGGTGTGCCTTGGCTAATTTATCACTAAAGGGATATTACAGAAAACATTGTGTTATGAAAGGAACTCTTTACAAAAGAAGAATAGCAAGAACACCATTTGAACCAAAGTGAACATCAACAATTGTAAGTGACTCGAATGAATAGTTCTTTGTTCTCGTTGCCTTTAGAACATTAAACTCATGGAATGTGGCAACGATGAAAAATAGAAAATAAACATTTGGCGATAAAGGCTATTTTCTGTGATAGAATGCGCATTTAAGCTTCAACCAACCAAACCGGAAAAGGTAGAAAAATAGTAGTAATGATGAACTACTTAATGAAATCTTCGCTAAAATTTCACCAGCTATAGAGAGCTATTTTGATCTCAAACTCGACATGCCAATGATGTCTATAATAGCCTATGCAATCTACGGCTGCTAACTCAAAATGAACTGATCTAATTCGTTTGATTGCTACTTTTACGTGATTGGTAATTGTTAACTTGAAGAGTCTTGAAGCGTGTCGGATTGCGTTGACGAAACAAACCAACTTCCTTAAGTTGAAACTGACTGAATACTTGTATGTTGAGAATGGGCCATATCGAAGGCCGGTTTCAGATGGAAACTGTTAATTAGAGAGGTACACACCTAGAATTGATGAGTTGCTGCAAAAGGAATGATCTCACCATAGGACTACTGTCTGCTCCAAATTCAGGGAAAGGTGAGAATTCCCTAGTTTCAGCAGCAGATTGTGTCGCTGTAACATATCCCATGAGTATTTCAAATACTTCTGGATCCAAATTTCGCACGTCGCCTCCAAAGCAAAAGACGGTAATGATCTCCATCAAGAATGCGTTGCAACATCTAAGGAACTTTCCATACACTTCAGGCTCATCACTTCGAATAAAAGCAATAGCATCAAACCTCCATTAGTAGGCTACACAGTATTAAAGGTCGAAAAACAATACGGAGTGTCCGCTTATTCCCCAAAAATTCATTCCAGCAACGTGTGACGACCAAGTACAATTGTTTTAGAGAGACCCGATACTTGAAGCGAAGAGAGTTTGAGATTATAAGCAAATACAATTAACTGCCATCAAAAGGAGACAAAGCGACTTACTCTTGCAGTCGTGCTTTTAAATCCTCTTTACAGCTCATCAAAACTCGTTGCACGATAGTGAGGGAATTGGCCTTTGTGAAATCTGTTCCTTCACCTAGAGCCTATAAAACCATCCGGCTTTAGGTCATACTAAATATCTCCATAACTATTATTAAAGTGAATTGTTTTAGCAAAATTCCAGTGCTGAACAATAGACAAATCGGAAATCAACACATTATAATCAAGAAACAAAATTGAAAATTTCTTGTTTAGCACCTGGAGGTGAGCACATTTAACTATCTAGCGCCGCTATGATCGACGAAAAATCTTTGTTTGGATTCTCTTTTTTTGAACGAACCGTTCTGTAAAAGGTTAAATCAAAGTTACGATTGTAAGCTAGATGTAATTCAGTCGATAATTTCGATACTTTTACTGTTTGTAACGTTTGAAAACGAACTCGTTGCTTTTAGGTACAGCACAATTTTTTAAATTTCCTCCACGGAAACATTTGTAAACCGACAGCTGACAGCAATTTTTTGCATTCTATTAACTAGCAAGCGCGGTATAACGTCACACAAAAGATCGCCCAACAAATAAGATTGAAGGTATCTCTTTGTTCAGGTATAAAAATATACCAAATACTTTCGTCTGCCTGACTGAACGACACCTCCTATGCGGTTCTAACTTGCTTCCAAAGGCTACCAGGCTTGCGTAAGTTTCAAATTAAATAAGATTTCAGATCTCAGAAATACATATAAAATTTTTTAATCCTCGTGAGGAAGCTCAAATGGAAACCAATGGCGCTATTACTATGAGATTTCCCCTTAATGACTGAAATGCAGTAAATATGTGGACGGTTATCGGCTGAATATGCGACTGTTACCTTCCAAAGTTCCAAAATATGCTGCACATCCGGTAAATCTATTCCACCTTGGGATGGATACATGTGTTCGATAAATATTCTCACCGCACTCAAACGTTGCCACATGGATCTAAAATCGAAGCGTAAAATAATCTCATAATATCATTAATAATAGGTGAGCAAAAATTTCAGCTTGCTCATTGGTTGAGAAGACGTCAATTTTACTCCATACAGTAAAGAAAGTTGAAATTGGGTGCATAAAGTTGAAATCAAATCGATTGACAGGAGAGTCGCGAAAACACAACGAAACAAAATAGCCGACAGGTTTCGAGAAAGTAATAACGTTTCAATTCAGAACAAACACCTAACAAAACACAAAAAACTGGCTACAAGTCGGGAAGTCTTAGGCTTCCAAAACTGACTGCGACGTAGGAACCGAAAGCTCTAACAAAATTCCTTTGAAGTTTACGGAACAGTTCATACGAAAGATGGGGAGTAAATTACGAGCGTGATAGACTTCGTGCATACTGTAAAGCGAATTCAGACGGAGAAAGAGTGCAAACATTCAATTAATCCTGCCAGAAAATTCAAAGGGTCAAAGCAAATTTTTGCGGGAAAACCCCGGAGACTCCAGCAATAACACAAAGGCAAGAGGCCACACCAGTGAACCGTAAACACAACTAAGGGGAAAACATAGTCAAATGTTTGCATGTTTTTTTTCTTTAATTTTTTAAAAGACAACAAATTTGGTTAGCCCTCGCAAAATTTACTTGTGCTGATTTATCCCAAATTGCCCTAAAAATCATGTGATTACCTATACTAATAGCGTATTCCCAGTAACAGCCAACTTTGTCGGTTACAAGTTTTAGATGTGATAGTGGACTGTTTAGAAACGATATAAGCTCAATCCTTTCGTCAGTTTTTTGTGCTGACTTTGTAAAAAGGAAAATCCTTGTGAGGTTTGCAAGTTTGTTCTCAGAGAAGTGCTCTTTTGCGATACACTGGGTTTACTTCATAGGCACTTGGCTTGACATACTGACTAATCAAGCTAAAAATATCTTTTAACTTCCTCAGTCATATTGAGAGAACATGAAAATTTTACTGCAACAACAATAATTTCCTCAGTCATATTGAGAGAACATGAAAATTTTACTGCAACAACAATTTGTCCTCAGAAATTTAAAACTGCATGTGATCACTTGATTTTAATGGGTCATCTACGAATCATCGAACGCGAATTAAGAAAATCTTTCATAGAGGTATTTCTCATTAAAAGTCTGGGAATTGGAAAGAAACAGCACTGTCTTCCCTTTACTCAGTCACAAGTTCGGAGCGACCTCTCATGGAGAAAGTATTTATTGGATAATTTTTTTGAATTTCTATAGAGGTACGTTTAGCCCTTGAAAATTATGGCTTACATGTTATTTTTAACGAACCGGCGTTAGTAGTTCCATTACTTTTTCGCGAGAAAAATTAACAATAACATCGAAACGGTACCTGCACTGCATCAACATTGACTGAGTTTTTTCTCCAACACTTTCACCGATCATTTCGTCCACTGGTGTTTTCACTGACATAACCAAGTCACACCAATTTTTTCTCTCCAAGGAGGTCTTAAGATCCTCTCCACAAGGTTCCATACGCTCCAAGCAAATTTGTAGAGCAATAGCATCAACGGTCTTCGAAAAGAAACCAGTATTTATGAGTAGAATATTAAGTATACACTTCAACTTTCGAGAATGTTTCTTGCAGTAGAAGCAAAGTCTACAGGATTGGGAGCCTGTACAACTATTTGTGCCTTGGGACCCCGTACAACTATTTTAGACTTCGCCTAAAATAGTTTTACGGGGCTTGCACTGCCTCAAATTAATTTCGAATTGCCTGAAACAGCAGCAGACCACCTGCACACTTGTAAGAAATACGTAAGCTGAAATGCTCAAATGACCTCTCACTAATGTTCTTTTCAAGAGTTGTGCTCACCATTTCGTCTTCATCCCACGAAAACCTATTTTGAAGATCGTTTAAAATTTCAGGTTTGGCTCGAAGTAAGAGCCATAGGCAGTGAATTCGCTTCTGAATACGAGAATGTCCCAAATGAACCAGCGCAAAATCCATGATAAACTTCCCATCTGCAGACTGTCGTGGGGCACAAATCTCTTTGGCAGCAGCTCTGATCGCTCTTTCAACAATCTGTTGGAGGATGAGGATAGGTCCTAAATTCCTGATTGTAGCGATATATTAAATGAACACACACACACAAAAAAACATGACATAGCCATGTCCAAATAAATTTGGGAATACCCTAAACCTTACCCTTCGATAGAGTTTAAGCGAAGGACAAACTATTTTGTGCTGTGATTTAAAAGTAGCACTATCGATTACCTCAATCTCCGCGTCATCTTTAGGTTTGTACACCATCTGTGTAAAGTCATGCAAATAACGAGCCACTGAATCTTCGCCGCCTTCTGAGGTGGCCTCAGAAACAATCCGCCTTACGCTTGAAGTGTCCAACAACCTTCGTAAGCATTCGGTAACGGTCTCATAAGAATTTGCTACGAAATGAAAAAAGGATTTGGTTATTTTTATAATACTCCAAGGTATGGGTTTCTACAAGGAACTAATTTCCGCTATTATTATACATTCAACTCACCATCTCTTTTCTGATTGTTCGAGGGCGTATAGTGAATTTTCGAAATCAGCGCCTGGGACGTCATCTTGTTGCAGATTATATATTAATCAAGTCATGTATGACTGCGGAGCATGATTTCTAAGGGTAATCATGTCAAGTTCGCGCCCTTTGTGTTGCTTATTGATTTGTATATTCTTACACGTCTAGAAATAAACCATCAGTTCCCCTTACTGCCGTGACCATTTTTTTCGTTCAATGTATAGTAAAACAATTATTAGACTCGATTTTTGCGATATCCAGAATTATCAAGGTCAAGGTAGCGGTTATCAGCTAAAGCCGAAGGCTTAGGCTGATAATCCCTGCCTCATTCAATAACTGGGACACATGCTTGAATAAAATAAAATGAGAAACAATTCGATTCTTTATTCTATGGATTAAATAAATTCTCAAACCCTTCCCTCTCCTTTCGCAAGGAAGTCTTAACCATGAAGAAATAAATTAGCTGAAAGCGTGGAATACGACACACCACACACACACACACACGCGCGCGCACACACACACACGCACACACACGCACACACACACTTCTTTCTTTTCATTTATCTCACCTGCGATATTTCTCGCCTCTCGATAGAGCTCATCAATGCGTTCTTTGAGGATCCATGAAAATGGAAACCTGCACTGGAAGACATGCCCTCGATACCCCGATTTTAATACTGGAACCTTGCTGCGGACTACATCCACATCTTCTTCACGTGTCATGAACATTCCGTAATTAATAGTAGCGAAGGAACTGTCTTCAAATACGTTTAACCAGAGATTTGAAAGCCAGGGATCTTTGCTGGCAGCCAGCTCAAGGTTTCCGTCGCGATCAACATAGGCGATGACTTCTGCCAGGATAGGAGCCACAACATACTGAAAACGGCGCCAAAGTGCCTTCTTGAAAGTTCCATTTTCGTTTACAGTGCACGCTTTGGCAACGTCTTCAAGCCACCCTTTCCCCTCCTCTGGTGCCCGCTGGTCTTTCACTTTTAGTAGGTCATGAAGTCGTTTAGCAAGAATCATCTCAAAGCGGTTGTCACGTAGGTCTTCTGCAACAACATGGAATCATAACATCAATCTGAGAGGTGTTAGGGATGAGCCTACAATGAAAAACCTTACTGTACAAAAAATAAAGATGCTTTTACTTGGGATTTACATTTTGCTTCATCTAGATTTAAAAGATAACAGCAAAGAATCCGAATCTTCCTTCCGAATAGTGATTTAATATGCATCGAGTAGCACTTTTAATCCTACTTAGGATAAAAGTAAAAAACCGACTTCAATCGACTTCCTCAAATGCACTCTACGTACCTCCATATGAATTTGTCTATCCCAAACGATGCTGGAGGTTAGAGGAGAAGACCAAATCGTTTAAATAATGGTTCAGTTGTCAACAACTCCTTGTCTAAAGACGTTAACAACTACTTTTCTAACAACTCACCAGCCTTCGTTCTGGAAGGAAGTAGTTTAAGTAGCAGTTCAATTCGTCTAGTTGCCCTTCCAAGTGTCGATTCATCATCCTCAATCTTGCTAGCTGCTGTCTGCACGCAACTTGTTAAAACTTGACCAATACTCAAATAGTTTCCTGTCTTATCAATGGCACTCTCGAAAATTTCGCTGATTGAACGGTCCTTCAGTGCTTCAACCGGAGGTATTTCTTCACTTGGAGGGCACAATTCGTCAATGTGGATAGATAACCAATTTTCACCTTGCACACTGACGAAATCTCGACAGCCCCCTGCCACCCTGGGCACTTGTACAATCATTACAATGTGACTGCAATCAGTTGCATCTGGATGCAACACGTCTTCCATTTCCTTACACTCTTCAATGAGCAAATGGCGAGAGCATGCTATCAAATCAAGAATTTGTTCTCCGGAGTCGCACTGAACGATTAACAGGCTTTCCCTGCCTCCCAGCGTGTACCAGAAGTCTCTCCTACGAAACATACATTAAATATTCGAATTTTTAAATGCATTGGCTATTTTAAAAAGTTTCCAATTGAAGAAATCTAGCGAAAATTGAATAACAAGTTTTACCCTATGCAGTTTAAGAATTGCTGTTCGGTTTGAAACTGTTGCAGCGAGGCACACTTCACTGAACTGGGAGGAAGCTGTGCAGCTTTTGCAATGGTAGGAATGTCTCTTTCAGAGAGGAGACGAGAGTGAGTCGATATCTGAAAAGTAATACATCGAACACTAAAAAAGTAAGAGATCATCCTTAAGGCAGATTTCGAAATCTCAGGACTGCGAAAAAGAAATACACACGAACTTTGGTGTAATAAACCCTTTTGACCCTTCGGTTATTTGCGACTTTCTCTTTATATGTAATCTCCTTGAGGATTACTGTAAAAGAAAATTCAAGCAAACAAACAAACACAAAATTGTGTGGAAACATTCGCATCCCCTTGCAAAACTTCCCAACAAACATTTATATGACTCGTTAGAAGTTAGAGCGAGGTCTAGGATTCATATAGTTGCATTATAGCAGTAATATTCAGTTAGACTGCTTGTCGCTGTGGGTTATTTACAGTTATGATATATTTATTAGAAAGTCCAGCTAAAATTTCAGCTGACGAAATTAAATAACGGTAAATCTTTTAGAAGAGAGTTGCTCTTTTCACCTGGGCACGTAGTGGTACTTTAGCCCTTTCACCGTCACTAGACTTGACATCTCCGATAACTTTTTCCAAAAAGTTTGCCAGGCTTGAGTGTTCCTGCTCGCGAAAGTACGTCGTCCATATTCTCTCAGCCTCTGAACTCAGACGTGAAGAAAAGAGACGGGTAACAGAGTCGGGAGTCGCACACTGAAGCAATCGCTCCTGACATGTCCTCAGCACCTAAAAAAAAAATTGTTATGTACTCCCTAAAGGTTACTGTCGACTAAATCTGGTCAAAATTTTCAAAATTTATTTTTTTCACTCTTAAGTTATAGAAGCAGATAATTTTGATTTGCTAGGAAAAAAATTGTAAAATCTTAAAAACAACGCGAGGTAAGACTGAAGAATGTTTTAGGGAAACCTTTACCGAAGAGTGAAAGGTGTCAATCGGAAAGGTATCCAGCAGAGTGTTGACGTTTGCCGTGGGCTTTCGTTCGGGATTTCACATCGCGTCTCGCACTGCACAGCAAAAGGGAATTGCTAGCACACTTCTCAAAACGTTGAAAAATGAGAGTCCGAAAAGAGAAAAGTCTGGTGAGCCCGCTTTTCCTTCTGTTTTTCACGATAAAGTTTTGGATTTCTTTCATTATAAATTCGTTTTTCCTGTTTCATGAGAGGACCTTTCCCGCAAATTTCAATGGAGTTCTTTATCACAAGAATTGCAAGGGAGTTCGATGTTGCGAATTATTGGTGGGCGGAATGACGGCAATTACACGCTCTTAAATGAGATGCGAAAACTGTGGATTTCTTTGGAGTTCTTTATCACAAGAATTGCAAGGGAGTTCGATGTTGCGAATTATTGGTGGGCGGAATGACGGCAATTACACGCTCTTAAATGAGATGCGAAAACTGTGGATTTCTTTGGAGGCCAAAAACTCGAGGTTTCTACTATCAAAGCACCCAAGTGTGTAAGGCTGTTACGAAATTCGAACTATTTTTTTCGTGACGTCCCGGAGCCGAACAACCAAAATATTATCCATTGTCCGACTTCGAATCATATTTTCTTAGGAACCAATAAGAATATCGAAAAAGCCTCACACACTTTGCTAGCCTATCATCTGCTAAATGACCGGCTCTATCTTGTTTGTTTGGAGGTCGGCGGTAACGCGGAGGATGGTAATTTAGTAAATCAAGGCTTGCACGCACTTAAAAAAAGAAAGAACTGTGAAAATTTTTACACATTATCATAATCTATGCTTTATAAGCTTTACATTGTATTTTTCCATGGCGCACGTAGGACGATTTTTCCGCAAAGTACCATATTTTGTTGACAGTTAGCTTAACGACGGGCCTACGTTTCATGAAATGACTTAGCTTTTGGACATCTTCAGTCTCAGTTCAACTGAATCGTCGACATTTCCAGGTGAATATCACGTAAGCACCTTCATGTAATAATTACATAAGAAATAAACACGATATTCTCTTTATACCCGTCACAATTCCTTTCTCTGGCGATGCGACTTACCTTTTCTTCCCAAGACTCTCTTTCTTCGTCTGAGGGAAATACTCCGTCGCTGTGAAGTTCAGCACAAACTTGCAAAACAACAGCTGGGACGATGTCTTCGTGATAACCAATAAAGGCATCTCCTTTAGAGAATGGTCTTCAAAAAACAAGTGGAACAATGAGGGATGTCAACTTTAGTTAACATCAGCCATATCATTGGACAGGTGGCATCAATGAATGCCTCTTTTGTCTTACCCAGCGTGGTATCGGGAACAACCAAATATTATGGGTTGCCTTTTAAGTAACAATATACTTGTGTACAGTATATTTAACAAATAGAGAAGCCTTGACTGTGCTCTGTTCTGTTATAAAGCACGCAGGAAGCGGCTAGAGCACTCAAGAAGTGTAGGGAGAAACACGAGACGTAGTCGAGTGTTTCTACCCACTTCTTGAGTGCTCTAGCCGCTTCCTGCGTGCTTTATAACAGAACAGAGCACAGTCAAGGCTTCTCTATTTGTTTTATAATAAAGAATCCATTAAATTCCCCGAGCATTACTTTCAATTTTCAAAACAAACTTTATTTCCAAAGCGAAGAACAGTGTCGTCAGCATGCTCTATACTCTCATAAAGCACGCTACAATAAGCCAATCAGAATCCCTGTTAGAATGGTTGAAATAATCTGATTGGCTGTACAAGACTAAAGCTGTCAAAAGTGTCAAATCATCAAAGTTCAAAAACCATCAAAGTTCACCTTATGCGATCGTTTACAAACTAAAATAGTTCGGTAAGTCGAATTTAACACTTTTGCCTGAAGTTTTTTAAGTCTCTAATGCAGAATCTTGAGGTGAAATGTTCAGTAAACTTCAGCCGAATTATGGCTCATAAAAACACGCGAGTTTTTTTCACATGACAAGGTATGAAACAAACTGTTCAAGGCGAGTGTTTTTTGAATGAACGACAGCCGAATTCACCGAAACATGAAGATCGCTCGGGATACGACAAAACTCGGCTGCAGTGACTTTCCACTCAACGCATCGGAAAGGATATCAGAGCAAGCTCTTATTTTTTCACTCGAAGGGCGGTCGATATAGTTTCTGAGACTTGCTTTACTGTAATGACCGGAGATCGCCATGATGAGCGAGCCGCGATGGACTTCAGCATGATCATATTCGCTTAGACACCGTCATGATTAGAATGAATTTTAACAGTTATGCCAGTTTGGTTATATTTTTCATCATTTCTGTTTTGTTCTGTTTTGTTTTCGAACACTGAACTTTATATACTATATGAGTATTAGCTGTGTTTGATTTTTATTTCCGTACGTAAGCTTGCAATCTAACTGAGCGTGAATCAATCTTTAAAACTCGGAATGTCTATTTTGTTTTTCCTTTGAGGATTTTCGTATCTGCTCACGTTTTAATAACGTAAATTACGGCGCCTGATATGTTTACAAACCTTTGTTTGATTCTTCTGTTGCTACTTGCCGGCTCGCTTCAGTTCCGAAATCTCACTTTCAATTATCGGAAAAAAGCTAAAAAGAAGTCCCGGAAAAGCTCGAACATAGCACAATTTGGCAGATGGCGTGACAGCTTTAGCTCAGCTCTATGCTCTATACTCTCATAGAGCACGCTCTTTCAACCAATGACAGCGCGCTTTATATCCGAACTTTATTATAATGTGCAAATATGAAATACGCATTAATCTCTACGGTGAAATTTAAGGTCCATGTATATGTCAGTTGCGGCAAGGTAGATCAGAATAGCGAGAGGTAAGGAAAAACACAGTATACATTGGAGACTAAAGCACAAAAAACCTCTTTTTTCGGTGAGGCGGCTGTAAAATATCAGCAAAGTTGTCCACCCAAACTTTTAATTTCCTGGTCACTTCTTTCTGTGGCCAGCTGAGCCCAGATGTCATAACAAGGAAGTGTTTCTCCAAGCGGTTAATCAGAGGGATGGGGAACTTGTTGTAAACCACGTCCTTTTCAGCGATGACGATTAGCCTGTT
Source organism: Pocillopora damicornis (assembly GCF_964200805.1). Taxonomy (NCBI): domain Eukaryota; kingdom Metazoa; phylum Cnidaria; class Anthozoa; order Scleractinia; family Pocilloporidae; genus Pocillopora; species Pocillopora damicornis. The sequence continues at coordinate 21,151,904 of NC_142673.1, read as the reverse complement.
CAAAATATTGATTGAAAAAGGTTTATTATGAATTACAAGCAGTTGTAACAAATAAGCATCTTTGAAAAGTTGTCGATGAATATATAACTAGTTCTGCAGGAAAACCGTCAAATAAAGTCAGCTTTATATTACTCTTAAATTGTAGAGCTTTTAAAAGAGTAAAACCAATTAAAAGTTTCAAGTTATGTCGAAGTGGTGCCTTGCCTTTGGCGGAGTCCTTCAAAGTTGCTCAGCAGACATTTTGTAATGCGATTGGTAAAGGTTCAAGTAACAAGCTCAGTGCTTAAAGTTGCAGGTTTATAAAGTGGTGATGTCCTTCACTAATAAACTGTAAATCAAACTCTAGTCGATAATTTGCATGTCGGTAGTAGACCCCAAGAGAATCCGTTTTACCTGAAGTCTTTGTGAACGCGGCATTTGACTCGATTATTCCCAAGCCCAAGATCCACATACTTTTCTCCTCCAAAGAACACGTAATACTGAAGAGATAAAGTTGGTGTCAAATGACAAACAAAGTTAATGAAAATGAAAAAAACCGAAGATATCCCTAAAATTAACAGTGCGTTGTGCATATAGACTCCTACATCCTAATGTACAGGAATTTGTACGGTGTCAGTTTAATCGTGACTGACCTGATTTAGGGCGTCGTAGAGACTCTCATAGAGGTTTTCAAGATTGAGCAAAATCACTGTTCTGCCTGCTTCCATACACATCTTGACACGGTTAATGTTGCGGCAAACCTGTGCAAAGTATACCGACGTAATCACACCTCAACAAGGGGAAGAGGGTTATTACAGTTATTCCTTATTGTCAATCATAATGAAGACATTGGAAAAGCGCAATATTCATTGCTCTTTTAAACCAAACTGTTGTTGAGCAACTGACCATCAGCCGTATTTTTTGTTTTGTTTTTGCTTTTGTTTTTAATATGGCGCTTTCCGAAAGTTTTCATAAGAATTTCAGTGTTGCAATCTCTAAATTTTATTTGAAATCTAAAGTATATATCTTACATTCGTCTTGGGCCAATCAGTAACTGATAAATATGCAAATAATTTCTACCTGGGTGAACAACTGATCTTTTGGAAAACCACTGCCAAAGATGACATATGGATCTTCTTTATCTTTTTGCTCTAACAAGAGCTGTTTTACTCTTGGAAGGGCGGCAAAGTTTTCAGTCATGATAAGCAAATATCGTCCTTGTCTGCGAAACAGGAAAGCAAGAAAATTAACAAAAATCATGACTAGCGATTACTCATTTGTTTTCCTTGAATACATATAAGGTCACTTCTAAATGGGGCAGATTATTGAAGAAACATGGAGTAACTAATAATCACATGCATTTTCAATCATAAGAGCCTGCATCCATGTCTGTCGGAAATACTAAATAATAACAATAAATAATAAATAACAAACAATATAATAACACTGAATAATACAGACAAGTTCTTTATGTATTTCTACTTGTGAAGTGCGGTATCGAGACCTACCCCATCATGCTCTTCCGGTTCAGGCTTTCCCAGATAAGGTCTAGAGACTCATCTTTCATGAATTCCTCTTCAACCTGTAAACGAGGGGTCCATTCCAATGGTAAGGAAAACGCACGCACGATAAATTCGACTATTAAACAACTCTCACCAAAATAAATTATTCTGAAGGCTACTGGGATAAAGCTATGGTAGAAAGTCTAAAGGTTAACACATACTCGGCGACTGGTCAAAGCATCAGGTCCTTTACTCAGGCCTGAACTTCATATCTGTTTGAACACCATAAAAATGTGATGCTACGGAGTAAAAATAATTTAGAGAGGCTACCCCCTTTGATAAAGTCTACTGTTTAAATTAACTATTCAATCAGTCTACTATGTGGAATGTAAATTGAAACCATTTTTGTACAAACACTTAAACTGCGAGATCTGTGAAACCGAACATAACCAAGAAATTATTTGAAAAGAGATCACAACGACACTTCGCATCTCATCCTTTAGTCGCATGGCGGTGCACACGAATGTGTGTAATGACCATAAAAATTATAAACATCACACAACAGTTTTTGGAGACTCAATAAATGAAAAAAAAAATCTCTGCAAGGAATCGTTCGAAAATTTGTTTGAGGTACAACTTTTTAATAGTTTTAAAACGAAAGAAAAGTGTTTTTAACCTGTAGATATTCCCCTGGGAAGCCAATATTTTCCATGAGAATTTTAACAGGGTTAAAATCTCCTTCGACCTCCATCAAGCCACTGAAGTTTCTCTTAATGGCGCGTTCGAGCTCTTTCCAGTCTGGTCGACGTTTCTCTTTCTTAGCAATGGAGACGATCATCTTTACAAGACTGAGTCAAACACAAGAAAAGGAAACTTACCGTAAATTTCTTAATAAATTGATCAATGAAACGGCTGCAATCAACGCAAACCTGTAGAAATCTCGAAGTCCAAAAAATTCGTCCTTTTTTCCTTCTTTTAGTTTCTCCAATCTTTTCTGTCTGTCGTAGAGCTCTTTGTAGCCACAGACCAACGGATTTATGAGGGGTTCTACATGAGTAATAATGTCCTCATCACTTCCACAAATGCCCCTACAATGAGCAATAGATAAATAAAATCATCGGTGATGAACCTGAAAAGGATATCATTGTGACTGGAGTTGTATCTTGTAAATCCTGATGTGTTGGTTTGAAAGCGGAGACGAGAATGGATGTTCTCTCTTTCGATGTTAACTAATGTAAACGTCCCTCAATTGCCTAGCCTAGGGGAAAAAAGGGCCAATAGATATTACCTTCTCCTTCTCTTTCGCCTTTCATTTCCCCAAGATGTCTTCGCCTGAGCTCTCCCATCAGTCGAATTAACTTACTTTAACCTTTTTACCTGGGTCACGACTCGCACATGACCACTATGAATCGAGAAAGTGGTGAAAAGGACGGGACGTTGGCAATCATTGCCGTTGAGTTTCATACAAACTCACAGCGAGTCATGACCCCTTTATTGTCATCTGCGGTGATTGGCTTCCCGTGATAAGTTGTCTTCTTTTCGCTTCGCCTTGAAAACTATGCTTTCTTTTTGAATTCTTATACCAAGACGATCACATACAATACTAACAGCTCTACCTTGCAGTTTCTTCCAGTTCGTCTTCGTCAGGCTCATTACGGCAAAGCATTATCCCGTGGTTCATTTTGGCAGGGTCCAATGCCCAGTTCGACAAACCAATGAAAGCGACGCGTGTAAAACTCTTTTCAGTCTGGATCACAAACCCGTCGTTTTGGTCATCATCTTCCAGGAGGGGATGTAAAGTTTTTAAGGGCATTTTGGGTGAGTCCTCCGCCAGTCCTACCTCATCTAACACTACCACAGAAGCAAACTTGTCTAAAGTCTTTCCCTCGTTTTTACTTTCTTGCAGTTCACTGCATTGCTGAAATGTCGCCAATATTCCTTCAGGGGTAGACTGTGGGCTACACTGATATGATACCAACTGAATCTGTTAAAAAAAATGTTAAGAGACACTTACTCTGCGCCCTATGCCCAGACAACTAAGTTGAGCCTTAATTACTTACTAAGTTGAGAAATGATTAGATTATGAAGTAAAATAGCTTTTGAAATGCATTTTCTCAAGGTATGTTTCAAGGCTCTTCTTTGACTAAACGTTGCTTTGGTATAACCACGTCCATAAAGTAGAAGAAGAGAGGTAATTTTTTGCCCCTTCAGATTTTGATATTCCTTTGTGCAGTTTCTATAAAGATGTACACAAGATAATACTAAAAAAGAAAAACCATTATGGATCAATTTTCAAATGGATTCAACATAGGTGGAACCTTGGTAAAACTGAATCCAGTCTTAAGGGGGTTAAGTGCTGGACAGCCTTACTTGCTTCGATCATACCTGCTTAAAATGTTTGAAAAGGTTATGTTTGGATCTTCCTCCATGCATATTGTCTGCAACAACTGCTTTGGCCAGTGATTTAGAGCTCCCCGGCTTACCGACGACAAATAACGGGATCCTCAGCTCAATACACACCACCATCATAAACACATTTTCTCTCAAGGCCTCATTGCAGGCAATGTTTGGTCCAAGTTCCAGCTGTCCCATCAAAGCTTCTTGACATCTTTAAAAAGAGTTGCAGACACCATTTAACTTTTATTACGACTACACTGATATGACTATTTCGATAGACGTTGACTCACGATAAATGAAAAAGCAAATGATAAGCTGTGGTCAAATTATATACTTCCCGTCATTACAGGTGTTCTCGAAAGTCTAGTTTTTCAGCAAGCTGGCCAGATAAATAAAAGCTTTTTTCACAGGCTTTCTAGGTCAAGAGACCCCTAAAGTCTCAATGATTTGTGGGCAACTCCGGGTTAATTGTCCATTTGGCACAGACACAAGCACAAGCTGCAAATGTATATTTCTAATAAATTCTCTTAGGTTAAAATTGAAAGAAGTTTTGGAAACTGATGCTTCCCCTTTCATCCAGCAGTTTTTTTTTAGAGTAAACGACATCATTTGCATAATATCGTCAACGAGTCAATATTACCGACATATTTCCCGTTCAATTCTTTCAGCGCCGCCAGGAAGCCTGCATGGTGGTCGGAATGAGTTTGCTACTGCCTCGCGGTATTCTTCCCTCTCTGTTAACCGTGCTTGATAACAAACTCCAAGAGCAAGAATCAAAGACCAAGTGATCGGGTCAATACTGTCGTCAATATCAACCTGACAACAATCAATACCAGAATAAAGTTTCCTTCTAAACTATAGCCTTACTTCGGTAGGTCTCGCTACAATCAGTCACAACTTTTCTTTATTTTATCGGACCATCATAAATTTTTTTACAGTAAACAATTTTGCAACAATGAGTGGATGGAAGGGTGTAATACGTGAGGCTGTGATGAACGTTAACCTTGAGAATCGTAAGGCCGCAAAATTAGTAAGCGAAAAACCAAGTGTTATCTGTTTTCCATTGCGGGGTTGATACCAA